>NC_137460.1:6732974-7226561 GCF_964235325.1 Thermobia domestica | reverse complement strand
CTAGCGGATCTAGAAGTGTCATTAGGAGGGCATGGATGATTATTATTATTATTATTATTATTATTATTATTATTATTATTATTATTATTATAAATGTTTACGTTATCGTTGTTTCGCTGTCTTCAAAACTGCGTAAAGCGTCCTGGGTCTTGCTGGCACAAGAGTCGATGGATGATAAGTGCTTTCAGATGTGAGCATTTTTAATTTGCTCGCTTACACGAGGGCCTTGACTTCATCTTTTGGGTTAGATCAGGAGAGTTGGGGGAGAGATACATTCCACAGCCAAAAACAGCAAATCCACGTACTCCTGAGACACTGGTCGTATGCGTAGGGCTATCGTCGTGCTGGTAGAAAACCTTGGCAACACTGATGTAAGAGCTAAAACAATTTCCATTGATCTCATAAAAGAATTTGCTATCCAAGTGAGGTATCAAAACCCATGGCTGCCCTTTAAAATAATTCAGGTGAACATAAGATGTTGAATATAAAAATGGCGAATGTCGCGTAAAATTTTCCGTAAGTTTCATTAACAAGATGCTATGATTTGTTTTACTGAATTTGTTGTTATGCTTGTGTGTTCCATGTCTTTAGACCATCCGATATACAAATTATAATCACGTTTTCTCTAATTTTCTGATGTTTTTTTAGTAACTTTTACTATCGTTAAAGCAATTTTTCTTAACGTTTCCTTTGATAAGGGAATATCATTAGCCGTAATCGAGTGTGGTTTACTACATCTGGATTTAAAGCTTAAAACATATGTATATGATAGTAAATCTATTTACCTTTAGTTCGTCCTTGAATATTTCAGTTGACAGTAAGGTCTTCATCAGAACTAATTATTTTAGAAGAAAATTCGAACTGCTTATCTGTCACGTACAGTAAGGTGGTCGTAGACTAAAGTTTATACAAATCTGTAGTGTAAGAAGTAAACTGAAGTATCACATATTTTTATTGGTTTAAGAAGTAAATAAAACAAATAATGGTATGAATGAGTACAATCTATAATAAAAACGTCAACAATTTTGAAAAACAAGTGGTTATAGATCCAAAGTATGTACCTACCCTCACAAGGTTAGGTAGCTTTTTTTTTTTTATGGTCACGTGATATTAATGGGTACTCCTGTCTTGTTTCACTTCAGGACGAGGACAGTCTGTGCAATAAGCTGTGTACGTTCACCATCACACAGAAGGAATTCATGAATCAGCATTGGTATCATTGTCACACATGCAAAATGGTTGATGGAGTAGGTGTGTGCACGGTATGTGCTAAAGTATGTCACCGAGGTCATGATGTCACCTATGCAAAATACGGAAATTTTTTCTGTGATTGTGGAGCTAAAGATGATGGAAGTTGTCAGGTATGTGCACAGCATAAGGTTGAATGTGGCTAGTGAGTTAAAACCTTGCTTAGGATAAATGACATTTTGCAGTGTGTGTACAAGTAATAGGACCGAATGCAAATTTGAGTGGTGGTGGTTGAATTAACTCAGTAGTTCCTACTATGCACCAGCAGAATGGAATTTATTTTGGGTAATTTTTGAGTGTTGTATAATTTGTCCGTTCTATTGAATTGATTAATACACACTATGTCGGAAAAGTAAACTTTTTACAGATAACCACTAGCTCCATCTATTGAAGCAACAGATCACCGAAAATCTGGATATCTGCTGAACAAAATAAGACCACAAATCATTAGAACCGATTAACGGAATGTCAAATTATAGCAAAAGTGAGTGTATCTGGTGTACCTCATCACAGAAACACGATGAAGCAATGAGCCAATATTAAATTTTGTTTCTTCAAGATAGGTAAAACATCCACACAAACATTGGAAATGATGAAACAAGTGTGTGGTGATGAGTGCTTATCTCGTACACGTGTGTTCGAGTGGTATACGTGATTCCGGGACGGTCGTGTGCCTTGGAAGATGACCCAAAGCCAGACAGACAGACCGAAAAGCAAAAATTGCGATGAGTTGATGGAACAAGTGCGTGAAACGTTCGCCCACGATGCGAATTCGACTGTGAGATGGATGGCGGAGGAATTAAATACGACGAAAGACATTATTTCACGAAATTTTGACAAACGATTTAAAGAAACGGAAAGTCTGTGCTCGATTTTTTCCACACACCTTAACTGACGACCAAAAACTTGCTCGCGTTGAACATTGCAAGGACTAATTAAAACAGCCAGACGGAACAGAACATTCCTGGAATCGATTGTGACTCGTGATTAGACTTGGTGCCTCAAGTACGACCCGCAAATAAAACGACAAAGTGCTACGTGGAAGTCCCCAGGTTCAACGAAAGCGAAAAAATTGCGTTTTTGAAAGAGAAGACAGTGTTGATTTGTTTTCACGATTCCAAAGGATCCAACTCTTCGGGAATTCGTTCCACAGGATCCAACTCTTAATGGTGAATATTATCTGGGTGTTACGGAGCGTTTGTGGAAGCGAATCGTTCGTGTAAGGCGAGAGTATCGAGCGCCAGGCAGGTGGTCTTTATTGGAAGACAATGTACCTTGTCACAGAACCATCGCAGTTCGTGACTCCTTGACTAAAAAAAAAAAACAAATCTGTGTGCTTCCACACCCTCCGTATTCGCCTAAGTTATCACCGTGTGACTATTTCCTATTCCCAGAATTAAAATTGACCATGAAAGGAACACTTTATGACAATGTTACTCACATCCAGTCTGTCGTGACGAGGGTCATTGAAGTGATTCCGATAAAGGACATTATAAACTCGAGCATGCCCAGCGGTGTATTAATGCGGAAGGGATGCTTTTGAATAAAAAGAACTACGGTTGGTAAAATAGTCAATTCGTTTTGTTTAATTTCAAAAGTTCTGTTATTTTTCCGACATACCATATATAAAAGTAAGGAATATTCAGCTTATCGTAATTATGTTTACATTAATAATATCGTAAATTACACTTGATTGTTTCCATTCAAGATATGGTAAAAATATCGCTATGAATTTTGAAGAAAACTTTAATTTTTACCCTTTATTAATCGAAGGATATTTATTTTTCAACCTCCGTTAACCTACCAGAGGAGAATAACATGGGATAAAACGAGTAAAACAAAGATGTTCATGGAATTTGCCCATCGGTACTGATAGACGGAATCTCATTCATTCATTGTGTAGCAGCGAGCGTGGAAATATGTCATGTACAATCGAAGCGTCCGCCAAGTGTAAACTATACAATATAATTTGATTTCTCCAGGCGAAAGGGCATAATACAGTCGTAATTCATCGTCGAATGCGGAGGATTGCGGAGGGAATTTCAGAAGTGATGATTGTGGCACGAGTGCTGCAGAGAGTTGAAAGAAGAACTTTCCGACATAAACTACGAGAGTAGTCAAAGGTGGAAATTTGTAGCGGCAAATGACCTCAATGAACGAGTGAATCATATGGTTCGTGAAAGGCGTAGATTACGATTTGTGAACTGTCTGATCTTGAAATTTCAGGGAACTCAGCAGCCGCCTACAGAAATCGAATTACATCACATAGTTCACACTTGGCGGGCGCTTCGATTGCAGTCGATATGTTTTCACGCTCGCTGCTCCACAGTGATTAAATGGTAGAGTGTCTGTCGTCATGGGAAATGGAGATGTCCAGTGAACAAAATTGTGTATCCCGGTTCGTCATTCCACGTGGTTCTTCTCAAGTGGGTTAACGAAAGTTGGAAAACTACCCTTTTGTAGTTGAATATCAGCTGATGATAAGTTAGAGATCGGCTAAGTTATCTTCTGGACTTAGGTAAGTAATAATAATAATAATAATAATAATAGCAATAATATTGTTCTCTGCCAATCTCTTTGTGTAGAGGTAGCAAATATTCGCTGTAATATCGTCCGTCTATCAATTAAAGCCCGTTTATTTATTCCATTCCTTCCTTCCTTCCTTTCTTTCTTTCACTGTTCCTTCTCTGACCTCTCCCAACCAGTTTCCCTTCCTCTTGAATGGAAAGTTCTAATTGTTTTTTGTAGCTTTTGCGTAATGTCCTTGTTCCTATACTGTAGAGTACAGTACTCAACACGAAACTTTTGGTAAGTTTTTTTAAGTCTTTATTTAAAAAAAAAAAATGTACCCTTCCTAAATAGTACTTTCGCTATTCTTGTTATTTCACGTTCGCATTTCATGTTCGCATTAATAATACTCTAGTCACCTCTTTTATAATAAAGGGTGTTCCATAAAGAACGCGACTTTTGAAATGCCCACCATTTTTGTTCTAGTAAATTGGAAACACTTAGCATTATACAATTTTAATCTGTTGTCTTTGTGGTTAGTCACAGTACCGAATAGTGCATGATGGTAGTCTTATTTTCTGTACGTGTAGAATTGGAGCGCTGCATGATGGATGTTGTTCAGAGACTGTTCGCAATCTCCGTGGAATGTTTCGTCAACGTAAGGCGCCGATTAATTCGACTGTGATGAGACTGGTTAAGAAAACTGGTTCGGTTGTAGACATTAAACCCTCGGGGCGTCCTTGTGTTAGTCGTAGTGTGGAAAACATCGCCATCATAAGTGACAATGTTGCTATAAGTCCGGTCTAGAAAAGATATGACCATTATACGCTATTTGGCGCTCCGTGAGTGTGACTACTAGCCGTAAAGACAACAAATGAAAATCGTGTAACGTTCAGTGCTGCCAACTTACTGGAACAGAAGTGGCGGGCATTTCAAAAGTTGCCTTCTTTATGAGATACTTTTTACTTTATTCCTTCCTAAACTGTATAATTAGAAGATTTGTTCTAGTCGTCATTTTTTTTTCCTAACGTTTATTTGCATAGCATTATCTGTGCAGCTTTTTCTTATTATACAAAAATGAAAGTATGTGATCATTAGCTTTAACATGTACAGAAACAAATTCTTCGCTTTTGTTTTAGGCTCTTGTGAAGCGTAGTCCCCAATCCAGTGACCACATCTCCCAGACATCTGCTGGACCATCTCCGTTCGGCATTGAACAGATGCTTACAAGTTCACTTCGAAGACGTCCGTCGTCTCCAGCACCCGTTGATAAGAACGAAAAGGGCAAAGACGAAAGAACGAAACAAAGACAGATGCTTGCTAAACAGTTAGGTGAGTAAAAATGGTTGAGGGAGAATATTGTTGATGTATATTTGATAACTAGGAGAAATACGCGGTCTTCGCACGGGAAGAATGCGTTTATGAGAAATATTTGAAAGTAGTTTTTGAATCCCCTTAGAATGTGTAGTCAAACTAAAATCAAATGATGGAAACCCAGGTTCATCCATCTGCGAAATATGTTCAAAAATGCATTTCAGACGTTGCAGCCGTAATTCTTTCTGAAAAATTTAGTTTCTTCCCCTCTTTAGGATACTCATCGTGGTTAAATTGTAATGATAAAAACCCAAGTTAACCCAGGTGCTAATTATTTTAAAAATTCATTTTGAACGACTCAGCTGTTTCCTTTTGCCATTTTATGAATTATACTAGTGTGCGACTAGGATGCCAGAGATTTCCCTCACTAGCAAAAATTTATCTCCTCTCTGGAGGAGGAAATTTTCGTCCCTTGCAGGGATAACTTTTCCTCCCTCTATAAGATTCTTTTCTTAGAATTGACGAGGATACAAAAAAAGGGGGGAAAAAAAACTTCTGTTTCGCGTTGCGAAACAAAATAAGTAAAAACTTTGAGATAAAACACTTTGACACATCTTGAAGAGTGCGGAATAGTCACCAAAGGTTCAGATCTGCAATTCTTGGAAAGGCGTACTTGTATGTCATGTCATTGTTAGAACATAAACTCAAATGTGTGGTGACATAGCTTCATCTAGAAAGCATGCATATACTTGTAAATCGAAGAGAATGATAATAATAATAATACCATAATAGTTTATCAATACTTGATTATTTATATATTACAATCATATACTCGTATACATGTGTATATATATATTGCAATGTTTGGTAGAGTCAAATGATAGACCGGGTGTCTTTTTCCCCTTCACCAAGTTTTATTACAAAATATAATATAATAAATACAAGTGTCTCTAGTTCAACGTCTCTTCCTCAATGACCAAGTGAAGGAATACTAAATGTTTTGACGGGTGCCCCTTCCACTCATGGCAGTTTCCAGAACACTTTGACAGGTTGTAGGTTAGACTTGGATTATAAGTTTAAGATGGATCCCTAGCCCAATGCGATGTAGGGTAAGGAAGAGGTGCTCCTAGTCCACAGCGACATAGGAAGGTAAAGGTTAGGCGATCAGTTGGTCGACTGATGCTGGGTCCCTCGCTGGTCCTTTTATTTGTCCTCCTCGAGTCCTTCCGTGAGGTCCGTCTGCTTTCGGTGTTCCTCGGTGTCTTCCGTGTCGGCCTGTTGTCTGCTAGGTTGTTTGTAATTATTAGCACGTGTTGGGCTGACACGTGCGTCTGTTGTGATGTGGGGATCCTTGCAATATATATACTTGTATGTAAATACTCGTATAGTGTGTGTTTTTGTATAATGGCTTGGTGGGTATATGGGTGAAATTCATCCCTTCCTCTGGGAGAAATATTCAATTCGCACAATGAATTAGATTAATTTTGAGCTTCTGTCAGGAACAGAATATGGACTAAGATAATCAGAGTCGAACACTTAAAACTTTTTGGTTCTGTTGGAGAACCTCAAAACACACTGTCAACTGAATATTAAATATTATTTAGTACAGTATCTAACAATGAAACTTTTTTTTTTTTTTTTTTTTTTGTTAATAAGTACGATTAAAACATTGTTCGATTTTCTAAATTAAAATAATGAAATGCGGCAAGAATCTAATATAAAGGGTTTATAGATAAATGGCTTATTTTTTTCAGTACTAAAGTAAGTATTAATTGTCTTTTACAGATGGAAGCAAAGAGACGCTTGTGACTCATATTATGAGTAGTCCAGTTGTTTCTTCATTGCTGGATATGCTGAAGTGTCTCCTACCTGCGGTTGAAGCGTCATGTCAACGGAATTCACCAGTTGGTTGTTACCAGCGTGCACAGAAAGCATTAAAACAACTACATAGTTTGGAAAAGAAATTTGAAAATACAGATCAGCTAATGGTAAGTAGAATGTTATTGTTGTGAATTATATTGGGTAAGGGAATACAGCTGGCTCAGGTGTGGACAGCTTTCCTGTGGGAACACAAAGGCCTTTGGATAAGCCTTCGGTGGCTCAATGATAAACTGTTCACCTCTGGTGCTTGGGATTCCTGGTTTGATCCCATGTCTCACGAAGCGGAATTTGTGGTGAACAAACACCGTGTACGTGGGTCCCCATTCTTTCCACTACCTTCTTTCCTCCCATTTCACTTATCATCATCACCGTCTCCTATAGCTTACCCGTTGTAAATGTCGGACGCAAAACAGATTTCATTTTACAAAAACAACATCGTATTTGTAGCTCTAGTAAGTGTTCTCGAGCTCAACCAGATAAAGATATTCATATCCGACGTTTCAAATGCAGACATTGCATTCATCTGGAGGGATCGTGATCGTGATGAATGCAGACATTGCATTCATCTGAAGAGACCAGAGATCTGTGGGTATAAATATATATGGTAACTATTTGAGAGCGGAACTATGAGTGGGCTTGTGATTGGCGGAGAGAAATGATGGCTACGGATTGGCTGTTGTTGTGGCTACGAGAAATGGCTTTGTTAAACGTCTTTTTCTTGTTCCTAAAAAAAAAAAAAAAAAAAAAAGAAGACCGACCAGATAAAACTGAATTGAAACCAATTGTCTCTGTTGAGACGGTTCCTTTCCCGCGAGATGGCTATGACTTTATTATTCTGTCCGAAACATTGCTGCACTTCGCTACTATCGATTCTGTATTCTAGCTCTGAGCTATGCTCTGCTAGTTCTGACGTTTCGGGTTACAGTATATATATATATATATATATATATATATATATATATATATATATATATATATATATATATATAAAACATAATATATAATATACACCCACATATTATCTCCGGTCTTTTTATCACAATTTCTGAAGATGAATGCAATATCTACATTTCGAAACCTTGGATTGTCAATATCTTCACCTGGCTGATAGCGTGAGAATACTTAACTAAACTCACGTCACCAGGAAAAAACTCAGTTCTCTCTTTATCGTAATTACAGGTTTTCTCGAGGTTCTCTCACTCCCCCCTTCCCCCAATTTTCATTCAGTCGATTCTTTCACCAATCACTTGCATTTATTGCCCGTCTCTTCAGTCTATAGGATGTAACTTTAGAACTTTAAATTAAAATATTTTGTTTGATTTAGATTCTATCTAGTCGGCCCTGCTGTGGTGTGTGTATGTTTAAAAATCTACTGATTAGTTCCATAACTGTCCATCCTCTTAACGGTGATAACAGATTGTGTTCAATACTATAAGAGAGAATATTTTCTTTGCCACTTCTAAATAGACACCGGTCGCGGGTTATATCTCCGGCCAAGTAAGTTTGTGGTGAACAACGTGTGTCCGTGGGTTTTCTCGAGATATTCTCGTTTCCTCACGCATTATCATTCTGCCAATTCTTCCATCATTCACTTGCCTTAATCATCCGCCTCCTTACCCTAAACGTGGAACGTTAAACTGAAATATTTCGTTTTATTTGCACCCGTGGCGTAGTCCTGTATTCCCTTTCTCTTGGACATGAGATTGTATTTTTTGGAAACGGTCTATAGTGTTGTGCATATTCACTCGCTGACGCGTCTTTGGCATGAGAAACCCAGTTTCGATTCCCGGCGGGAGCTTACGTGGTTCGGATTGCACAAAACTGTAGGTCCACGTCTCATATAGCCTCGCTGTTGAACGAAACGCTAAACTTAAAATCAAATGAAATCTAGTAATGCGCCAGATTCAAGCTTGGTCGTAGTTTGGGACCCATGTTAATAGTAGGTGCCGACCTTGACAACCTCGGTATTGCATAAGGATTCAAATCAAACATTCAAACTCAACTCCTCCACCCTATTATTACGAGCACAGATATTTGAAATATACTGCTGTAATGTTGTTAGCTTTAAAAAGCTATTATGCTAAAGTAACACTAGTAGCCACAAATTGTAAATAAATGAAGTTTATCGTCTGCAGTATGTACCATTTATTGTTCATTATGCTATTCAATGCCGTAAATTTTCCTATGTATGTTACAACTTCGCTAAAGCTTTCTATAAATGTCGTTTATGTAATTGATTTTTGACTTTGGTTTCTAGGTACCAACGTTGGGCTCGCAGGAAGGAGCTTTTGAAAATGTGCGGATGAATTACTCTGGCGATCAAGGACAAACGATTCGACAATTACTCTCAGCTCATATGATCAGACGAGTTGCCATGTGCTGTTTATCATCTCCTTACGGAAAACGGCAGCATCTTGGTATGTGTTGTTTGTTGCCAAATATTAAAGAACATTTCTGTCGAAACAATTTAAGACATTATAGCTGTCAGTTATCTCTGTTGTGAATTATGTTGTATCATTGCTGACAAACATATATGAAGTATAATTCAAATCTGCTTTCAGTCAATTTGAATTAAACACATATTTTGAACTCAGTAACAGAAAGATAGTATGCCTGTTTTTTAGTATGGTTTATTCTGTACAATAATTTTGTGTGTGTTTATGTGTACAGTAAGGTTGAAAAAGGATTCCAATGATAAGTTTGGAGCGTATCATTTAACTAAAACTGATCCTTCTTGATCCTTATTACGATATATGTTATGAGTTCCTTTATAAGCAAATAGCATTTACGCTTTTGGTATGAAATCCTGG
Organism: Thermobia domestica; assembly: GCF_964235325.1. Classification (NCBI taxonomy): domain Eukaryota; kingdom Metazoa; phylum Arthropoda; class Insecta; order Zygentoma; family Lepismatidae; genus Thermobia; species Thermobia domestica. The sequence continues at coordinate 7,216,800 of NC_137460.1, read as the reverse complement.
GATCGATTCTCGGTTTCAATACATGTTAATCGGACCTCACAGTATACTGTTAAATCCACAAACCATATAGCATATGATACTTAAGGGGGACTGAAACCCAAGTCAAACGATACTGATATATGTAATATTGTTGCCGGAAAATACTCATTGCCGAAGTGGTACCAGTAGGCTTTGTCATACTTTGTGAAATGAAAGGTTTCTTCGCGCGAAGACAACCAAGTGCCTAGGGTGTAATATTGTCAAGATACATGAGTAGAGTAAGGAAACGAGGCACTATAATGCAGCACAACTATTAATCGGCGAAGCACTATGGTTCGACAGTACACCAAATGTAAATCAATGAATCACTACAATTTGGAACATCAAATTAGGTCCTTTAAGGTTGGTTTAAAGGGACAAGTTTTCCCGATAGATGGCACTACAGTCGTCGTATCTCTCCCGTGTATTTTTTTATCTTCCACTAAAATTCACGATTTCTCTTACAAATTTTAACCTACAGACTTCATATTTTAGAAAAGGAACTTCATAATCTATTGAAGACAATAGTCCGTGCCGATTTTTTATTTAGAATTTTCTTCATTGTTGAAATGGCTTGATTGTTGAAATGGATATCCAAACCTTTAACAATGGAACTGTTTCAACAATGAAGAAAATTCTAAATAAAAAATCTGCACGGATTGTTCTCTTTAAATGTTGTAAAGTTCCTTCTCTCAAAATTTGAAGTCTCTAGGTTGAAATTTATAAAGAAATTGTAAATTTTCGTGAAAGGTAAAAAATACATGGGAGAGATACGAAGACTGTAGTGACATCTATCGGCAAAACTTGTCCCTTTACACTAACCTTAAGCACTACAATTCGACCAGCAAGCACTGATCGACGAAACGCTGCAGTTTGGTACAGTAAGTATTAATTGCACCACGTTACAAGAATCTTGGCAACTGTGCTCTTCAGCAATTTGTTGCTTTGGGACATACCCCAAGATGTCCACTCAACAGTGAAGTCTTGAATGAATTGTGGATTTCGTATATAGTGTAAAAACCTCAATAAGCCATGGATTTCGTTACCAAATTTTAAACAGGTAAAAACATTTCAGATCAATAGAAAAACTTATCAGGAGAAAACAAAAGTTGAAAGAATTCCCTTGTGTGTACAACTGACATCGTAAGGCTAAAGGAGGGTAAGTTTAGTTATTCCGCTGCAACATACAAATCGCCAGGTAGTTTTTATTGTCGTTGTGCTGTCAGGAAAGGTTAATTTTATAAACTTTCCGACCGTAAAATTGAAATCTTCTGGATTGTAAAAACCGTGAAAAACTCATGAATTCAATTATTTAGTTTGAATGGGAACCCTGTGCCCAGAAATTTTTGCTGTAGTTTTTAGCGGCGAGAGGACAGTCTCTTACGAACTTAAAAGGGTGTATCCAAAAGTTCCAGGACAGTGCTCATAACATGTAAACCGCTTGCAGTTGACAAGTTTCCCGCTAGGATGTGTTGCAATGGTGTCTTGTGAGCCAGTGTGCCGAGTAGTGTGGTTTGAAGTGGTGCACGTGTCTTCGTGTGTGTTGTATTAGCCGTCTGCGATTTTTCTTATTTCGGCGGTATTGCGGAAGCTGAAGAACAAAGGGTGTGCATCAAATTCTGTGTCAAATCCTTGTCAACGTCATTACAGGCAATGAGAGCATCGTTTATGCTTACAACCCAGAAACTAAACTGCACTATTCTCAATGGAAAAGTCCTGGGTCTCCAATACCCAAAAAAGCACGCATGGAAAGAAGCAAATTGAAGACTGTGCTCATTTGTTTCTTTGACCAAGAGGAGATTGTACACCGGGAATTTGTCCTACATGGAAGCATTGTCAATGCAGACTTCTACTGTGATGTCTTAAGAAGGTTGTGTGAAAATGTGCGTCGCAAACTGCCACAGAAATGACATAACGGTAACATCATTCTCCACCACGACAATGCACCTGCACATCGGTCCTTTAAAGTGGCGCAGTTTTTGGCTAAGAACAACATGACAGTGGTTAACTGTCCCCCATACTCACCTGACCTGGCCCCCTGTGACTTTTTTCTTTTCCCCAAGCGTAAGCTTCGGATGAAGAGGCGAAGATTCGACACCATTCCAGAAATTCAAGAAGAATCGCAGCGGGTACTTGACACTGTTAAAAAAAAAAAAAAAAAAAAAAAAAGGACTTCCAGAAATGCTTCCAAGGGTTTGGGTACAAAACCTCGCGACCCAAAATCTCGCCGGGCCGAAACCTCGCCGCCCAAAACCTCGCGGGACAAAATCTCGCCTGGCCAAAACCTCGCCACCCAAAATCTCGCCGGGCCAAAACCTCGAGCCCCAAAATATCGCCACACCCAAAATCTCGCCTGACCAAAATGTAAATGTTCCAACAGATGATAAGGATGACGGTATAAAAGACGCTGTTTCAGAAGAAGTATCACGGGTATTTGACCAAGTCCCGCGATACCATATGAAAATTCTATTTCTGTATTAGAGGATTTCAATGTGAAGGTAGGGCGACAAGATGTTTTTAAACTGGTTATAGGGAAAGAAAAGTATGCATAAGAAAAGTAATGACAACTAACGGGGTTAGTTTCGTGAACTTTGGAACATCCAAAAACTTAAAATTTTAATAAAAATCTAATAATATTTATGAAAGTATGAAATAATATATGAGTTTTTACGACGTCCCTTGATTATGTGCTGTAGGTTAAAGGAGACGTAGATGACCAGGATGAAGGAAATGATCGAATAAAGAAAGTGGGAGGAAACGGGAATAACCCGAAAAAGCCCACGCACACAATGTTGTATATCTTCTTCTTCTTCTTCTTCTTCTTCTTCTTCTTCTTCTTATTATTATTATTATTATTATTATTATTATTATTATTATTATTATTATTATTATTATTATTATTATTATTATTATTATTATTATTTGTAATGTGGAATTGCATATTAAGAAACTCATTGGGTAAATTTTAAAGAAAAGTTTCATTCGCGGCGAGGTTTTGGCCACGCGATGTTTTGGGATGCGAGGTTTTGCCCCTGCGAGGTTTTGGCCTGGCGAGATTTTGTCCCGCGAGGTTTTGGGCGGCGAGGTTTTGGCCACGCGAGGTTCTGGCCCGGCGAGATTTTGTTCCGCGAGGTTTTGGCCGACGAGATTTTGGGCGGCGATGTTTCGGCCGCGAGATTTTGTCCGTATCCCGCTTTCAAGCATGGCAGAAACGCTGGACCGCTGTAGTAATGCAAAAGAGTGAGTACTTTGAAGGTGATGGAAGAATTTAACTTCAAAGGTACTTTCATTTTACAGATTCAGTCCTTGAACTTTTGGATACACCTTTATAGAAGTTTTCACTATGAATTAATTACATAATTGTTTATTTATCATAAACGCTGATGTTAGTTTAGTATTATTTTTTCAGAGTTGAATGAGTTTCCTGTACTTTACATTATCTGTTTAATTTTACCTTACAGCTGTCTCGCATGAAAAAGGCAAAATCACTGTTTTGCAGCTGAGTGCACTGTTGAAACAAGCTGATTCCTCCAAACGAAAACTAACTCTTACAAGACTAGCATCAGCACCAATTCCATTCACAGTTCTCTCTATCACCGGAAATCCTTACAACGAGGATTTCTTAGCTGTGTGTGGATTGAAGGTGAGTACGCTTTATTCATTGGTACACATAGAAACTTTTTTATGTTATAATGTTAATGAAAAGAATTGACACTTCTGAAAAGATTTTAGTTGTGTAATGTACGATTTGTAATCTACTTTATTGCCATACTGACAAGACACTTGCAAAGATAAGTGAACGCAGATGAATTAATAGTTTGCGTTAATAGTAAATTTCATCATAAGATGGTGACGGACAGAAGTCATTAAACTGAGCTCCTCCGTGGCTAAGCGGTTAGCGTACGCGCTTTTGGCGTGGGAGACCCGGGTTCGATTCCCGGCGGGAGCTCATGTGGTTCGGATTCCACTTTAATCAGTAGATCCACGTCTCATATAGCCTCGCTGTTGAAAGGGACGCTAAACTAAAATCAACTCAACTCAACAAGTCATTAAACTTACTTTTGTAATAAATTTCTCTTACGTACGTGACTAATAAAGAAAAGACTGAACTCATACGGCTGATAGGATAAGTTCCTATGCGAACTTGTGCACAGTATGTCTTCCCTTCCAGGAAGAAATGGCATGACGTTAACTTGTCCATATAACTGAAGCAATCAATTCGTCACTGATAATGCTTCAGCGACCAACGCATGAATCAACAGAAAGCGATTTTCATGAGAGATCACAGTGTTTGCAATATCTCATGTGAATAAATCAAGCCAACTAATCAGAAACGTGGGACCAAGTTTGAAACTGGCACTACCATCCATTGTGGACTTCGACTGGATCGCATTTAATCTTTGTGCAACATACTTCAGTACGCGCCTTATGAGAACCAGGGAGCTAGAAGAACGTCGCAGGACATGAACACTGAGTACCATCTGGAAACTCATTTCCAACCTCAGTAAGGAAACAAACCATGATGAATTCAAGGATCGAATGATTGCTCTTCTGTTTCTCACAGATTATTGTATTCAAGGTAACTCCCTCGCGGAATAATTCTTATTTACCTTTTCGCTTAATCATGTTGGAAATAGACAAACCTTAAGGATACTTTTTCACGCACTGTTTATTAGTGTGATTTTTGGTCTTTATTCTGTTAAGATTACATTTGTTGTTTATCGGTTCCCCTTTGAAAATTAGCTCTACTAATGTTTAGTTACTATCTCAAATGTACAGGATGGCGCACCGCCAGCTCCCCAATTTGAAAGCCACGTTACGAGCATAAGAGATGGTGTAGGTGCACAACGGGTAGTCACTAGAAGCAGGGATAGATGCCATTTCGGTTGGCAGTATGTTACCGTCAGTAGTCATGGAGCGCATGTCAGTGCTGCATCGCGTAGCAAGTTTTTTAAATGTAGTGTTCACATAAAGGAGGTTTCGTAGGGATTTCAATGTGCTAAGGCACTGTGCGATTCCAACACATAACAATTATGCATTGGTTCTATAGGTTTGACGCAAGTGAGACTGTTAGTCTTGAAACATGGACCAGACAAAAGAGTAACAACTCCCGACCAATGTGGTCCGTGTGAGAGAAATGTTTAAGAAAAGCCCGCAACATTCAGCACGGAAACAAGAATATTGGATATGTTACGAAGGTCTTTGGGACGCATATTACGTGAGGTGCACTATCATCCATACAAAATGCATCTGTTCCAAACAACTGTACCCCAGCGATCACCAAGCAAGAGTAGACTTCTGCAATACCATGTTGAAGATGATAACAGAGCACCCTGACATTTCAATATTACTGGTTATGAGTGATGAAGCCCATTTTCAACTCGACCGTTCCGTGTACAAGCAAAATATTCTGTATTGGACATCTAATAATCTCAAGTTAATAATGGAGAAGCATTTGTATTCCCCTAAGGTTACGGTACGGCGTGGTGTTGAGCAGTTTGACATTGTGGGACCTTATTTTTTTTTGAAAATGACCGTAATGCACCCCATCTTCCTGATGTTGTACTCCATAAGTAAGTTTGTAACTGTCAGGTAATTAATAGCAAGATATGTCCTTTCAGCAGATTCTTGTTTTCCTAAACGCCTCTCTTTAATAGATATAAACCTTTGAAAATGGAGTCAGCGGCGCGCCACCATGTACTTCGAAAGAAGTACTGACAGGTGTTTCTGGTTGTTCGAACGTGTATTAAAGATGTTGTTTTTAGCAACAACCATTTATTATATTATACAGAGTTCGTCAGAAAAATGTATTCACTCTTTATCATCCTGTATCAGGATACTGGCATTAACAGTTGTTCTGAAATTTAAATATGTTGTAGTACAGTTTTTCGATCAACAGATTTCGGTGCTGTCAGCACGATTAGCGAGATAAGAAAATGGCAGATGCGTGCTTGACGTTCAAGCTAGGGATGGCCACAAAGTTTCGGTTCCGGCGGAACCGGCTCCGCGAGGAACTGGTTCTTGGAGATCCGATTTTCAGAACCGGATCTTGGGAACCGGTTCCAGACATGGATCCGAAAAACCGGTTCCGGAACCGGATCCGTTCAGAGCCGAAAACCGGTTCCGCTTTTCCCTAGTTCAAGCAGCGTATGTTTTTGAAGTGTTTTATCAGGTTTGGGAATGCCATCGAAATGCAGCGTCAGTGGAGGGGGGAGTTTGGTACTGAACCACCAACCCGCTTAACAATCAAACGCATTGTTGACAAGGCTGTTGCTGTAGGCATTCTTCCTGATCTTCCTTTGTAAATATCGCAAATCGTTCCATGCGCCTCAAACTTGTCAACAATGCGTTTGATTGTTACGCGGGTTGGTGGTTCAGTACCAAACTCCCCTCTCGACTGACGCTGCACTTTGATGGCATTCCCAAACTTCATAAAAACACTTCAAAACGTACTTACACTGCTGAGAACGTCAAACATGCACCTGCCATTTTCTTATCTCACTAACCATGCTGACAGTCCAGTATCCTGATGTAGGAGGACAAAAAGTGTATACTTTTTTCTAGAGAACTCGGTAGTTAGTAGATGATAATTGATATATGTATTGATTTTGCAGTCTGGTCTGAAGTTGCACTACCATTCGTTCCAACACTATTAAGATAACTTGTATTTCTCTGTTCGGCGTTAGTTTAACAGTTTTGATAGGAACGTTAAGTACAAATATACAGTGTTCAAAAAAGCATTTCTATCTTTCAGGATAGAAAGAAGTTTTAATACTTCGGCTTCAAATAAAAATCGTACTTGGCCCAAGAATATATACATTTGTTTCAGCTTGCTCCATTTGTAGCCCTTCCCGCTGATCTAGTAGCTACCGCATATACCTTAGCACACGTGGGTCCCAAGTTTGATTCCTGATGGGAAAACATTGAACGCATTACGGTGATTCGGACTCCACCTTAAACTTTTAAATCCGCGTCTCGTATAGCCTCGGTGCTGAAAAGAGACGCAGAACTTCAACAAACAACTTTATTTGTGGATAGGAATATAGGGCTAATCAAAGACTAGTGAGTGACCATTTTTTTAAACAATACTACACAATTTTTTTAATAAAGAAAAATGACTTCTACAAAATGAGCTTATAGTCTTTAAAGTGACCTCTATTCCTTTTATAAACTTAATTATTATTTTCGGTCACTGCTTTATTCCTGACTGGTGGTTCATTATTTGATGCCTCGGATTATTTGCTTGTATAGTATTTCATTGTTTCTCATAGAGTGAGTTACTCTGTTATAGTAAGTCTGGTAGGGTCATGTTACGACTATATGGTAGATGCAGTATTCTCCTTTTCCACAATGTATGTAATCTTTGCAGCATCTGATTTACGTGATTGATAAGTTGGAATACTACTACTGCCAATAGTATTACGCAAACGTATTTAGAGGAAAATAAATATTGAGTATTGCTTGGTGTGAGTTTATGTAATGTATTGAATATTGAGTAATCAATATTCTAAATCAATTTATCCTTCTTTTCAGGATTGCCATGTTTTGACTTTTAGCAGTAGTGGCAGCGTTGCTGATCATTTAGTATTGCATCCTCAGTTGGAAACTGGAAATTTTATCATCCGTGCGATCTGGCTTCCAGGATCTCAAACAGAATTAGCTCTTGTGACAGCAGATTTTGTGAAGATCTACGATTTGAGCCGAGACAACTTAAGCCCTCAGTTCTTCTTCCTTGTTCCCAGTGGGAAAATACGAGATTGTACCTTCGTGTTTCTGGAGGTAAGAAGTGTGTACCCATAACAAAAGAGTTGTTTTATTTTTATATACACACTTAGAGTACTGAAACAATGTATAAAATGTTAAGCTATAGTTACACCACTAAGCCATAGCCATACATTTTCAGGAGATTTAGTTGGGAAGTTAATGGTAAATCAAGGTGTAACGAAAACTTAGATTTTATAATATCAATCTACAGGGTGGCTACAAAGCCCGTTACCCCTTGATACCTGGATATGTTGAAGAACTGGTTTGTTCCTCTTTTGGAGGAGCACGGATTCAAAAGGACATGTTAGGTTTCATCATGATGGGGCACCTGCCTATTATGCCCTCGCCGTAGTCGAATATCTTACGGAAGTCTTAGCTGGACGTTGGATTGATCGTGGTAGTCCGGATCTGCCCGCACCACTTGCCTGGCAATCACGAAGCCCAGACCTCACCATCTGTGATAATGCGCTATGGGGGTCCATAAAGGGCATCGTTGCAAAACCGATACGATACCACTGCCGAACTGACAGAAGTTGTGAGACAAGCTTTCACTTAAGTTACACGTGCAATGCTCGGCGCAAAATATCGCACAGAACCTGGCGACGTAGTATCCTTTGTCAATGAAAGTGACGGTCAACAGATTGATCGTCTGGACACTTGATATTTCCTATCTCAATAGAACTTCTCGAAAACATTGTTGTTCATGTCATTCAGTTCTTTCCATGTAGTTATTTACGTACGTTTAGTGGTTTATGTTATTTATTTTCAGTGGTAACGGGACTTCGTGGCCACCCTTTAAATGCTCGAGGTTCTGCTGTCTGTAGAGGGATACCGAGGAAGCAGGATGGGGAAGAATTGTACATTCCTCTTCCTCCAGTTTCAATCACTAGGCTTTCTTAAGAAATTAATGCCGTACGAAGGAAGAACATAGTTTAGTAAACTTGAGACTAGTCGATCCCATATTTTTTAGTATAGTAAGTATAAGTTATGAAAGATGCGTGACAATTCGTACTCCCCAGATTATGTTGACATAGCGACGTCCACTCAGTGCCATGAGGACAATTGGCCAGCTACTTGAAAGAAAGAAGTCTAGAAAGCTAGCATTAATGGTGAGGGAAGCTGATGTGCCACAAGTCGGCTAGTAGGCCCTCAAGGCTGTTGCACCAGGAATTGTGGATATGAGTTGTATATTTATTAATAATAGTGTTCGACATCGGGAAGTCGGATGCGTGACTAACTGAATAGTCAGCATTGCTGGTGCGGGTGTTAGTAACTGACGTTAGGAAGTCTATTCTGTAATGCATTTTGTTTGAGATAAATCCAAGTAAATAGATACTTGGTACTGATATCTAGATTTTGATTACATGTGCTGTATCTGCATTAATGCTAGAAGTAATGAAATCATAGATTTATATTGACCAGATAGTAATATTTGTGCTAGGTATCAGACGCCGGGTTCACAAATAACTGTATGCTACAACTATTTTTCAATTTTATGTTGATTGTTCGAATTTGTAAGGAATTCCCAGAAAGCAATAAATAGTACTAATTTTGTAAAGAATGTGAGTTAGCAACTTGCAAAGATGTTTCAATTTCATCCAATTTATAATTTACCTTTTTGGTAACACAGTCTGATATGAATCTTAAGAGATAATTGATTATAAATATTTTTCTGTTTCAGGATGGGGGATCACACATGTTGCTTATGTCCTCTGCAGGATACATCTACAGTCAAGCTATGAATGAAGAAAGTTCAGCAAAGCATGGCCCATTCTATGTAACCAATACACTTGATATATATCATCCAGAAATTAAGGTGGGTAGCTTGTAGTCGCATCTTGAAGAGAATGTTCTGTAAATCTACAATATTTTGTAGTACGAATGGGGGAAAGTGGGGAGATAAGAATAAAACTACAAAACTTGTTTCAAACTGTGGCCCTCGAGACAGGTTCTTGTCGTCTTAGATTGAGCATTACAGTCTAAGAAAATGAAGAAAACAGTTAAGTAAATTATGCATTACACACTATAAGTGAGAACCTCAAACTTATAGATCATTCAATAATAGAATTTACAATAAGGTAAAGATGATAAAATTCTAATAGCTTATATAGATATATTGTTATGACAGAAATCAATTGGCGAAAGGGAAAAGATACTTAATTAACAATTATCTCAATACTTTGTATATTATTCATATTTTAAATGAAATAAAATTCAACTCCTAGACGGGTGCTGGTAGGTCATTCACCTGTACGTAGTCCAGAAAATCGCAAACATATCTAATATGGGAGTTAATATCTATACTTATAACAATCTCAGTCATTAAGTTTAGAATTAGTACAGACAAATGACTTAGTTAAAAATGGTTTAATTTATTAAATAAAACCGGAGACATCAAATTTTGTTAATTATCCAAAACGGGTGTTGTGGCATTTTGCTACTTAATGGATAATGACTAATCATACTTAAAATTAAGAAATGAATTTTGACGGAAGAAAAGATTACTAATTTTGAGTCATATATAAGCAACGTGTCATTAAGTCATGAGCCATGTCTGTACTCACCAAATCTCTTCAGCTAGGATGTGATGCATTAGATTTTGCCTCTTCTATGGACACACGTACACACTCTCGACTTCTCTACCGAATCAATCCATCTACCTTCTGTTCCTAGTATTGCTGGCGTCATTTTTCGCTTCCCTTAACATAGTATACCGAGCATCCTAATTGCTCGAAGTAGGACCTACCAGCACCAAGATAGTGGAATATCATCCATCTTTGGTGTGAAGGGTTTCGTACCCTTGTTCGATTGGTGCCCATGTAGACTTCTGAAGAATAACTTAGTGTTCTTTGTTTTCCTTTTCTGAATTTTAAGAATGTCTTCCATTCTCTTTTTCTTTATCTGCAGTCACTTGAATTAATGACCTCATCTTCTTTAGCGTAAAGATATAGGTGGGATGGTCCTTTTTAAATAATAATTTGTTATAGGAGATATTCGTCATAATTAACTCTTAAAATCCATTAGATGTATTAATCATTCAAATCTTTCCGTTACAGGACGTGAATGGGCAGGTTGGAGGCGGAGGTGTTTCCATTTATTATTCTCATGCGCTGCAGCTGTTGTTCTTCAGCTACAGCCAAGGAAAAAGCTTCATTTCACCTCTTAAACAAATGGAAGAAGAATTAACATCGGTGTTCATGATTAATTTAAAGAATAACAATGGAGTTAGTAAATCCAATAATTCACAGCCTCTCTGTCAGTGGAGCGAAGTACCGAATCATCCCGGACTTGTATGCAGTGTTATGCAGAGCAGTAAGTTGTTAAACGGAAACGTTTTTAATGTGGCTTTTAATTTTACTCCTAGCAGCAGAAAAAAATCATCTTTTTATTCTCATATATGCGAGGAAGAATCAGAAACTAAGGTTACAAGACCGATATTTCTGCAGTTTCGTCTGTTGTAGAGGAATGAGGGCTGTGCGGTAATTTTAACACATAGAGTTGGCAACTGTGCAGAGTTTCAATCAACCACCACCTACGGCGCTAGTTGTAGATAAACACAAATGGTGACTCGTTTGGAAAACTGGTCACGGGAAGAAGTCCGCTCAGTTATTCGATTTCTGTAGGCGAAATCGGCTGAAATTTAACCTCGGCTGACATTCACTGGTAGCTGGTAGAGGTTTACGGAGAGACTGTAATGTCTCATCATCATGTCGCAGAATGGTATCGAAAGTTTGCGACTGGTCAAGGAAACGTCACCAACAAGGAGCGCAGTGACCGACCCGGCATGGCATCAACAATTTGAAACCTCCCTACAACCCGGACCTCGTAAACAAACGGCTTTCACCTGTTTCTGCATTTGAAAAAGCACTTAAGAGGCCGTCACTTCGCTTCAGACGAGGAGATGAAACACTTCATGACAACGTGGCTAAATACGCAAGAACAGGAATTTTAAACTCATGCCACGATACGACAGGTGTCTCAATCGATGTGGAGACTGTGTCGAAAAACAACCTAATGCATGTAGTGACTGTTGGCTGTATTGGTTGTATAAGATTATATATACGTGTTTCACTGCAGGCTTTGTAACCTTACTTTTCGATCACTTCTCGTTTAATGTGAGGATCTTTACTGATGGAAGCTTTATGATTCATATTTAATATGTAGAGGAGAGAATACTATTATACCTTGCATTTTGGAATTAAATATCAAAACCTTCCATTACACTAAACCATGAATATCAAAACCTTCCAGCTAAAACATAGTGATGGATGCTGTCCATCCGTAAAAACCCTAGTTTTAGTAGAAAACTTTGGCAAAATGAACGTAAATAAATTCAATCCACATCTTTTTTAAATCGATAGATGAAAATATTACGGTGATTTGAGGAATACAATAAAAGACAAATTCTGACTAAAGCATACACTATGTAATAAGTAAGAGCGTTACGGTTTCGGCAAAGTATGTTTACCTTCATCAGAAACAGTATGAAATTTCCAAGACTACAGCTTATATATATCAGAAAATGAGAGATCATATCTAGGAACCATGCTGTAGTCTTAAAAATTGTTCTTCATAATGTGTCTGATGAAGGCAAAGACACTATGCCGAAACTGTAACGCTATTATTTATTAGATAGTGTATTCTTTGGTCAGAATTTGTCTTTTATTGTATACAAGAAATTTCTTATTGAGAATAGTTAGATGATTTCCATACATTGGTGCATGTTTCTCAAAGTGTGGGTCGCGGGCCGTTTCTTTGGTAGGTCGCGAGAAGTTTTTCCTTTTAATTGTGAAAATTTTATTTTGATGCAGAAACATATGTTGTAAAGTAAGTACCATTCAGGAAGTAAAACTTGAAAGCGTTTGTTAATGAGGTGAAGAGTAAGAGGTTATTCAGAGCCCTCCCCTGTTGTAGAGTCAGTAGAGATGGAAAGAGAATGGGTGAGTCAAAATCTGTCACGGGGTAGGGCATTGTGTTGAGAGTAGTGTGAGCTCTGTGTTACCTTTATATGGAAAAATTAGAATTATGATTTACAAAATTGAAATACCACCATTACCTAGAATGACAATGTGTATTTGAATAAAAGTAGGTGGGCCACAAAGTACTTTTTAATATTTAATGTGGGTCGCGGTAACAACAAGTTTGAGAACCACTGTATTAGTGTATTGGTGTTCCATGTATTTTTTTTTTTTTTTTTTTTTTTTTTTTTGACAAAACAGTTCTGAGTAAATTATTATAATTTCCTAGAATACTTATTGAAAAATTTAGGATAAAAATGTAATTTCTTTTCTTTTTTCTTTCTTTCTTTAAGGTAATAACCCTGTTATCCTCATGTTGAAGCCTGACACCGTCTTAATCCAGGAGATAAAAGTCGTTCCAGCAAAAGCAAAAATAATGGACATGGTTGCAATCAGACATCCATCTTCCAATTCTGATCATCGAACTACGCTCATACTGTTGTGTGAAGATGGTAGCCTTAGAATTTACATGGCTGGCATGGAACAGACAGGTGGATAGAGAAATGCATTTACCTAGATAAATAATAATAATATTTCATATCAAAGTTACAAGAGACGTAAAAGGTTTTTTTAATTTCTTTTAGCTTGATGGTACAGATACCAAAATAATAAGTAATAGGTATTGCTAAGGAGACCTGCCCAAAGTATTGTATTGCAAGGGATAAATATTATCTTGAATTTCAATAAATACGAGGCTATCCTGAAACTAAATTCCCAAAGCGCTGAGGACGCAGGGAAACTGTTCGTGCGGCTGATGGCAACAGTGTTGTATTGGTTGTTTCCCCTACTCTTAAACAAGCTCGCGCGCACCTCTGGGACGTTCAAACACATGACGGCGAGCTGCTGTAACGTGGGCATGCAAAAACTGCCATTGCGCCTACAAAAATGCGTCGACCGAAAAGGCGATTCAGGGTGTCTATCGGTCACGAAAGTCACGAATGTCACGAAAAAGTCACAAAATCAGAAAACGGTCATGAAAGTCAAGAAAAAGACGAAAATTGGCTTTTGGGTCACGCTTTTTTTTTTAATCTGTACAAATATAAGAACATACTGGGAAATGTTGTTCAATAAAACGACAAAATTCATCAACAAATATATCTGTGTTCGGCTTTAGACCCTACCAAATCGTAAGCAAAGCATGCTTCTATTGTATATATGAAAATTCAGCCTAATTCGCACCCAAATTAGCTCTTGAGAATGTTATGAAATTTTATAGTCTGATAAAGAAATGGTCACGAAAAAATCACGAGATATTTCATTTTGGAATTTAGTAGACACCCTGCCATTATATACAAAAATAGCAAGTGTACAAGGTTCAAAATGATGTAAACATTATTAAATATAAACGTTCCTTTGTATTTTTTTTAAAGGAGACCTTACTTTTGGAACTCTCCTCGTATATCGGAAGAATATTAATTGATATATATACAAGAAACTACCTGTGGACTGAAGACATAATTACATAGTTCTTGTATAATGGTATCCCTACCCTAATTCTAATTCGAAATCTATTTCTCTGCAGTAGGTCTAATTTCCAATTTGCTATATTACTATGTGTAGTCTGCGCATAGTTTCGGTTTCGAAGTCTGGTGGAATGCCTCGATTGCCCATACTGACGTTCACTTACTTCCTTTAATAATAATAATAATAATAATAATAATAATAATAATAAAAGCGAGTATAATATTATACTACATGAGGAATAGAGTGACGAAGCTTAACATCGGATTCAAGAGTCAAAATGTGTAGCTAGTTTGGGGAGCGGACTGTGTAGTATAATGGGATATGTATTGGTGTAAAGATCAGTGCTACAGTTAATTTTTTGTTAAACGTTTTCATTCTTTTTGAATTTTCGTAGATTGTCGTTTCTCTCAGTGAAGTTTTCAGAATGCGACGTTACTTCATACTTACATATTGCTTATTTTAAATAATCGTTTCATTAATTTGGTTAATTAAAGGGGAAAGGAAAAAATTGATAGAAGCTAATGAGGTTTTACTCTATGTTTAAGTGTTAGGTATTATTATTATTATGAACACTTAATTTCAGGGTTCTGGTTATCGCCTAGTGTACAGCCTATCAGTACAATGTCATCGTTGAAACCGTCGAGGAAGAAGAAGGTTACAAAAACAGGAAAAACTTCAGGTAAGTGGAGAATCAGCTGTTCTATTTTACGAACCATTTTCTTCATCTGCTACGACACAGGGACTCAGTGTTTACAGCACTCACATCTGATGCGATGTATTCCTGGTTTGATCCCAAGCTGTATGAGTTTGTGGTAGATAATATTGTGTTCCTGGATTTTCCCGGTTTTTTCCCGTTTTCTCCCTCATTCGCAAACCACTGATTGGGGGCACGGTGACTCAGTTGTAGAGCTCTTACCTCTGGTACAAGATGTTCTTAGTTCGATTCCCGGCCAAGTAAGTTTGTGGTAGACAACATCGATACTCCCATTTCCTCCCACACTATAATTCCACCAATTCTTCCATCATCATTCACATGCCTTAGTCATCCATCTCTCGTAGCCTAAAGAACATAATCATGGGACGTTCAACTGAAAGATTTTCAATCCACTGATTATTTTAATAATCATTAACATTCATTAATTTCCGTCTCCATTAGTCCACTTTAGTCTAAATGGCATTAACATGAAGATTTCTCTAATTGTATAATTGTTTCATTATTGATGAGCAGTTGAAATTCGGAAGAGGAAGTGAAAGTTAAAATTAAAGACTAAAGAACGAAAAAGAATATTTTTCCCTTTTATTAGGATCACGTGAGTGAGAGTTATATTATTGTAATGTTAGTACGTCCGTCCGTCCGTTAATCCATATGATATCTCTGGAACGAAAGTGATATTATTGTAATGTTAATACGTCCGTCCGTCCGTTAATCCATACGGGATCTGTGAAACGAAAATGAATTTTTAAATTCCGTTTCTTCAGTAGATATCATTGTCATCATCAAAGGTATTCTGCCATCATTGTCAGGTCACTTGCCGTAGATGAGAAGCTTTCAAGTTTCACCGTCTTCAGCTAACCTCTTCGCCCACGATTGTTATATTGATACCGTCCATCAACTGTAGCCTGTTTCTCCTCCTCCCTCTCTTTCCTGCCACCATACCCTTTAGTAGATTCCTCGAATGTCCTGAATACTCAGATCTCAAAGAACATCAAGTTTCTCGTGCATTGACTGTGCATTGGCGGATGACATTGAGTCTATTAGACATGTTCTTGCCTTTTGTCCATGCTTCTGACTTTACTTACATTCGTTGAGCTGTTTAGTCCTTTATTCTTTCGTCTTTCGCTGCTAATATCTTATCTTTACTTTTAAATTTTATTTATTTATTTTGCTCTTTATTGTTATTGTATGTTTTATCTCCTATATTTATTATTTTAACTCTTGTTTCTCATTTTTTATAGTTGTAGTGCTTTTCTTGGTTTTTCTATTTTATTATGTTTGTTTTAGTCTGTTCTCCCACTGAAGGTAGTCCATGTTTGACCAGTCTTGGTCATCGTAACAGAGGAGAAAAATAGCCCCCCCCCCCCCAATCTTCCTCCTTCTATCAATAAAATACAATGCGTAAGATTGTGGAAATACACGTAGTTTCACAGTTGCTATTATAATATTTGGAAATTGATTCTACTATATGTAAACCAAAAACTCGGTATAAACGACAGTCGGAATAGCTTCGTTTCTGAGTTAAATTGTCTTCGCAGTGTGTGTGGGGAAAATCTGCTTTGAAACCACGAAAGCTATTGGCTTTGCGAGAAGATGTGGAACATTGTAGAGTAAATCTTACTTAAGCTAATCATTATGATCAAATTTAAGACGCTAAGAATGCTGCACAAGGAATTTTTTCTAGTGGTATGTATGTATTTGAAAGATTATACAAGATTCTTTTCTTCTTTTGGAGTCACTCAAGGCCTCAGTGGCTCACATGTGACTTTCTAAAATTTTCTACGTGTTTTTGTGTTTGTGCAAGGGGGCCGCAGTCGCTCAGTGGTAGAGCGTTCACCTCTGGTGCATGGGGTCCCGGGTTCAATCCCAGCTCCCAGCAAGTGAACTTTGTGGTGGACAAACACCGTGTGCTTGGGTTTCCTCGGGGTTCTGCCGCTTCCTTCCACTTTCTTCATTCCACCATTTCATTCATTTCTCATCATCACTGTTTCCTTTAGCCTAGCTGGCATAATCGTGGGACGTAAAACTCAGATTTCATTTCATTTCATTTTGTGTTTGTGCTATGTAGTTTTCAAATTTAGTTTCCCCACATACTGTGAAGTCGATAATTCACAAACATATCAGCAGTCGACTTTCCTTGGTGGAGATATTTGTGTCTTGTTTTTGTGAATAGAACTACTTCTCAAACGTAATGACAGAAATTCTGAAGCAGCCCGTATATTTTTTCGGAAATTAGTTGGATGAATAATATATTATGTGTGGTGACGACTACTAAGAATTCAATGACGAACACAACTGGTAAATTCGAAACAAACAGTTGCTGGGACAGGTAGAATCGTTTTCTAATGCATATCTTGTAGGTGAGGTGGTGGGATGGGGAATGGCCTATACTATTGTAGTTCCTGTCCTTCATAACCTCGGTTGCAGAAGAATGTAAAAAACTCGAAAAGGCAGTGTTTATTTAATTATTTATTTATTGCATTCTTTCTTGCTTTCGTTATTTCTTTCTTTCAGTCATATACTAGTTGGAAATATTATTTTGTAGTGAGAATTGGCTTATATTTATTTCAGGAATGGTATCTTTCCCAATCGATTTCTTTGAGCACTGTCAGGCTATGAATGAAGTGGAGTTTGGTGGCAACGATTTATTACAAATCTACAACACGCAACAAATCAAACATCGGTTGAATACTACAGGTAAGAGTCTGGTTATATTCGATAGGTATAGATTCATCATCTTGGAAACTGCTTTGTTGAAGAAAGAAGTTCCCCTATTTGTGTATAAATGTTTCATTTATAAACACAATGTAACATTTATGGCTTCGCGAGAAAAATATGAACTTTACTTAACAATTTTAGCAGGTAACTGCGGCTGTCAGCTTCTTGTAGAAAGGGACAAGAAGGATTCGTTTGAAAAATACGTTAAACTTAGAACAAGTAATAAGAATTGGTCCGTGGTGACTCAGTGGTAGAGCGCTCACATCTGGCACGTGGAGTCGTGATTCGATCCCAGCTTCCGCCATTTGGCTTTGTGGTGGACAAAACGCTATTACGATTCGTTTTTACCAACTCATAACATCATGATTATGTTTATAGTAATATGCACTGAGCCTTGCACTCCTTGAATTATAGGATAACCGCTGTGTGTTAAGGTGTACCATGGTGTACCTTACTGTCATTTTGTGCAAATTGAATAGTTAAATAGATTATTCAAATCATTTTTACAATTTGGTTAGGTGACTCGATAGTATGGTTACATTACAGACAATGTATTACGCCTTGCTGCATTTCTTACTTTGCACAATTATATTTCACTATCAAAAATGCTGTTAAATTTTAATTATTATAATTTATTCTAGACCTATATGGGGTGCGTAAATACTGATAATTTCTTTTTGGAAGTGTTGAAAAAGGAATGTTTACTTTATTCGCCCTATGTGTAATAATGAGCTCCTTCGTGGTTAAGCGGTTAGCGTACGCGCCTTTGGCGTGGGGAATCCCGGGTTCGATTCCCGGCGGTAGCTCATGCGGTTCGGATTCCACGTTAATCAGTAGGTCCCGTCTCATATAGCCTCGCTGCTGAAAGGGACGTTTAACTCAATATATCTGTAACACATGTAAAATGTAAACAAACGTGATACTAGCCCTTTTTTTTATCCATATATGGATACATTTTTGCTTTTAAAACGGAGTGTGGGCATTCTTTATAATCGCAATACGATGTGCCCAGTTTTTTAAATGAATGAATGCAGAAAATGCCATTAAAAGTGAAATAGTGATACGCTGCTTTTTACCTAATGCTCTTCTTCGCTACTATTGAAACATGGAGTATCCATCTTCGGAGAAGTAACGATCGAGGTTAGGAACAGCCTTATACAAATTAAATAAGAAAATAGTAAAATATATGAAATATAATAATCTCTTCTTTTAATTAAAATTATGAACTACTTGACTTCTTACGAAATAATAAATCCTTTCATTTGAATATGAGATTATGAGTTCTAAGTTACGTATTATAAATTTTTATAAACTCTGACCTTTAACAGAAGGGGGTGAGCACAGTACGTAGAAGAAAAGTGTAAGAACGTGGCAAAGATCGGGATAAGAGCCCCATAAATACAGTTTTTCGGTGAAAAAACTAAATTTTGGATTTTATAATTAGTAAAAGGTAATGTTCAATTAATCTGCAAAATTTTAATCATAAATGAGGCTCTCAGCAAAGTCTTCAAAGGAAATCCTGAAAGACACGGTGGCTCAGAGTTAAATAACTTACCTCTGCTGCGTGGTGTCTCTGGTTCGATCCCTGCCCAGGTAAGTTTGTGGCGAACAACATCGTGTCCGTGGGTTTTCTCGGGATACCCCCGTTTCCTCCCACTTTCTCATTCCAGCAGTTCTTCCGTCTTCATTCACTTGCTTTAATCAGGGGTCTCACTTAGCCTAAAGGACATAACCGTGGGATGTTAAACCCTAAATATTTCATTTCATTGGCACGGAAATCCTAACGGTCACTTCAGGATACATGTTAAGATGGATACATGGATCCGAATAAAATTCTTTCTATCGAACAACCGTTGATGAAGACTGAATTCTACAATTTGAGAATGGAATTCGGGTTCCAGCGGTGATAGAACGATGCAAAAGGGCAATAAAAAATAAGTACAGGTAACTTAGGACTGAGATTAAGATAATACCAACCCAAGGACTCGTATTAGCAAACGCCACCACCATTTTGTGAAACTACAAGACCTTTATAAAGCCCATAGAACAACGCGAACATATTGAACAATCCTTTAGTTTGATTGTTTGAGTAGTGGTTATTACCGATTTGTTGAAATGTTTTACATGAAAACAAATCTCAGTTAAACGGCCTCGTATCGTCAAACACAGAATCGATAATTCTTACTGAAATTGAAGGAATCAAAATCTCTGTATTGGCGTATAAAATTCAGTCTATTTTTGAACTTACTCTCAAAGGACAAAAAATGCATATCGCCAAATACTATAATAGAAATTGTTTCATCTTTCGGTGCTGAAAATAGACTTTAAATAAAAATAAGTAACAAGTATTACGTGACTGATTCTTCGTTAGGATAATAACATTTCTTAATTTTATATTGGGGACCTTTAGTGGCTTAGTAGTTAGCGTTCATACTCTCAGGACTGAAGACTGTAATTCGATTCCTAGTTCATGTACGAATCATGTGTTAAGGTATAGATCCATGTCGGCATAACTTCAATATCGAAAGCAGACGTTAAACTTAACAGGTGAGTTTGTATGATCAGTCAAACCATCTTAATATTTTTGTAGTTTATTGCAAACTTCATAGCACATTGTTAATTTTTGTTGTTATATTTTTTCTTATAGGAATGTATGTCGCATCCACAAAACCAACAGGATTTAATCTTGAAGTAACTAATCTAGACAATACACTTGTAATGACAGGAGTCAGAATAATGGTCGGAAATCAGGATATACAGCGCGCTCCCTCATATATAGAGGTAAAACTATTTGTAATGTTCAGTAAATAATTTTTATAAGTAGTCTAAAGCAAGAATTATGGAATAATATAAGAAATTCATTTAGTTGAATTGAATTCTAAAGGTTTCAGCCTGTTAAAAGAATCAAATCCAATTTTGTAATCATAAGTTCGAATAAATATTAAATTGTGGAAAGGTTTTATTGTGTAAACTAGAGTATTTGGGCCAATTTATTGAGCTAAAACTTCTCTGAAATGCATACTGTACATTTTCATTTAGCACATTCTTATATTAACGTGTTTTCATTGTCTCCTGGGAAACTGTTATTTTAGTGCAGTTTCTTCCATAGTCCTTGACACTAGTTAAAATATTTTATAATATAAACAAGTACACTTCGTTAATATTTTATGTAATAAAAAAATACGTTCATTATTTCTTTTTTCCTTTAGATCTTTGGAAGAAGTATTCAGGTGTCCCTCATAAGAAACCGTTGGTTCGATTTCCCCTTCACACGGGAGGAAAGTTTACAAGCTGATAAAAAGCTAACGATTACATTTGGACCTTCTCAAGATCCGGAGGGAGTCACTATGGTTGATTCTGTCAAAGTGTAAGTAAAACAGAATTGTGAACAACTTTTTTTTTTTTTTTTTTTTTTTTTTGATCCGCAGTAGGCTTTATTGAGTTGGGTTTTACGAGGGGTGATCAAAAAGTAAGGTTACAAAGTCTGCAGTGAAATATGTGTATGTATAATCTCATACAATCAATACAGTCAACATATAATACATACATTAGTTTATTTTTCGATATAGTCTCCATTATCAGTTGAGGTACTTGTCGCATCGTGGGATGAGTTTGAAGATTCCCGCCTGGTAAAAAATCATATCCCTGCGTGTTCAACTACATTGTCACGAAGTCTTTCACTACCTCGTGTGAAGCGAAGCAACGGTCTTCTAAGTGCTTCTTCAAGTGCGGGGAACAGGCGAAAGTCGCTTGGAGCGAGGTCCGGGGTGTAGGAAGGGTAGTCGATGATGTCCCTCGGTGGTCAAATCTGTTGATTCAGTGCTGGATCCGCCGCTGCTCCTCGTCGGTGACGTTTTCTCTACCAGTCACAAACTTCATACACCATTCTGCGACATGCTGACAAGACAATACAATCTTTCCGTAAACCTGTACCAGCTACCGGTGAATTTCAGCTGCGGTTACATGTTTCGTCCATCGCGAGACCAGTTTTCCTACCGAGTTGCCATTTGTCTTTCCCTTAAACTAGCACCGGATGTGTTGGGTGGCTGAAACTCTGCACAATTGCCAACCCCATGTATTACAGTTACCGCAAAATCTTCATTCCTCTTAACAGACGAATCTCCAGAAATATCGGCCTTGTAACCTTAGTTTCTGATTCTCCCTCACACACGTATGCATTTTGTTATCACTCAAAAAGAAATCCGTGAAGCCCCAGCCGCATTTCGTAGGCCACACTTTGCACCGTTGGCACTCTCTTCTATTCCGATTTCTAAAAACAAATAAGTAGACTTTTGTAGAGTAATAAAGAGGTGGGTAATTTTATATAATATAGAATGCGAGCCCTAGTACTCTCAGGATCAAGTTCCTGGGTCAGCCGTCCTGACTGAAGATATCTTTAGTTTTTCTCAAAACACACCAGGCAAATGGTGGGATACTACGTCAAGGTTAGGAGCCACAGACGAAAGAAAACTGCTTTATTATATTGACTTTTTTAAATAAATAAATAAATATATATATAAAGAAGTGAAATGTTGGAAACCTTTTTGTAAATAAGTCCAATTTCGAGTTGTCAATTGGATGCCGCGGTAGCTCAGTGATTGAACGTTCACCTCTGCTGCATGGAGTCTAGTTCGATCCCAGCTCGCTACAAGTGAACTTTGTGGTGGACAAACACCGTGCTGATGGTTTCCTCGGAGTTCTCCCGTTTCCTACCACTTCCTTCATTGCACCATTTGGTTCATTTCTCATCATCAGCGTCTCCTTTGGCCTAGCCAACATAAACGTAAAACTGAAATATTTCATTTTTTTTTTAGTTGTCAATTTGATACCTTACAGTAGATTTCATGATTTAAGTACCTTTATAACATACGATAATCATATTATACGTCACATACTCTCCCAGATATGCACGAAGAATTCGGATGTTTCCCGATCTTTTTTTTTTCTTCTTTCTTTAATGCAAGTCTTTTTCATTTGTACGTGTGTAATTATCGAAGTGTAGATGTTGGGGAAAAATAGAGGTAGATCTTTAGCATTTTCCTTTTTTAAGTGGAGGGTTTGAAGTGTCTTGTCATTCAAGTTATGAAGTTAAAAAAAAATCTGATTCGTGAATTTGTGATTACCGTAAGAGATTTTGTTTCTTTTTTTAATACATTTTTTTTTTGTACGTGTATAATTATCCAAATATAGCGTTGAGAAAATAGAGGTGGTGTATTTTCAGTAATTTGAGTGAAGTGTTTTCGATTTGTAATTAACTGTGACATATGCAGAAGGACATTTTATTTATTTGTACTGATACGCAAGGGTAGATAGTACGAAACCAAAGGGAATGTACTCGTATTACTTTTTGTTTCAGATGACGGTTGAATACTGTTACAGCGAGATTACATTAAAGGGAGAACAAAATTCATTATGTATGATTCCCAAACATTTTTTTTTTCTTTCAGTGGTATTTTGTTCTGGAGATTTTATTTATTTATTTATTTTTATTTATTTAACAATCACCAGATACAGCTCAGAGGCCATTTTACACTGGATATACAACAACAATAACAATGAAAAGGATTTGGGAAGGTATCGGCCAGGGCCTGTTTAGTAGGTATCATCCCGGCATTTGCCTGGTAGGACCGAGGGAAACCCTGGAAAACCTCAGTCAGGATGGTCGGCAGCGGGATTCGAACCCACGAAGCCAACGCTCTACCACTTGAGCTACTTCGCTCGTAAAGTATCTTAGGATAAATAGATACTTGAAGCAAATTCTGAAGTTAGGCGTGTACTGAGAAACACGGTTGACGAAAGTAATTATAATCAAGTTATGGTTATGATTTTAACCCAACTTTTAAAATACGTTTTTGGTGTTTTTAAAATTTTTTTAATTGTGTTTTTTATGCGGATTTTACCAAAAAGAAAAAAAAAAAAAAAACATTGGATACTTTTGGGCTGCCAATAACCCTGAAGAAATTCAAATATTCTGCTCGTAGTATGAAGCTGACGGGACTGTGGTCTTAAGTGAAACCTTTTGGTTAAATGAAAAGTTCAAAAATTGAGTTTTAGTAACTGAATTTAGTATGAAATTAGACAATTTCATAGGGTGCATCATAGGTATGATAAAAGGGTATATTTGGTTCGATTGTGTGAACATGAAATGCTTATGGATATTGAATACACGCGGGAGACTATAGAAATAACAACCATCATTATCGCATCATCATCAAAAAATTGATAAATGGTAGTCACAGTTAAGAGTCCGTAATTTTATTTATTAAAACATATATACTCATTAAGAGCCGTAAGGTGAAGAATTAAAATCTATCTCTATTTTAATATCCTTTGTAATACAATTATTTTCTTTAAATTGTCAACATATGTTCAAAGATGATTATCTTCAACTAGGTAATATTTGATGATAATATCGTTTTTAATATAAAAATACGAGGGCCGTCCAGAAAGTAAAAGACGATTCCGCAAAGCGCGCGACGCCGACTCTCCACCACTGCGATCGCGTTCACGGCAGTTAGCTTCTTCCTTTGCCTCAGTGTGAGCTGAGTCCCAATGCTGTGCGGTGACGCTACTTGTTTTAGCAGTGATTCAAAATGGCGGCGCCAGACGGAAATCCTGCCAAATGTGAAGTACAGGGTGTCATTCGTTTTCTGAACACGCAAAAAATTAAGCTTATTGAAATTTATAAAGAATGTTTATGGTGATAGTGTAATGAACGAGTCATCAGTGATAAAATGGTGCATTATGTTTAAATCAAGGAAGGAGCAGCGTGCATGATGAAGATCTGAATTGGAGGCCATCTTTGGTCATTCTGCTTACAACCCTGGTGATTTTCGCTTATTCCCGAAACTTAAGGAATTTTGGGGAGAAAAACAGTTAACAAGCGATGAGGAACTCAAGGAAGTGGTGAGTCTGTCTCAAATCTTTGGCGGCAGATGAGTAAGACATCAGCATTGAAAAACTGGTCCCACGTTATAACAAATGTTTTGACAACTATGGCAATTACATAGAAAAGTGGAATAAGGTCCTGTGGCATTGTAAATAAAGTTTTGTGTTTATATCTGTTGTCTTTATTTAACCATGCAAAAACGTTCTTTACTTTCTGAATGACCCTTGTAGTTACTTCTTGTGTCCTATTTATGAATTGTATCATTTACTGAATTTTATAGAATACGATTTCCAGTATAAAATCACGTAGTTCGGATTCTGTACAGTAGAATGTAAGTATTTTCGAAAGCAACTGTGCCCAATATAGGATAGTATCAATGTTTACTGTAAAAGCAGTATATATACGTATCTAACTGATTTTAGAAGTGTAGTATAAAGTTCTTTCCTTCCTCCTTCCTTTGGTAAGATGTTGGTATTATTGCACTCTCACTGTTACAAGTTAAATTCCGCTTTGTTTCAGGTACGGGAAAACCAAAGATGCTTTTGGCTGGCCAGAAGAATCAGACGAAATTACTGCGAACAATACTGCAAGCGGAACTTCAGGAACAGGAACTAATGCGGACAGTGAAAATGTTTCTGTGACACCAGTTCCTTTGACTTCGTTAGACAAGTAAGTAATATTACGTAAATGTATTGCTACAGTCGAAATTGGAATTTTTGATGTGCTAGAAGGAATATTTTGTGAAGCTGGATACTAAAATTATTTAAATACAAGAATCCAGTGATACATGTGTTGTAGATGTAAATATATTTTCAAAAAGTGATAAAGATTCACAAAATATCTTGTAGAAGAACAGTTGCTTCTAAATTATTTGTAATTGACAACTGTCACATCAATAATTCTCCATTATTAGAGCCTCGCCCTAAAAGAACCATATATTCTATTTCACTAATGGTCCAACTCCTGAATTCATCCTTTATTTACGTAATAATTTATCGATTACAACTCCTACCAGTTTAACAGTAATAATTGTAATGCCAAATACATTACAGTATTTGCGAAAGTTCAGTTAGCGACTAACAGTTGACGAACAGCTTTCTATTTTTGTAGTCATATGCAAAGCCATAGCTAAAGGGAGATGGGCGGTTGGCCCAGGCGCTGATAGCAAGAGGACGCCAAACGACCAAGAAGAAAGAAAAAGTGTTGGAAATGAGTAAACGAAGTTCGCTCCGCTCGCAACCCAAACGTTTCTATAAGAGCCACAACAAATTTCTACTTATTATCTTAAAAAGTTATTATATATGATTTGTTAATTACGATGTGATATACAAGGTGCCGAGTAATGACTTATAGTCTACGCAAGAATGTTTTCAAAGCAGAAACAGTCAAATTTTGAAATACGTGTTCGGCGTTTTGATGGTGATGAGTTTGCTTAAACAGTCACGCTTGTCTACCCAATCGTGTTAATCATGACGGTGAGAATGAGGGCTTTGAGAAATTCCAAAGAAGGCTCCTTCTGAGTTTCCATTACATTTCACAAATCATTTTTGCCGTAAAAGAATCGAAAGTAAATCGAATCGAAACTGTGGTCATATACAGAATAAAATTACAGAAATTTACATTTATTACTGAAAATTAATGCTGTCACCCATTTTGAACATTTTAAAAGTGCCTGGTTTCTAATGTATTAACATTTCATTTATTATCGATAGTACGAAATGTTCTAAATAGTTGTAAATTTCCATAACTAGTCTCCAAGTGGATTTGTATACAACCAAAAGTAGTTTTGTCAAGTTTAACAGGAAGTCCAAAATTAGCCTCTTGAAAACAGCTTTTATTTGTAAAAGAATACATAATGATCGTTTTTGGCTGTTGCAGTGGTCTGTCCAAGCAGCTAGATAAAAATCCAGCGTAGCATAACAATAAAAGCTGGTTATCTTATATGAAAAAAAAAAAAAAAAAAGGCTTGATACTATGAATGTAGGACGGTTCCGAATTCTGCTTTGCTCCCGTGCCGAAATCTTTTGCTACGGCTTTGGACATGTGATACGTTAAACATTTTCTTTACAATATTATTTTCCCTTTACAACGTTTGAAAAAATTTTCATATCATGTATTTACCATAAACGTTTACTCCCGAAGAACATGCCACAGTTTCTGTACTTTGCTAACGAACCGCCACTACTATAACTTGTTGTCCTAGTATCCACATCGTTATTACTAGCCAGTGTCGTAATGATTTCAATCTCAGTTTAGTCGTATTATCTTTGTTTATAAATAAGAGATTTTTTTACTAAGTATAATTAGAGCATATTTAGAGTATTTTTTTAAAGTTAAATATATTGTGGGTTCAAGTAAATCCGTTGTCTTTGATGAAAAGTAAAGTGAGCAAAATATGAAGATAGGCCAGCTGCGAGAGGAGAGATTCGCCCCACTCCCAGATGGGCGGATTGCATGAGCCAGTGGTTCCGGTACTACAGACGATACTTCAGTCCTAATCTGAAGTATGCAGGGATGGGACTATAGCTCCTCCCTGGTTTCTAGGAAGTTCCCAAATCATAGGTTATACTTTGCCAGGTTGTGGTCATACCGCGTGTTTCAGTACCATGCAATATTAAAACGTTCCTTGGTACAGTCCGCAGCAAAAAATCCTGCAACATGAGCATGTAAGTTTATTGTGAAACTACGTCTAACAGCCCAGGGAATCAATATAACGTCTAAGTGACACGAATAACGCAGGAGAAACGTTGGCGTCCTCCTTTGCACACTTATTTTGGAGCAAGAGACTTCGTCGTCTGATCTAATATTTTTGCATAAAATTGTAAATGGCCATATATCGTGTGAACAGTTATTAAGTCAGATCAATTTTCGCGTACCCGCTAGAACAACACGGTGTATTGATCTCCTTTACTCTCGAGCTGCGAGAGTTAATATTGTCCAAAGGTCCCTTCTAAATTGAATTGTTAGTACGTATAATCAGTTAGCAGAAACAGTAGACTTTTTTTCTTTCTTCAAATGAGTATACCTTCACATCATCTATAAATAAACTATCTTTGTAATGTTGCCATTGTACTGTACCATCTTGAGCTCGAATTGTTATTCTGTTGTTATGTTACATAAATGTTAAAATGTTTCAGTTTAAAATGGCCTAGTGCTGCTGTTTCTGAAACCTAATAAAATAAACAAATGTTATAAAATGTGAAAATTTAAAACGTTTCGATTCGAAATACCATAAAACATTTAAGATCCTAGTTTCCATTGCCCTACGAGGCATGGTTTAAAGTATGACATTTCATATGTTACCTCTGATTATAACTAAGCTTTATCAGGTAATAATTCTACTATTGAGTGGTGCATGGTACCATAGTTGTAGATTACTCACCTCTGGTTCGATAGTAGGCCTCATTAGTTTGTGGTAGATAAAGCGTGCCCATGGGTTCTCCCACATTCTCATTCTATCAGGTCTTTTCTAATCTTTTAACTGCATTCATCTTCCATCTCCGTCAGCGTGGATATAATCGTGGAATGTTGAACTAATTTCTTGGCTACGTTGATAGCGTACACGTCTTTGTCGCGGGAGACCCGAGTTCGATTCCTGGCAGGAGCTCATGTGGTTCGGATCCCACGTTAAACTGTAGGTCCACGTCTCATCTAACCTCGTTGTTGAAAAGAACGAAACTAAAGTCAAATTACTCCAATCGAATCAAAGATAAACCATTAGATGTAGTGGGAAAATCTCTAAAATGATCAATTCTTGTCTGTGCTATGAATGGCATGGCATCGTCTTGCTTTGTACTGGATGTTAAAAGAAAAGTATTATCCGAAAGTAAAGTATTTCTCTTGTTTTTTCACGGGCAGCCGTAGAAAGTTTCCGAATTTCACCTCTGCATGCCAAGAGAATAATCCGGCGTTCTCAGTATCAACCAATAGGTGGTGCCATGGATTTTCATCGTCCAAGAATACTACAAATGAAAGAAAGCCTGATCATGGTGTTGATCGAGTACTGTGTTGGTCCTGTTTTACCCCATTCAATCGAGTGCTATGTTCGGTGGCTCAGCGAACTGTTTCTGTTCTGTTGTTGAATTTATGTTCCTGTAGGAAGATCAAAATCTTTTGCTCGAACTTATATCATGCCGTCTGTCGGTTGACCTTGAGAAACGGAACACGGTGGCTCAGTGGTAATGCGCTTACCTTTTGGGCGCGTGGGGCCCCCTTGTTCGATCCCCGGCCAAGTAAGTTTATGGTGGACAACATTGTCCATGGGTTTTCTTGGGATACTTCTGTTTCCTCACACAATTTCATTCTACCAATTCTTCTATCATTCACTTGCCGTAATCGGCCGTCTCCCTTAGCCTAACGGGCATAATTATGGAACGTTAAACTGAAAAAATTGACGTTGATGATACCGAATTATTCGCTTGACATGGAGTTGAAATTCTGACACTTTCTGCAGCTGACCTTGAAGTTCCATGCCTTTATCTGTTACCTGCAGAGAGAAGGGGAATCTAAAGATTTACTGTTGGATAATCTTTTTCATGCTGTATGTGAAAAGCACGATAATGCCCATTTAGATCTTTTAGTTAGTAACAGTGAAGTACAACAACTTCTCGTTCACCCTATACAGATTTTATTTTTAGTTTTGTATTCACTGAAATTTAACTTTCTAATTTTACTGTCTTATTTCTTTTAAGGATGGTGTCCGGAGTTCTCGAGGTGTTAGAAGGTTGTTTCACACTTCTTGGATCGGCTGAGGATAAACAGGCTCAGAAGACAATCGCAATGGATGTAGCGACCTCTCTCCTGATTCTTCCGACGCCAGTGTGTGTACAGCTACACACAAAATCCCTGCTTGCTGCTCTCCATAGCAGTAGAGTAGCGTATCACAATTATAAGGTTCGTACTTAATGTTGTTTTTCATTTAAGAGAATGATTTACTCATCATATTATTAGTCAGATGTAAATGCTCCAAAGCAGAAGTTCACAGAAATTACGTTTGAAATATCAAAATCAAAAGCTTTTCCTGTTTCTTGAAAAGTGATGTGATTTCTAATTATCCGTAATTCTAGTTACTGGTTACAATAATTTTATTAAAACTTACCATTTCGAAGGATTATTAATAACCTATTAATTTTATTTATTTAATATTTTATTTTATTTGTCTTTGATTGTTACAGGATCAGTCTTTACTAAATCATGTTATGCAGTCGTTAGCAGCATTTAGAGATGTACAAAATCCACGAGACTTGGATGCTGAAGCGTTCTATAGACTAGTGTTGACTGCTAGAGGAGTTGCAGTAGCACGACCACATAACTTGGCTCGGTTTGCAGACCAGGATAAGACTCTAACTGAAGACAGTACATTAACAGAGAGTAAGTTTTGATATGCTTAAGTTTTTATTATTACAGTATTATTATTATTAATGTGCTGGCGCCATCAGAACATTGTTGCGTATTTTAGCAATAACTTCGCTTACAACAAACCAGTTCCAATATGGTTTGCAGTGATGTAGAGATGTTTACGTAGTCTGTCCGATAAATATGTGAACTGAGTTAGTAGGGTGACCTTCAGTGGAAGTCAGGCTATGCGCACTTTCTGTTCTGTTGTGGCCTCGCATAGCATAGTCGCTAACGCTCTCGCCTTTGGTGCGAGCGTTCCCGGGTTCAATTCCCGGTGGTACACGGTCGAAAAAGTATAAAAAGCTTTTTCAGGCGAGCCATCCTGAATGATATTTTTCTGGGTTTTCCTCATTCACACCAGGCAAATGCCGGGGTGGTACCTAACTTATAGGTCCCAGGCCGCTTCCTTCCTTCCCCAGTCCTTTCTTCCTTCCCTTTCCCCGAACAGTGTGCTCGCCGAGGGACGTCATCCCTCAAACGTTTTGGACTAAAATGACCATAGATACTGAGAGCTGAGAAATCTAAATCCTAAATCCTTACTGTTCTGTTGGCAAAGGACCCACTGGAGCGGCAGTAACCACCAGATTGTCCAGACGAGCGTACAGCTAGAGGTGGCATTGGTTTTATGGTGTCCTGTTTTTGTTCGTATCAACGATGGATATGAAGAACATATGGAATAACAGATCATCAAATTTTTGGTGAAACGGAAAAAGTCTCAGGAAATTCATGAAATGGGGGGCGGTTTATGGAAATAACGAACTGAAGAAACCAACTGTTTTCAAGTGGATCAAGCGTTTCCGTGAGGCCGTGAAGGCTGCAAGGACGAAGCAAGGCCACGGTCAGTTATTGTCCGCTTATTTCTGATCGATAATCCGATCACAACGCTAGATCACCCTCCCTACCAGATTTAGCTCCATGAGATTTCTTTTTACTTTCGAAATGTAAAGCGGTCATGAGGGTGCGGCACTGGAATGGCGTGGAGGCAATAAAACTTGAAACAACAAAGCACCTAAAGAGCCTGACTTGTGAAGACTTCCAGAGACGTTTTCAACAATGGGCACAGAGATGGAACAAGTGTATTGCTACAAATGGGGAGTATTTTAAAGGGATAACATTGATGTACCCTAATTTTGTAAAATATAGTGTTTATGACATCAATTCGCGTGTTTATTCGACAGACCACGTATATATTCTCTCTACTTCAAGAAAACCTTTATCCGGATTGATATTCGTTGCTAAGTTATTGGCAAAGGAATCTGTATGATGTTGAGCCCTATCCGGTTTGACCCTACTTCCGGTTGGAGTTTCTAATTTATCTATGATCAGTGTTTCCTTTGTTCTTGCATGCAGTATGGAATAAGCAAAAGCATTACATAATTAATTACAATGGCAGTGATATATGGTGTTCATTGGGCAAAACATTCCAAACAATAAAGATTAATCTTGGACTGAAAGAATGTTTATCCTTCGTTTTTCATTATCATTTTGCCATGAAACAAGCGCCGGAGAGATATACTAACTCCGTGTGTATTCCAACAAATGTGTGGTGTTGGAATGTATAACTCGTAGGATATGATGCTTTTTTTAAAAATTTTCAACACTTCCAGTGTACCTCTAAAAATGTAATAAAGAAATAACGATCATTTTTTTTTAAATATTCAATTAGAACTGAACAATCTACACAAAATTTGTAATCGATCAGTGAAAATGTCATCTTTCTAGAGCCTATGGTTCCCGAGAATTCACTGTCTGAAGGATTGGCCACAAACATACTAACTTTTCTAGCATATTAATATGTATATAT
The DNA here is from genome assembly GCF_964235325.1 of Thermobia domestica. Classification (NCBI taxonomy): domain Eukaryota; kingdom Metazoa; phylum Arthropoda; class Insecta; order Zygentoma; family Lepismatidae; genus Thermobia; species Thermobia domestica. The sequence continues at coordinate 7,185,013 of NC_137460.1, read as the reverse complement.
TCTCCATTCCTGACGTAGTTGTAAGTTACTTTTTCCTTCTAATGTACTTTTAATTCCATAAAATTATAACTGATCAAAACTAACACCATATTCGCTTTTACAGTTGATATAAGTGATAGTGAAGAGAAAGATGCCAAGGCAAGACTTCAACATTATCAAAGTATGGCAAGTGAAGGCCAGCATTTCATGGTGCAGCTGGTTGAAGCTCTGTGGTGTTTGCATTACAGCCATCCCGCTAACATGGCTTTAGCGCCGGTCTGTGTTCCAGGTAAGTTTTGAAAGAAAATTATATTTGCCTTCAAAGATCTCATTTATATCAGGTGTGTTCAAGAACTATCGAACTTTTGGTTGGCAAATCTGAAACACTAATTCCCTTCAAAGTAGTCTTGAACACTCTTTTCTGAAATGGACACACTTTTCTAAGCGTTCTCGCCGTTGTTGGAAACACTTCTGGAACGCAGTTTTGAATGGTGAACAACTGTGCCGTCGCATTCCGCATGATGTCTTCTCTTGACTGAAAGTGGGTTCCTTTTTTAGTGGCATTTCCAACTTAAAGAAAGTCTCCCGTGCTTCATTCGTTTACGCGGAAACTAGGTGATGAGTAAGGTAATTTGCGCGCTCGGTACTTTACTCGACAACAGAAGACTGCTTTGAGTTGAGTTGATTTTGAATTTAACGTCCGTTTCAGCAGCGATGCTATATGAGACGGGATCTACTGATTAACGTGAAATCCAAACCACATGAGCTCCCGCCGGGAAACGAACCCGAGTCTCCCACATCAAAGGCGTGTACACCAACCACTTAGCTACGAAGGAGCTCAGGATTGTTTCGATGACAAATGAATGAAAGGTGTACGCACTTGGCGCAGATCCCCGGGTTCTATTACCGGCGGGAATTCATGTGGTTCGGATCCTACGTTCAGCTGTAGGTCCATGTCTCATATCAACTCGCTGCTGAAAGGAATGTTAATAGTCGCCTTTAGATGCTACCAAATTGCAAGCAAAGCACACTTCTATCGCATGCATGAACATTCGGCCTAATTCGCACCCAAATTCTTTGTTAAGAATGTTACGAAATGTTATTGTTTTGTGAAGAGAAGGTCTCGAAAAAGTCACGAAATTTCATTTTGGAATTTTAGTAGACTCCCTGTAATACCAAGTTATAATTTCTATCATATTGCAATGTTATATAGATAGAGTCTAAATAATGTATACGGAATTTTAACTCTTCACCTTTTTATTATAAAAAAAGAATGTTTTACAAAAGTTTTTTTACAAAGTACTTGTAAGTATTTTCTCTAAGTCTTTAAATATTTCCAGTGTAGAATAAGTGCGAAGTTCCTCGGCACACGATGTGGCCTCGGAATAAAGAATATTTGTCTTAGCCCACAGCGCCCTCAGACGGGATCGGTTGTACTCTGTAGCTCAGGAAGTCTCCGTAGCCCATGGCAGCCTCGTGAAAAGGTATTGTAGGTGTTCGATCAGCACTGGTACTGATAATGTCTTGGTCCCGTTACCTCTTTTATAACCATCCTGTTGAAGGGAGAACCTGTGGAGGGGCTGTCGGCCTTCTTCGTGATTCTTCGAGTTCTCTTCGTTTTTTCTTGGAAGTGTAGTCTCCTTTTTGTCGTCTGGCACTATTCGTGTATAATTGTAAAAACACGTACTTGTAGTGAAAACATGTGACTTACAGTACGTGCGGGTATATGGATCCTTACAACCTTAGCCACGGAAGTGCAACTGACTGTCAAATAAGGAAAAATAGTTATTGTTACCTTTTAGAAAGTTAGAGCATACATTCAAATTCCAGTCTCGTAATTTTCTTACGGTACATCAGTGGTTCCTTCGTGGTACACCATTTGAAAATGATTAAATTAACCACTTTGTTGCTCTTAAAATTTCATTCTAACTAATCCTTATTACTGTAAATGCTTTCGAACTATATATTATGGAGATTAGTTTTGTCTTAATACGTATTCTTTACGTACTTAAATTCTTCTCTACGTTAAGGTAACGACAAATATTCATTTGAAACATTTCTGATTTTACAGGCTTGACACATGTGGAAACCACAGTTCATGCAGTGGTAGAGATAATCCATGCTTTTACAGCGTGTGATTTGGAGAGCGTGCCCCTGGCGGCCAAATTGTATTTACAGTTATTGTTATGTGAGGATACTACAGTTGGTTTCAGTGCCAAACAAGCCCTGATACGTGTACTTCGACCCAGACTACGTCGACGACGTGTCTTCATACCAAGTCCTCCACATTGTAGTACACCAGGTAAGGTTTTTTACTTTCTAATACCTGTTGATGTGATGCATGCATGTATGTAACTACAGGAAATGTTAGGTTCAAGAGTACTGTAATAGATACGTGGAAATGTATTGATTGATGTAGTTACGTTGCTGGGGTTTTGACGATAGTAACATTTTATTTTTTGAAATCAGTTAAATTTGTAAGCATTACGTCTTTTAAATTTGTGTGGGTGTATAGAGAACTAAACCGAATTCTGACTTTTTTTTTGTGTGTTCCTCTCTTGTCAAATATGTGAAAAATCTTTAAATCGTATAGTAATAGTAGAGTGTCCTGCATTTTACATCAGAGTTTTTCAATCTTCCGAAGATCTATCGCTCTTCATGTCGTATTTTTCGTGCTAAGCCCTAAATCCATTATTTTTTAAAATAACAAATTGAAAAAAATGAAATATTTCAGTTTAACGTCCTGCGATTATGCCCTTTAGGCTAAGAGAAACTATGATAAAGTTAAGTGGGGGGGGGGGGGGGCGCTGTGGCTCAATAGTAGAGCGTTCACCTCTGGTGCATGGGGTCCTTGGTTCGATCCCAGCTCGCGTCAAGTGAAATTTGTGGTGGACAAACACTGTGTGCATGGGTTTCCTTGAGGTTCCCCCGTTTTTTCCCACTTTCTTCATTCCACCATTTCATTCGTCATAATCACCGTCTCCTTTAGCCTAGCCGGTGTAACCGTGGGACGTAAAACTCAAAAAGATTTCATTCCATTTCATTTTAGATTAAGGTAAGTGAATGATGAAAGAATTGGTGGAATGATAATGTAAGATCACACGGGAGTACCCCTAGAAAACCCACGGACACGATGTTGTCCACCACAAACTTACTTAGCCGGAAGTGGAACCCTATACACGAGTGGTAAGCGCTCTACCACTGAGCCACCGTGCCCCCTTCTAAGACAAATTGAGTTAGGGTTATTTCCTGTTTATGTATGTATTTATTTAATGAAGAAGAAAATTGTTAAGAAGCTTCAAGTAAAAAACAAAATAATCATTTACAATTACATAAAAATATAGTATTAGAAGAAAATTACAGAATTGAGTAGGAAGAATTTAATTAGATAAACAAGTACACTTGCATTGTCTGTGACTTCATTTTGTAAAAGTTTGTTCATAATAATCAAGTATCTTGCCCTGTATATTATGATTTTAGTTGCAGTTAGTTTTCTTCTTGTAACGTTTAAGGATGAGAGAATTTTTCATGAAATTTGAAAAGTAGCAAACACATTGGGAGTGACATGTGACTAATAGAGGAGCGGTATCCTAGGCCAAATAGATGATTCTGGAGGGAGTTATGGCGTGTTGCTTGGGATATCATGCCTTAATTATTCTTTTTTTTTTTTTTTTTTTTTTTTTTGTTTGTTTGTTTGTTTGTTTAACATCAGAAATAATGAACTGAACTGAAGAGCATCACAATCTTATGTACATTACTTAATTTGATTTAAGACAGGAGAGCTGTATTGTAAGCGATCGCCTCATGTAGAAGTACCGATGTTAAGGAGCACATCTAGAGCATTTAAATCTCTGTTTCCTTCTGGCATGGAACAGCACATTCAGAACCTTCAAAATAGCATTATGAAATGGCTGTTGTATATAAGCAGTCTCATTCGTTTCTAAGTGAATCATTGTTTTAAATTACTTTTAATCGTTCCATGTAATTATTTTTTCTGAGTACGTACTTTCCCTCGTGACCAAACCCTATCTTGGTTAAACTGTAAAAATTCAGTATCTATTTGAGTTTTATGAAAGAAGATTGTTCAGGTACATTAATTACATTTGTACTGATCCTCAACGTTTGTCTTTCTAATGGGCTTCCGTATATTTGTTCTGTGTATTTTGTTCTGTGAAAACTAATGTCTGTGTGATTAGATTTACTGTTTTTATCTAGGAGGAGCGACGGAAGTTGAATCTGACAAAGGACCAATATCTCAACCTTCACAAGACTCCTCTGAAGCTGAGCAACATTTTGAAGTTGATTCAGTTGAACCTATGGTTTTGCTTCCACCTGAAGCAGGTATATTGTCCAATTTTCTTACTCATTTCAAAAGACATTGTAGGTTATTGTTACTTCTTTCTCATTGTAGATAATAGAGAATTCATCATACATTTACGTTTTGTGATGTGTAATATTGTTTTGTAGTAAAGCTTGGAATCTCAACTGTGATTTTGTTAAAATATTATAGGTGGTGGTGGAGCTGTGTCTGTGAATGTGAACCCAATCGAGGCTCTTTTGGGTGGACAAAGCGGCTTTCCGCCCATTCTTGACATACCTCCCGATGCAGATGATGAAGCTATGGTGGAACTGGCTATTGCATTAAGCTTGCAGGTACTGGATGTGTAGAACTTGATAAGCCTATTGTAATGTTTATTAGGTAGAGACAATAACAGTTTGGGATTTGATCCTTCACCGAATTTACTTTATAAAAATATTACAAAATATCTTTATATGTACAAAGAGAATTATATTAGAGTTTATCAAATAAGGTGAAGAAAGGAAATATTTTGCATGCGAACCTTTTAGCTTATGGTAGCCTTCAGGGCGTTTGTAACTACTTCAGAATACGGTATTTTGGTAACCTCCTTAGCTCATGGCAGCGTCCAGAGATTTAGGCTTTAGTTAGGAATTCTTGAGCACATGGCAGCTTCCAGGAATTTGGGCAAGGTAGTGTTTCTTCGTTCAGAGCAACCTCAGAATAGATGTAGGTTTAAGAGATCAGTGGTTAACTGGTATTTTGTTCCTCTTTAGGTCTATTTTTATAAGCCATTTGTGAGTGGCTCGTTCTTTCTCGGGTTCCGTCTTGCTGGCTTTGTTTTTGTTACTTTGTGTGTATTATTTGCAATAGTGTGCAGTAGTTGAGCACGGCAGCCAGACCACGAGTTGATGCATCACAGAACAAGTATACAGGGTGTTTCGGATTATAATGCATTAAATATGGCGATTTTATGATAAGGTCTTTAATTTTCTCAAAAGCATCTTCTTGTTTTTGTGTCCACTTAAACGGTACATCCTTTCTGAGAAGTGAGTTCAAAGGTTCCGCAATTTCAGAAAAATTAGGTAAGAATCGTCTTACAAAGCTAGGTAATCCTAGAAAACTTTTCACATGTTTTTTCGTCTTCGGACGTTCATAATTACTAATGGAGTCAGTTATTTTCTTGGAAATTCGCAAGCCATCGTACGAAATATCGTGTCCCAAAACTGTTAATGAAAAATAAGCCAATTTCGTTTTTTTCTGGTGCAAGTTTAAGACCACGTTCTCTAATTCGTTGAAATAACTTCTTGGTGAGATTGATAACATCCTCAAAAGTGTTCCCACCCCAAAAAAAATCATCAAGGTATCCGTAAACTTGTTCAGATTCTAATCCTTCCAATGTCATTTTCACTAATCTGTTTAAACCAGCGGAACTCGTGATAAGGCCTTGTGGTAGTGCTGTGAAACAAAATGAACCAACTGCTGGGATTGAAAAGGCAGTGACGTTGGTATTCTTCCGCGATTTTCACTTGGAAGAAACCACTGAGCAAATCGGAGCAGCACAGGTAGCGACACTTACTAAGACGCGAAAGAATGTCTTCTATCGACGGTACAGGAAAACTGTCTGGTGCAATGTGTAGGTTAATAGCTCTACAATCCAAACAAAATCTATAAGATCCAGACTTCTTTTTCACGAGAAGAATAGGCGAGTTATAACTCGAGATGCACCTCCTAATAACCTTTTGTTTGAGCAAAGTATCAATCTGTTTTTTAACTTCTCTTAAGTGGAAGGGTATTGCATACTGATTGGTGTGAACTGGGGCGTTATCTAGCATTTTAATTTCATGTACGTAACCCTTGGCCACTCCAAAATCATCCTCTGACCAAGAAAAACAATCCTTATACTCCTCTATAACAGAATAAAACATTTGCTTCTGATCGTCCGAAAGTTGAGGGTTAATGTCCACACGCCTGACATCAAAACCAGCAGGAAAGTTATTGTTGTCTTGTTTACTGGCTAAACCATGATTTTGAACACTATCTGTATCATTTGGATAATGTGCACCCGGCCTAATGTCAATAGCTTCACCTAAATGAAGGTTTTTCTCTAAACACAACTTTTTGTTGGTTGGGTTGACTACTCTAATGACAGGATTAACAGGATCCACTCTAGATTCATTGACAAAGATTTCGGCTTTAGAACAGATTTTCTCATTGGGTTGCAAAACATTTTTAAGTCCCACTAAATCATTAATTTTACGAACAGGTACTGAAACACTGGAATTTGGAGGCAAAGTAACAGATTTCGCCGTTATGAAATAGGCTTGCATGAGGTTCGCTGTTTGTTCAGAAACTGTGCCTATAGCATGACTTTCAGGTAGCGCGTGATCAGTAGGTTTCCCAAACCTAACTATATGAACTACGTGAATATTCTGGTGAATAGTGACATGTTGAGGAAGTAACCAATCATTCTCCAACAAAACAGAAGATGCAAATTTGTCAACAACTCTAAATCTAAAAGTATGCGTAAATGAATAGCCGTCAATTTTGAACTTCAGCACAGCTAACGTGTTAGTTTCAAGTCCTTTACCCGAGATGCCACGGATGATAGTACGTCTTTTAACAAGTCTAGTGTTCGGAGGAAGGAGCTCTCTAGTGCAAATTGAAATTTGACTCCCAGAGTCCAACAACGCTCTATACTCTTTGTTTCCAATAGTAATTTTGATGCAAGGCAGAATCCTATCCCTAACAATAGGCGTAGTTATCGTGTGGGTCTTAAAAGCAGGTCTCTCACCATTCCCTGAACTACTTCCGCTATGGAAAACATTACAATTATTACTTCCCTTGAATTGTGCCATGTTGCACTCTGATACTTTGGCCGGACAGTGTATTTTGTTATTCGCGGGAGACGTACTATGATTCTGTTTGCGCTTGTTCTGTTCGTTCTTAGCAATAACAGAAGTATTCGTGGCAGAGCTCATTCTATCATGCATATTATTATTATTCTCGGCACTCTTACATTCAGAGGAACAAAAAGAAGAAAAAGAGTTACATTTCTGTTGATGAGACGGAATAGAATGACTGTTGATCACCGCATTCTTTCTCAGCGGATAAGATATCATAATGCAAACGTGCAAGCATTTCTTTTTTTCCCTGTTGTTCTTCGAGAGGAAATGAAACATGAGAATTATCGCGCAATGAAACATCAGCTATCTTAGCGATAAATTCCGGTGTACTAAACTGCAAGACTCGTTCTTTCGAATTGGCTTTAATGAGCGTCTTATAATTCACTATTAGTTCAGCTGACTGTTCTTGTAATAAAAACTCACATAGCGCATCAACGGATGGAAATGATTTGTTGCATGTAAGCTTAAAGTACTGAGGCAATAACCCTTCAATAAGGAAATTAATTTGTTGTTGAATAGGCATAGCTTTATCGAAACTAAGTATATCTAACTTCTCATAAATATATGACATAATAGGTTCTCCTTCTTTTTGATCTCTAGAACGAATGGTGTGTTCCGTCACCTTCTTAACTACAAAACCACCAAATAATGTGATCATTCGTCTCTTTATATCTACATACGACAGATTCACAAATTCGTCTGTCCTAGTTAAGGCTAGAAACCACGCTAAGGCTCCGTCCCGTAATAAATATGGAAGCAAATGACGCTTCTTTACTGCATTGAACTCATAAATGACGCAGTAAGATTCGAAATACTCAAAAAAACGAATGACATCTTCCCCATACTTGCCGTGAAAAAATGTGGGGCGCACAATAGAATCTAGAGACGTAAGTCGAGCTTGTGCCATAATGCCCGTATTCACCATTTTCACTAAATATCTCTAATTAATGTAACTAAAAAGCACATAAAACAAAGTAACACAACAAATTGAGAGGGTGGAGGGAGGGTGGAAAACAAATAGAATTTCATCAAATTCTAACGGTGGGCGGCAAACAAACTAATGCAAAATAAATCTTAAAAATGAGAAAAATCGAGGATATATTTCAGATATGTGTGCATCCACACAAGTTAAAACCACATCTCCGCCATGTGCAGTCGCCCCTTGTTGGTCTGAAAGCTCAGATAATGTACTCATAAACAACGTAATTGGGAATGCCAGAACCGACAAGTTGCGCCCAGGATTTTGTATTCATGGAACTTGACAAAATGCGAGGTACGGGACCTGACCTGGGTTGCATTTAAATAAAATGTGACAAGTATAAAAGAAACAGACTGTGATGTAAAAGGGGGTGAAAAGGGGCAAGAAGGGAGTAACTTTCGGGATAGGTTAATCTACTCGCACTTACTTGCAGGTCTGATCGTTGTCCTCTCGACGATTCCTCCAACAGGCCGACGTCCGTCCATCCTTCTGTTTGGCTGTCTGGTCGTTCAAGTAACCAAGGTTAAGAGTCGGCGAAACCCGGACTGAGTAACCGACTTCACGAAGACCGCAACTTTAGTTAAACTTAAAACTTCTTCTTAAAAAGCAATACATCGTCGTTAAATCAAAGGTGCTTTATAAGACAGAGCAAGGCTTTCAATCGTGAATTTCAAAATGAAGCTCGCGGTTTACATTCTAACTCGTCCCTCGCTCCATGTCGACTGTCTCTTCCAAAAGTCTTTCAATCGATTTTGTATGGCGTTCTTTCCGGGTTCATGTCCTGGGTTATTCACTCTGATTTGCGTCTCGATGAAGAAAGTGCATGCTTGTAGATTAACCAAGGTAAGGTGATGATAGGAATGCGGACGGGTAAGCAATCTGTTATTTTATTAATTAAGAAATTACAAATGTAAGAAGTAAATGACAGACAGCAAAGGCAAATGAACTTAGAAAAAAAAGTCGAAAGGTGATTTAACTTAAAATGAATAGTTATTCTTTTCACTGTAATGTTCTTTTAAAATAAAATGTCCCGTTGTTAAAAATGAGAAACTTTGCCATGTATCCAAATACACATATCTTCACAATAGCACATATTGTATAGATAACATGTGCTCGCACTAAAAGAAGGGACTCCTTATAATATATTTAAAGCAATTTAGAAGTATACTACTAATAATAATGAGTTAATTAAGATATCATCGTAATACTACGGATTAATTAAAGCCTAGTATTTTCTCTTTGTTCTATTCATTGGTTATAGATTGAAGCCTAGTATTTTTGTTCTATTCGTTGGTTATAGATTAAAGCCTAGTATTTCTTTGTTCTATTCATTGGTTATAGATTAAAGCTTAGTATTTTCTCTTTGTTCTATTCGTTGGTTATAGATTGAAGCCTAGTATTTTTGTTCTATTCGTTGGTTATAGATTAAAGCCTAGTATTTCTTTGTTCTATTCATTGGTTATAGATTAAAGCTTAGTATTTTCTCTTTGTTCTATTCGTTGGTTATAGATTAAAGCCTACTCTTTTCTCTTTGTTCTATTCGTTGGTTATAGATTATCTGGAATTTGAGGTACGTTCCCTGCACCCAAAAATTACAAGACCTCATCTGCCTTTCAGCAAAAATGGAATACAAACTGTATAGCAATTGCTTCTTTTAGATATATAGTTTAAAATGTTCTACATACAATCGTCAACGCAAGGAGAAAATTATCATGGATTTTTAGTGTGTATAATGTTTCCTTTTAATTTAACATAAAGGGTACATGTTATGTGTAAAATTATCTCGAAGAAACGAAGAAATAATAGAAATAGTGTTCACATGAAACTTTCACATGATTCGTATAAGAAAGCCCATGAACATGATGTCCAGCAGAAATTCACCTGGCTTGGGATCGAACTAAGTACCCATCTCGTCAGAGATGAGCTCTACCGTTGTCACTGTGTTCCCTTATTGTGGAACAGGCAAGATACGCAAATGTGTATTGGGTCGAATAGTAAATTTCTGCTTCAGTGATTTTAAACAAATTAATATCCTTAGAGGCACGAGTTTTTTTACAATGCGCGATAAAACGAAATGCGTCAGAATTAAGTAATTTTGAGTTTCTTGGTGTTTTATTATATTCTATGTGTGTTTTCATTGGTTTCTATTGCGCGATAAAACGAGAAATTTCTAACAATACGCGAAATTTTAAAAATAGGTTTCCATTAATTTAAAAACGCCAGTTTTCCGCTGACGAAACGGTAGAACGTGGCATGAACTATGCATTCTGGGTGATTCAGACACAGTTATGGAGAACATGTTACGCATTAGCTATCACCATCGCAGCTAATTAACTAGCCAATGGCATGGACTGATGATAAGTAACAAATGTATAACAATGAAGAAGGAAAATGTGGAAACATGTAACTTGCGTATGTTTAATGCTTAAATGTAATTTTTGCCTGTTTTCAGAAGACAGCAAAACTTTCCTACTCGTAGTAAGTTATTGATTTTCCTTCAGTTTGCTTAAAAAATATATTTAATTTATTTACTAATCACCAGATACAGCTCACAGGCCATTTTACACTGGATATCCAACAATAACAATGGAAAGGATTTGGGAAGGTATCGGCCAGGGCCTGTTTAGTAGGTACCATCCCGGCATTTGCCTGGTAGGACTGAGGGAAACCCTGGAAAACCTCAGTCAGGATGGTCGGCAGCAGGATTCGAACCCACGACCTCCCGAATACGAAGCCAACGCTCTACCACTTGAGCTACTTCACAATTTTCTATAAGTGAAATTTATAGTGTCAAATAAAATATTCAGTGTATTTTGTTTTTAGGTAATTAATGGCTTATTTTTGTAGTGATCTATGAATAAAAGGAACAATTTTAAAATTGTCAGGGAATATCTTTTCCAAAAGAGCTACAAAATGCGAAACTTTATTTGGATTTAGGATTTTAGATTGCTGGGCTTTCGGCATCTATGTTCATTTAACCCGGCACGCATGAGGGATGATGTCCTTCGGCGAGCACACTATCCGGGGAAAAGGAAAGAAGAAAGGATTGTGGAAGGAAGGAAGCGGCCTGGGACCTGTAAGTTAGGTACTACCCCGGCATTTGCCTGGTGTGAATGAGGAAAATCCAGGAAAACCTCATTCAGGGCGGCTGGCCTGAAAAAGCATTTTACACATTTTGGATGGAGTACTCTCACTTTGAAATATCGAATTTGAAATATTATTTGGAAAATGCGACAAAACGTGAAATATGAAAAACGAAACGCAAAATTTTCAAATTCTTAGTGCGAAAAATTTGTGCCCCTAAATATCCTTATACGTAAGTATGCACATGGGTTGGAAATTTAATAATAATAATAATACGCTTGAAATGAAATTCGCTAAAGATAATTTGAAAATGCCGTTAAAGATAATTTGGTATGAGAGATACCAAATGTTTTTAGCGTAATCCTTAGATTTTGGAACAGTTTTGTATATCTCGACTGTTTTTATGTATTTTATTCAATATAATGAACAATCCAATCGAATACAATGTTGATTTTTTTAAATGTACTTTTTATAGGATCACGAATCCGGATCTGATCTCCAGAGTTTGCAGCAAGGGCTTCAAGGCTTACAACAAGGACTACAAGGGCTTGCCAATCTTCAGAGCCTACAGAACTTAAGTGGACCGGCTTTGCAGGTAGGACACTGTTTTATGTACAATAATTTTTCTTTTTAAATAAAACTTAAGCGTATGTTGGGTCTCTGCATGCACGTTTGTGTTCGTGGTTGGTAATTATTTTGTTTCTTTCTATTACTCATTAGTTTTCCAAGATTTAGCAACACGTGACTGTAAACTTCAAGGTCCCGGATTCGATCACGAGTGGGGCTACTTGTAATTTAAAATGCAACGTTAAGAATAAATCCCGTCGTCTCTCACTCTTGGATTTGAAAACAAGCATTTAAAACTCCAAACAAATTTTAGTATCGGCAACTTTGTATCGTTATCTAGAGTTACTATTGATACAGTCTGTTCATTCAGCTCATCATATCAAAAGACGTTGCCTACAGATGTGAGTGAAGAACTTCCGAAAGATTGTTGTCAATATTTAATATAAATGTACATGGTCATACCTGTATCTGTTGCTATTAGAAAATGGAGGTGACTGCCCGTACCTATTATATATGTTACCATCGTGGCAGTTTCATAATGTGGGGTTAGTTTCCATGAGAGTGCATATCCTGATTAAAAGTATTATTGTTATTGTAATTTACAGTATGTAAACAGGGTGTCTATCGGTCACGAAAGTCATGAAAAAGTCACGAAATCAGAAAATGGTCATGAAAGTAGAGAAAAAGTCACGATATTTAGCTTTTGGGTAACGATTTTTTTTATCTGTACAAATATAAGTACAAACTGGAAAATTTTGTTCTATAAAACGTCAAAATTCACCACCAAAAATGTCTATGGTTGGCTTTAGACGCTACTAAATCACAAGTAAAGCACGCTTCTATCGCATGCATGAAAATTCGGCCCAAGTCGCACCGACATTCGCTGTTGAGAATGTTACTAAATTTAATGTTTTGGAAAAGAAACGGTCACGAAGAAGTCACGAAATTTCATTTTGGAATTTTAGTAGACACCCTGGTAAAGAAGACATTCTTAAATTATGAACTTGCCGAAGTTGTGTCCTGTTTTGAGTTTGCACAATCAACCCTTTGCAAACAATGTATTAATGATGATGGCTTTATGAAACTAAAACTTCTGGTTTATTTATATACAGTATTTTTTTTCTTTCTTATTTTCTGACATAAACGTGAGAACAACCCAACAGTAGAGTGTACGGCGAAATTTAAAGGGTCGGCTCAAGCTCGACGTAAGAGCGCAAAGCGTTAAGGATCTTTAAAGTAAATTTTCTGTAACTATAAGCGGATTATTCATTAATTTTTACCTTTTGTAATTCATTGTCTCTAAATCCTCGGAAGAAGGAGGTAGAGTGAAAAGCAATCGAAGTAATCTGTTACAAAACTTGCAAAGGAGTTTAACTTTTAAGACAGACTTACTTCCGTTCTCTTGTAGTTTTAGGTATTAGTGAGAGTGTTACGTTAAATCAACACTGAAAAAAAAGCAAACAATATTTCGTTAATCAAGACGTTGATTCTAGCGTTTATGAAATTAGATGCAGTATAATAACATCGGAATGACAAAATTCCATCTCAAAACTAGGAGCATGTTAAAGGTTACAAGGAAGAAGATTCAGTTGTTTCATGCGTGTCTAAATATTTATTCGAACACAAATACAATATATACAGGGTGATTCAGGAGGATTAATTTGTGAGGTGATTCTACATGAGAGAATAAATCGAGAAAGTCCTATGAACATGTGTCCGATTTTCGATCGTTACGGAACTGGAGCTGGAGCGGTTTGGAGACTACACACATCCATGAATGAGTATGAAGACAAGTGTGAATATTATTTACCGAAATGCTGTGTAGGCGCTGTGATGGACAGAATAATGATGGGACAGATGACTGATCCATCCTACAAGAGGTGTTCAAAAAGCCCCCCTCCCCCCCTCCATTTCAATGCATGGCAACGAGTTTGAGGGCGTGTTGTGTTGCACATCGAACATCACCTCTTCGGGCTTTAATGCGAGTAACAGCGTCGGTGATGCGAGCGACAAGCTCTTCACGTGTATCCACTTTCGTAGCGTACACATCCCCCTTTAACCAGCCCCATAAACAGAAGTTTAATGGAGTTAGGTCGGATGATCTGGGAGGTCAGTTTATGGGTCCGCCACGGCCAATCCACGGTTGAGGGAATGTGTTATTCAGATACTGGGATATTTATCTGGTTCTTGTTGTAGGTACATTTGCCGTCATTGCTCTGATGTCACGTTTTTCAAAAGTGTGCAGTGCTATCATCTGATGGAGAACCCCATACCTCTTGTTGGATGGATCAGTCATCTGTCTCACCATTATTGTGTCCACCACAGCGCCTACACACTTCAGTAAGTAATATTCACACTCGTCTTAATCCCCTCTGCAGTTCCGTAACGATCGAAAATCGAACACATGTTCATAGGACTTTTTCGGTTTATTTTCACTATATATATATATAGTGGCGGATCCAGGATATGATGAAGGGAGGGGCTAAACCATATTTTGTCGTTTTATCCAGTGTAAAGCAGGATTTAATCCCATTTTATCCAGTGTATACCTGAGCGTCAAGGGGGGCTATAGCCCCCTAGCTCCGCCTTGGATCCGCCACTGTATATATATATATATATATATATATATATATATATATATATATATATATATATATATATATATATATATATATATATATATATAATATTCACATTATACACAACTTCACATATTGGGGACAAACATCGTGCTCGTGGGTTTTCTCGGGGTTCTCCCGTTTCCTCCCACTTTCTTCATTCCGCCATTTCATTCATTTCTCATCTTCACCGTCTCCTTTAGCCTAACCGGCATAACCGTGGGACGTAAAACTTAAAGATTTTATTTCATTTTTTCATTTATAACTTTGCATATTGAAAGGCACGCCTTCAAATCGTCCTTTACTTGCATTCAAAATCTGAATCTTAATACGGACAGAGAAAATGTAAACAAAGATGGGAATGCAATTATAAATAGACTTATTAACAAGGAGTAACTTGACATGTTCATTTTTACACAGACAAAGCTACATATTGTTTCATAGTCTGTGGAACTAATGAGAACAGTGTAGGATTGAAATTAAGTTGATGCAAACTGTGTTATATATGTGTATTATTGTGTTAAGTCATTGCAGGTATTAGCGTCCCAAGGATTGGCACAGCCACAGAACCAATCCCAAGCACAGGAGGGTGGCCATTATTCGGACACCACTGCTTCGGCTGGAGGTTCTGACGATGAAGGATCTACTGCAGCTACTGATGGTAGCACATTGAGAACTTCACCAGCTGAACAGGCAAGGAAAATATTTTTCTTTTTGATTTATGAAACGTTTGAATTTTCAAGTAAACCAAGTTACTACCATCCTATGAAACAGGGTTTAGTGTGTTTAATTTTATTTTCCCTTGGATGTTTGCGTTGACATTGTCTTGCTGTAGTAGTAAAATTTTAAATATTGTCAGAGTAAACAATAGCTCTCCTGAGTAGTCAGATGGCAAGTCCGTACTGGAACGATTTTATATCGTGCGATGAGGTATTGACACAGCATCATAATGAAGTTGGGGGGGGGGGTTCTTGAATTAAGAGATAATGAACTAGACTTGTATAAGTGCAATGCCTGATGGCAGGTTCTAGCCCATTTATCTAAAGGGGCCGCGGTGGCTGTGGTAGAGCGCTCACCTCTGATGCATGGGGGTCCGATCCCAGCTCGCCTCAAGTGAACTTTGTGGCGGACAAACACCGTGTGCGTGGGTTTTCTCGGGGTTATTTCGTTTCCTCCCACCTTCTTCATTCTACCATTTAATTAATTTCTCATCACCCTCTCCTTTAGCTCTAGCCGCCATAATCGTGGGACGTAAAACGTAGATTTCATTTATTTTTTTTTCGTTTACCTAGTCTAGTTATGCGGGACTACTTGAAACAATAAAGCAGGAGTAGAGTGGCCAGAATTTTTGCCTTTGCTTCTAAAAGATATATGAGAAAGTCGAAATTATGTAACTGTAGGGAAGGAATAGGTTGAGAATTATGACTAAGTCGCATACGTATGCGTGTTGTTACATCACATTTTCTGTATTCATTTTTGAGGTCAAGATATTTGCGCTTCATATTATAAAGATTTTTTTTTTTTTTTTAAATAACAAAAAATTACATTTTAGCAAGAAAACAATGTGGAGTTAATAATGTTTAACTAAATAGAGAATCACACGCTCGTCTATAAAAATGCATACACACTGAAAGAATAAAGCACTTAGTGAGTCGATGAACAGCATATAAATGAATGCATCGTGGAAGGTAGCAAGGAAGACATCAAGCAGCACAGAATCAGGAAAGCTTATTATAATTGACAATAAGGTGTATAAAATATATCCTTTTTTGGACTTGCTTTCAAAGAAAAAATATGTGTTGTATACGCCAATAAAACATGTATTTTTATATGGTTTGCAAATGCACCTTCGACATAAGTGTTAGGTTCGATTCCTGATAGAAGCAAATGTTAGTTCGAGTCTCATTGTAGTCTCGGTGCCGAAAAGAAACGTTAAATGCAAACCAACCTATTGGCGATAGCAGGTGTATGTTGCTTCGAGTGCGTAGAGAAAGAGTCTAAAAACTCACCAGCTTAATAGGTTAAGGATGTTACAGGTTAATAACTCAATAATTTATAAGTTCATTCCACAGATACTCAGTTGGGTGCATCAATTAATATTTCTCCAATATAAGGCATTCAGACTTCGTGTAATACCAAGAACCCATCTTTAATAGAACTAAGTGAAAATACAAAAATGATTATGTAGCCCACATATCATACAGTTGTGGTTGTTCAGTGTATGAGGCCATTCAACGAGCATATTACCCGATAACGAGAGGAGCGTGCGCGTTTTTCACCTGCATTATTCTGGATGAAACTGGATGATGAAATCTAGGGATGCAAACACAAACGAAACTCTTTGTTTAACTTTAGAGAATATATTGACAAGTAATTACAAAACATTATCCAAAAGTTGAAAAGGGGATATTCTTTAGAAAATAAATGATGTTTAGCTACTTAGGTTGAAGTTTCTGCAAAGCTATCTATCCTCTTTCGCTTCTCAAGTGTCTAGATGTGTATCTAGGAGTACAACGCTGTCACTAGTTACTTTGCAACAATCCACTCAGTAAACTAGAAACCACAGAGAACTGGACTCCTCATTAAACTTGAATGTAACTTGAATCTTCATTTGGCGCCAATCCAATTCCATGTGCCCTTCTCCCACTTTACCTACCGGACTTGTATCCAAGAAGAGACGTAACTTGAATCTTCATTTGGCGCCAATCCAATTCCATGTGCCCTTCTCCCACTGTTACCTACCGGACTTGTATCCAAGAAGAGACACTTGTGCTTGCGCTGCATTTATGTAGGCGGTGGGCAGTACGTGGATAGTGGTTTTGCTAGATCCCTAGTAGAGAACGTGTTGGTACCAGCTCCTACCACATAGTATAATATGGCCGACAGTAACCCTTCATGAGTTGTAATCCATAGAAGTGTTTATTGTAGAAGTTGTAAATACAAGTAAAGGATGCCTAACGCATGCGCCTTTCGTTCATAATGTCTCTGCTGCGTTTTAAATATATCAAGCTCCCGTCCTAGACAAATGTATAGTTAGGAAACTTAATATAAAATTTTATGTGAATTGAAGAGTCATTCAGTACTAGTGTAGTAGTTCTGGGTTTCAAATTCAATTTAAGGTCACAGAAAGGTACGAAATAATATCGTTAACGCACCGCAACACAAGAAAAGGGAATAATATTAAATATAATAACCATTAGTACGATAAAGTAAAACAGAAAGCTTAGTTTTCTATTTCGAATATCGTGCTGTGAATTGAGCTCAAGCTGCAATAAATAAGCTTTTGGTAGAAGAATAAACAGCAGTTACACTGGTTTTTTGTTATGTAATTACCGTCTACATTATCAACATAAATTTGCAGTTACTTTCACTACTAGAAAATGGTTGCATGCTGAAGCGGAAGTACAATATTTTTGAACAATGCATAGAATTGTGTTGACAAATTATTATTGAGTGCATGTATAGTTTGAACTAGTAATTAAATCTAGCACTTTATGGTCAGCAATATGCATGTCAAGATTTAGATACACAGTTACTGTGCTGCATTCACTATCCGTTATGTCACTGTACAGCAACATCCGTAGATTTTGTACACTCACTTATATTATATTGACTTGCATGGTATATATCTGCTTATAATGTAAAAATATAGTTTATGTATGTATATACATATATGTAGGAGTAGAGATGATTCCGTACTTGAAGTGAAATAAAGGAATAAAAAAAATATATGTTTGGTCGATAAAACGCTTCTGTAGATAGCTAAAGGCATCGCAATTATTGCCACAGTTTTAAGAAGTTGTAACTTTGAAACGAAAGGACAACAGTGAAACCTGTTCAAAGATCATATCAAAGGAATGTTTATTCTCACTCAGATCTTTTTTCGTAAGTGAATTGTTACATATTTCTCGAAAGAGGCTCTGGTAACTCAGTGGTAGAGTGCTCACCTCCAGTGCACGGAGTCCCTGGTTCGATGCCAGCTCGCACCAGTGGGGTTTAGTCCGGGATCTGTTCCCTCCCATATTAGTCATTCCACAGTTTCGTTTCCGATCATCATCGTCAGCTGCAGCAACTTAATCGTTGGAGGTTAAACTCAAAAAAAGAAGGAAAAAATAATAATCAGGTTGGTTAAAATATTTTGCGCAGTACCCATTTACTGCAAATTGTACTAGGAATGAACTCGGCTAATGATTTCCTGAGTTTCTGCATGGGATTAGCTTTCGTACAACTGTTAACAAAAGTTCCTTTCTGTATGAGTTGTCCTATCAATAATTTTGGAATCAATTTGAGTAGAGAATTACGAGAAATGTAAATTTTCTTGAAACAGTTGTTTGAAGTGATTTTAATCTTTCTGAGTATTGCAAATATTCAACAATGTTTGAGTAACACCAAAATAATGTGGTTGCTGGACTGACAGAAATACAAAGCCTGATATTTTATGATTTTCGAGAGAATATTTTGCGAATTCAGCTACTAGTGACATACATGAGTAAGCGGGAAACCAGAGTTCGTGTCCTCTTTGCTTCAGGTTTCATGCCTACTGATATTAAATGAAAATACTTCAAATTTTGTATACACTGCATATTAAAGAGTCGTCAGTCAAATTGTGGTGCGAGCAAGTAACTAATTTGTAGAGCTTGAAACATAAAATATCAGAAATAAAAAACTTGAAACTCAATTGGCAGACCAACCATCATGACAAGCAAAAAATGGAGTAGGCGTTCTCGCCAGCTCGGCGATCAGTTTTTTTGCAAAGTTATTCGTAGGAAAATGTTTGTGTCATGGTCGTATACTTTTGCTGTCGTTTCATTCATTTATAGATCACACGTTTTCGTAAATTTACTTTGGCCTATAGCATCTAACGAAGCGTTTTCGTCCTCCTTATTCTGTTTGGTGAATTACCATGTTCTTCCTCACACTATCAAAAATAAAAATGAATGCAGTTCTGTACATATTGTAAGTAGTGTAAACTATAGGTAAGTTGCATTATTAGAGTTGAAAGCAGTTTAACAGCCCCTGTACGTAACTTTGCAGGGTGGCAGTGCTGGTTCTGAAAGTGGTGGTAGTGGAGTAGATAGCATCACTGGCGAACACAATGTCTCCGGCCGGAGCTCAGCCTATGGAGATAATATGCCTGAAACGGCGGTAGGAGCACGCAGTGAAACAAGTTCTCTCGGGGCACCTGCAGGTTTTCAGGTTAGGAGAATGAATAGTGGTAGTTTGTAGCGAATTTAAATATATAGTCATGTTCTAAAGTAAATTTTTTCTGATGATGATGTTTTTTCACTATAATTAACTAACTAAAGTAATGTGAGCACTGATCTTAAAACTGTCTTTCTCGCTTCTTAATCATTTCTCGGTACAACTCCCTTGAAATATTGAAAAGTTCTAAAATTTCAGAGGCGGATCTAAAAGGTAAAAATTGGGGGAGGGGGCTAGTCAGGAACCAGACTATGATAGGGATATCATAAG
This sequence comes from Thermobia domestica, assembly GCF_964235325.1. Taxonomy (NCBI): domain Eukaryota; kingdom Metazoa; phylum Arthropoda; class Insecta; order Zygentoma; family Lepismatidae; genus Thermobia; species Thermobia domestica. Next base: position 7,165,111 of record NC_137460.1, on the reverse strand, counting down.
TTTACTATACACTCAAAAATGTATAAATAATAGCTTCAATTATTTTCCTCATTCAAAAATTGGGGGGAGGGAGCTAAGACCCTTCAGCCCCGGGCTATATCCGCCACTGTAAAATTTATGTATAAATATATTTAGAAATGAAAATTTGTACGAAAAGAAGGTAATTCATTTGCAGTATTACTATACTCATATATTATCCTAACATTTAAAAGGCCTAGAAATTCGAAGCTAGCTTGTTTAGTTTTAGCATAATTTAAATATGAAAGGAAGTACGTGCTGGGTATTGAATGTAAACTATCTATTAATCAAAATAGATTTTATAAAAATTGCGGAGAGAGATTTCACTCCTTTAAAATTCTAGACATTGCAAATTTTGTCCGCTTCATAATTCATTACATTCATTAACCTTTATGTAAACAGTCACTGATATTTGGTTATATATTGCCTTAAATGTTAAACAGGACTCCAGAACTATTTAAAACATAATTCACACAATAAATATCCAAATGATCACACGTTGAGTAAAATAGCTTTTAAACTTACATATTTTTCAGAGATTTGTCTTCTATATATTCTATAGGTCACTATACTTTTACGTCTCAATTCATTATGTATGCATTATATCTCTACAAATCAATCATAACAGTCTTATCTCCATAGCAAGCATAAAGAACAAGATACACTCATTGTCTGAGTGATTTGTAAATAATAGCAATCTGTTTTTAAACGCAGAAAGACCTCTCCTTCTGTCTCGTGCCAGATATAAAAACACTTTTTGCCCTGAAGATTAAAACATCGTTACAGGCGTCTTCGAAACTAGACACTATTTGTTGCGATTTGGTACTAACTAGAGTTTTCCAACATGACTGTACAGTGCGATTCGCTACCTACTCAGTAACTTTTTTGGAGATGGATTTCACATCAGAGTAAGGCAAATAAAAAGAAAATCGCTCAAATATTTTTACGTGTCCTGGAACCTATGGAACTAGTAAGGTACCTTCATCGAACGATTTTGCGATGAAAACGAGAAAGACATTGATTAGGGTACGCAATAACCACCGAGAAACCTCACGGAATAGCGTGGTGAGTGGTTTGAGGCTGAAGATCGTAAGACCTGTCTGTCCCGGTTTAGAACTTTGCTCAAGAATATGAGTATTACTTATTGTTTCTTTACAGTTTACGTCCATCACAATAAATTTCTCATCTTTCGTGTAGTCTAAAAAAACAACATGGGACGCAAAATTCATCAGTAAGTAAATAAACGAAAATGGAAAATTTTGATTCGGAATACAGTCGAATTCCGATTTATCGGTGCTCTGCATCCACCCCGAAAAAAGAAAAAAAAAATCAGCAGGCACGCTAGAGAAAGAAGGATAAAACAGACGTGAAAATTGACAGTATGATTCAAGTTAACAACAACTTTTCAAATCTCCCTACCTTCCCTCTTATTTTTTAAAACAACATGACTGCATCAAATGATACTGAAGAAGCGGTGGATAAAGTTGGAGAGCATTCACCTGAAAGCAAGGTTACGCACATTGAGTGTCTTCTGTACTTCTTAGAAGGTCAAGAAGAAAGTTTTCTGAATGATAAAATGCCACTGCGCAAAATAAAATCATTGAACTTTTTTAAAAAAAGGAAACTCTGCGAAGAAACACAAGTTCTGATTTTTTTTTTTTTTTTAACGCGAATTTGAACTGTCAGATTGTTCATGTTCCTATGCGTACGTATTTCTCTTTTTGTTTGTTAATACAGTTGATTTGAAACTATTAAAGCACAGCTCCTGAAAATACAGTATAAGTTAATTGCCATGTAGCATTTTTCTGTTCATTATATGATGATTTTTTTTTCTTGCCTTTTGATTAACCATAATTTTGAGTTAATTGTGGGTATCTTCCCCTCACGCTAATGCGCCTTCAGTGCGAGTGGTCCCGAGTTGATTCCCGGTGGGGGCACTCGGTGTAACAGCTTTTACAGGCCAGCCACCCTGAATGAGGTTTTCCTGGGTTTTCCTCATTCATACCAGGCAAATGCCGGGGTGGTACCTAACTTATAGGTCCCAGGCCGCTTCATTCCCTTTCCCCGGATAGTGTGCTCGCCGAGGGACGTCATCCCTCAAAACGTGAAGGGCTAAATGGCCTTAGACGCCGAAAGCCCAGAAATCTAAAATCCTAAAATCCTAAATCTTCCCCTCAATTACACCGATAAATCGGGAGTCAACCACCTCACAAATATAGTTTACTCAATTACTTTGTCATTGAAGTCCCAAATACGCTGTAAGTCCATTATACGCTTGAACTTAATTAGCAATGAAACGCTGGAATAGAGTCGAACAGAGTTTATATTTCAAAGTTGTCTCCCGCATCTACTGGGTTGGATTGAAGAAAATCTATCATATGCTTGCTAGCTGCGGGATTCGAACGCGGAAGCGATAATACAGTATTAAATTACTCAGTTCAGTTCGATTGACCTGTTAGTTCGGAACTATAAACAAGTACATCAACGCAGAATTCTCATGGGTGCTCTGTTTTATTTCAGAAACAAGTGTTTATTCGTATTTGAAAGAATTATCTTGAAACCGTATAATCCTTTTGGTATTCATTTGTTTGTCATCTTCCTACCAAGCAAGAAACAGTGTTGTCTAAAACAGTTGGTTCATATAAATGAGAAAATTTACAAATTGTAACAAGTCAGATGGTTCTTAATTATATTTTTATTATAATCGTGATCATATTTTGTAATTATAAGGCGCGTTAAAATCTGTAACTAGTGAGTTAGAGAAATACAGGATGGACTTAGTAGGAGTTCAGGAAGTTAGGTGGGAAGGAAATGGATTTGAGAATTCCGGAAATTTTACGTTCTTTTACGGGGAAGGAAATAAAAATCACCAGTTAGGAACAGGGTTTTTCGTTCACAAACGAATATTACCAGCAATTAAACGGGTTGAATTTGTTACTGACAGACTTTCTTTTATTACTCTTAAGGGACGGTGGTGTGATATTATTGTTTTAAATGTACATGCTCCAACTGAAGATAAGGGTGACGATATAAAAGATAGTTTTTACGAAGAAGTTGAACGGATATTTGACCAACTCCCGCGATACCATATGAAGATTCTATTAGGGGATTTCAATGCGAAGGTAGGACGAGAGGATATTTTCAAACCGATTATAGGGAACGAAAGTTTGCATAAGGAAAGTAATGACAACGGTGTTAGACTCGTGAACTTTGCAACATCCAAAAACCTAATCGTGAAGAGTACAAAATTCCCACATCGCGACGTTCATAAATACACTTGAACATCACCAGACGGAAAAACACATAATCAAATTGATCACGTTTTAGTAGATAGAAGAAGACAATCTAGCATGATTGACGTCCGGTCGTTTAGAGGGGCTGATTGTGACACTGATCACTACCTGGTAGCAGCGATAATACGGGAGAGATTATCGTTGAATAAATGTAATCCTCAATGTCCGAAAACGGAGAGATTTAATTTAAAGAAATTAGAAGAGAGCAAGGTAAGAGAGGAATACCAGATTGAAGTTTCGAATAGATTCTCGGTTTTAGAAGACTCGGAGTGCACTAGTGTTGAGGATACTTGGATTGAAATTAGAGATAGCATTAAAAGTTCAGCAATAGAAAAATTGGGACACGCGGAAATACGTAGGAACAAACCATGGTTCGACCAAGAATGCATTAAACTAGTAGAGAAGAGAAAACAGGCAAAATTACGGTGGCTACAAAATCCGAATGAAACAACTACACAAAATTTCGCAGATATCAGGCGGGAAACTTCCAAAACTTTTAGAACAAAGAAACGGGATTTTTTGAAAGCTAAAATTAAGGAACTTGAAGATAATAGTAAAAATAAAAATATTCGGGACATGTATAAGGGGATCAGCGAATTTAAGAAAGGCTATCAACCTCGTGCTTATATATTAAAGAAATCTGACGGAACAGTTCTCACTGATACGGATAGCCTCTTAAATAGATGGAAAGATTTCTTTGACGATTTGCTGAACACGCAGCCAAAAACTAATGTGCGTGGAGAAAAGGAGATACACACCGCAGAACCGTATATTCCAGAACCCAATCGAATAGAAGTGGAAGCCGCTATAAAAAAATTAAAGAAACACAAATCTCCGGGTGTAGATGAAATTCCGGCTGAGTTAATTTTAGCTGGAGGCGAAAAATTGTGGAACAAGATACACAAACTCATTCTCCTTATCTGGAACAAGGAAGAATTGCCACAAGAGTGGAAAGAGTCAATCATTGTTCCAATTCACAAGAAAGGCGACAAAACTGACTGTAATAATTATCGAGGCATTTCTCTTCTGTCAACATCCTATAAAATCCTTTCAAATATTCTGTTAGCAAGATTGACCCCATACGCAGATGAAATTATTGGAGATTATCAGTGCGGATTTAGACGAAATCGATCAACTATCGACCAAATATTTACCATTCGCCAAATACTCGAAAAGAAGTGGGAATACAATACCCCGGTACATCAACTATTTATTGATTTTAGAAAGGCTTACGACTCGGTTAGGAGAGAAACATTATACAACGTTCTTACAGAGCTTGGAATACCGAGAAAGCTAATTAGATTAATTAAAATATGTTTAAGTGAATCCCAAAGTAAAGTCCGGGTAGGAAAATTTTTGTCCACGAGCTTCCACGTCGAAAATGGCCTGAAACAAGGAGATGCGTTGTCGCCATTATTATTTAACTTTGTGCTGGAATACGCCATAAGGAAAATCAAAGATAGCAACCAGGGCCTAGAGTTGAACGGCATTCACCAGGTTATGGCATATGCTGATGATGTAAATTTAATAGGGGATGATAGGAGAACAGTAGAAATAAATGCAGAGATATTATTAAACGCTTGCAGGGACATGGGTTTACAAGTAAATGCAGAGAAAACTAAATACATGGAAGTGCGTCGGGACCGTAATACGGCAAATTGTGGATGCGTTAAAATATTAAATAATACTTTTGATAAAGTGGATACTTTCAAATATTTAGGATCAATATTAACAGACGAAAATCATATTCACGAAGAAATTAAATGTCGACTAAAAGCAGGGAATTCGTGTTACTATTCGGTTCAAAATCTCTTGTCGTCGCGAATTCTGTCGAGGAATTTGAAGCTTAAAATATATAAAACGATAATCATGCCTGTTGTTCTGTATGGTTGCGAAACATGGTCGCTTACTCTGAGGGAAGAACATAGACTGAAAGTATTTGAGAACAGGATCCTGAGAAGAATATTCGGACCCAAGAGGAACGAGAATGGGGAATGGCGGAAGCTTCATAACGAGGAACTACATAGTTTATACGGTTTACCCAACATTGTTAGGGTCGTCAAGTCTAGGAGGCTTAGGTGGGCAGGTCATGTAGCTAGAATGGAAGAAAGTAGAAACGCTTTCAAAGTCTTGACTGGTAGACCCATAGGAAAACGACCATTAGGAAGACCTAGGCGCAGATGGGAGGATAATATTAAGATGGATCTCGCAGAGATAGGAATACAAAGTAGAAACTGGATCCAATTAGCTAAGGATAGAAGTCAGTGGAGAGCTTTTGTGAACGCGGCACTGAACCTTCGGGTTCCATAGGCCATAGAGTTAGTTAGTTAGTTAACATGTGTTTGTGAAGATACAAATATGATTAGTATAAGAAACTAGCTCTATGGCTTATGGAACCCGGAGGTTGAATGCCGCGTTCACAAAAGCTCTTCATTGACTTCTATCCTTAGCCCACTGGATTCAGTTTCTACTTTGTATTCCTATTTCTACGAGATCCATATTAATATTGTCCTCTCATCTGCGGCTAGGTCTTCCTAATAGTCTTTTTTCCGATTGGATTTCCAGTCAAAACTTTGAAAGCATCCCACTTTTTTCGTTCTGGCTATGACCGGCCCACCTGAGCCTATGTATAATAAAACCATTAGAAATCTTAAGTTCCGTCTTCATATAAGATCAGCCTTAAACGCCACAATCTTGACTTTATCATTTATATCAACCAACAGTTTCTGGTAACATTGTTTCTGTTTCCAGTTTCAGGCGAAGAGCATTAAAGCGTACGGATAGCAAAAATCAATACAAGCTATCAAGGTAGTTGTTTCAAATAATAAGGATCAATTTAATGGTTTCCCTTACATGAAATAAAAGATTGTAAAGTTTTTTGAAAATATCTATTTGTTACTGTAATTAGATACTTTATACTATCAAAACTAATACTATTATAGGTGCACCTATATATTTCTATATACTCATGATTTAGCTATCTTTTATTTAACAAATTCAATCTGAGTACTTTTGTTCGACGAGATCTTATACGTATTTACAAAGATGTAAAATATTACAAATACAAGATAAATTAGAAGCTTTATCTCTTGAATAATGGAAATCGTGAAGTTTTCCGAAATCTGAAACTGAAATTCAAACTACTGAACGATTAGGAACACTGAGGTAAGGAGGTTGAATTTAAATAATTATTTCTTGCGTTCTTAAGGAAGAAACAACCGATTTAAACTTATTTTTACACACCGAATTCTCTGTAGGTGCGAATTCAATAACATACAAAGAGTAAAAAAGTGATTGACTGGACCAGGACTCAAAGGCGGGGTCTTCGGCATACCGCGCCGATGCGTTAACCATTACGCGCCCAGTCCACTCCCCAGAACAGCCAAACACCCTCCTACTCCTGTAGTCGGTGTAGTGGTTAACGCGTCGGTACGGTATGGCGGAGATCCCGGGTTCGAGTTTCGGTCCAGGAAATAAATATAATCGAAAATTGATTTTATTTTAATGTAGAGAGGTGACTAATAGTGTATTTTACTTCTCACAGTGTGATTTGTGCGCCAAATACTTACAACATATAGATCAATGAATTGTTATACTATCTTATCTTCAGTATAAGAAACTAGAGCAGAACATAGTACACTCATGTCCAAAATTATTGCCGCATGTCTATGAATATGTTGTTGTAGGAATATAATTTGATAACGAATTCGCCCGGGATTTCTTATAATGTTAATATGTGTATGTTCGGCAAAGATATGTATGTGCCAAATTTCATGTCAAAAGAGCACTAAATGAGAACAATAAAACGAAAATAAAAATTTCTCGTTCATTTAGCAACATTTTGTTTTACTCATTCTAATTTTCCTATTTATAATTCTTTTCCTATAAATTTTACCACAAGTATACATTTCCTAATTATACATGTAGTATCAGTATTAAAAGTACCTTGCAAAATCATTATCAATTTATATTCTTACAAGAAGACAGTTAGAGATATGCGACAATCATTTTGGACAGGAGTGTACATAGAATTGAATGGTGATTATGATGGATCAAAGTATATTTAACTTTTGCTGTTAAATACTCTATGAGTACTCTTTTCTTTTCAGACTCATGAAGCTGATGGTTTGGAACCGGAACCTGAACATGAACCTGATGGAGAGAATAGCTCTAGATTGCATGCTTTACGTCTGTTGCTTTTGGAGCGACTGCTGCATTATATTCCTCAACTGAAAGATGTTGGAGGTGTTCGTGCTATACCTTTCATGCAGGTACGCATACGGGAATTTTACATGGTCAGAGTTCGTAATATTTTTGTTAACTGGACAAATAATGTTCGGGTTAATTGGATATTTAGTAATAGAAACATGTGTTATAGAACTGTCGAGCTTCCGATCTGCAGGAGAAAATATTGTAAATTATCCCACAAAACTGTGGAGAAATATTCTTTTCTTTTTTTTCTTTTTTTTTCCGCCATGAGATGTTTTGTCACACTCACGTAGTTTGTAATGGAGAATTTGAATGAATTTCATTTTGTGTTCTGTAGTCAAATGATTAACTAGCCTTATTGTTCATAATCTTCTTTTCAAGTCAGCAGTTTTTCGATTGGTTTGACGCAACTTTCTATTCTTCTTGATTCTGAGTAATACTTTTCATTTGTATATACTTCCTCTTCCTTACATCTTGTATAATTGTTAGACACAGCTTTTCACTCTTCCCTACCCAGAGCCAGACTTTCTTCCCTGCATCCAGTATTATTATTTGATACAGCTTTCCACTCTTCCCTATTTTGAGCCAAACTTTTCATTCTGGGTACTTTTTCTTTTTACGTCGTGTATTATTTGGTACGTACATGTTAATCACAGTCTTCCTTAAGGCATTTTTCCTTCTTCCATCCCCATCAAAGCTAATACGGTAATTCCTCCATGTCTCCAGTCTCTGCTCTTCTTTTTTGAAATATTCTTCTATCATTGTTTTGTCTTTCCTTCTGTCATTTCCAATACTCTTTCATCATTTGATACCTTATCAATCCATATAATTTTCAACATTCTTCTACAAACCACTTTTCGAAGGCCTCTATTCTCCGTTTCTCCTCCTCTTCTAGAATGCATGCCTCACATCAATACAACGTCACACTCCATACACATAGTTCCATCAACCTTTTTTTTTCAGTTCTATGTCGATGTTTCCGGTTAGAAGGTTTTGTGGTCTTCTAGAGTTTATGCTTTACATGAATACAACGTCAAAACTCCATATTTTTGCTTTTACCAGCCTTTTCTTAAGTTCTATGTCGATGTTACTGGTTTTTCTTGAGTCTATGCTTCATATCCATACAATGCCACACTCCATACATATGCTGCTATTAGCCTTTTTTCTTTTTCTTTCTTTCTTTTATGTCGATATTTCTAGTTTAAGCTGTTTTTCTTCTAGTATCTTCTTCGCCTGAACTGTTCGGTGATTTACATCTCTTTCGCACATATTATCGCCTGTTATTTTAATTCATAAGTAACAGAAGTCCTACAGGCCTTCCACCAGATTATCTGTTAGCTTGATCCTTATTTTTTCTTGTTATTTCTTTTCTTGCTTATCTCATGACTTTCGTTTTTCTCTAGTTGATCTTCATGTTGAATTTGCTGCTAAGCACTCGCTGCATTCCGTTTAGACCTGCCTTCATTTTTTTTTTTTTTTTTTTTTTTCTTGCTGATTGCCATCAGCGTAATATCGTTCGCAGATCTACTATCCATTTCATAAAGATAGGCCCCTGACTTGGCGGTGCTGTCGTGACGTCCAGTCAAAACTTATATTACATTGTCGTACCTCGTTGGAATTGTTGGAATGTTGTCTTTTCAGTACTTAAGACATACAAATTTTCTTTGTACTGTGTAGTGAGAAAAAAATAGAAATAAATGAAAAAGTGCGTATTTTTTCGTACTTTTTTGGTAAATCAATGTTTATAGGACTATATCTTGGAAAGGAGATAACATGAAATAATTTCCTGTGCACGATATGTAGATGCATATATTACCTGCAAGTTCTGAAAATTTCATTACTCAACACGTAGTAATTTTCTTGTTATTCAGTAAAAAGTGAGACACCATTATCTCTGAATTGCTGCGGTGTATTAACAATCTGAAAAAAACTTTAGAAAGATCTTAAAGTATCTTTTTCAACCAAACTGTTTTGACTTGTTTTAAAAAATAAACAATCACAAATATGATATTATGATTTTCTCAGCTTTGCGCCCTTCGCTATCGCAGTTTATACGGAGTGCTACGTTGCCACTTTTCCTTTTGCGTATACACTCTCAGACGAACGGGTATTTAAACTTGTCACGCACACTGTCCTGCACTTTTAAGAGATATTTCTAAAATTTTGTCTCCACAGATTTTAAAACAATTTCTTAGAAATTAACAGGATATACAGTAAATGTGCCAAATGTTCAAAATTAGAAAAGCGAACTCTTATTTTGTTTCGATTTGCATATGATGGTCCTCGAAACTTTGTTGCTTTTTGTCAGTTTTTAACTTACTGCAGGCAGTACAAAATACACTTGCACAGAATCAAATACAAGCACAAACTTTATTATGCGATACAACCTTAGTTAATATAGCCTATAATATTTAGTTTCCACTTCACAGAAAATCTGTTTTCAGATCTAGGAGTCCCAGTACTTCTCTTTAGTGTTGTACATTTCGAAGCACTTTCCCACGCCAAGTCCAACTTTATATATCAGGCAATAAACCAGGGATGCAAATAAGCAACAAAAGTTTACTCGCCCAAGAAAAAAGTTACTAGCCCACATCACATAATAAAACTAATTTACTTCCGTATGATATTAAATACTCGCCCGCACCGATGAAGCACACGCCCCGGACGAGTGGTTATTTGCATCCCTGCAATAAACGCTAATATTTATTAAAAACGTCCTTTCACTTTGCGGATGCTACGTACTTGTAGTCTGGATTCCACGTTTATCAGTAGGTCCACGTCTCATATAGCCTCATTGCTGAACAGGACGTTCAACTCAAAATCAACTTTTTTTTCTATAAAACTTCATCGGTAAAAACATCTGAAACACTTTATATGTGGAATACTCTGTAGATAACCCATCATTTTGATCAATTCCCGGGACACCACTAAACAGGGGTTTTGCGTTTACTTGAATTTTATGGCTCCAAGCCACATCAAAATCTGTCTTTGAATAGGAACGACACGTTTTTTTCTCTCTTTCCCGGCGCAGCCTCAGGTTCACTTGAAACAGAGTTACTATCTTGTTCACTTCCGAATACGCCACTGAGCACAGAATAATCAATGTCACTATTCATTACTAACTCATAACCGTCTGAGTTGGAGTTATTCATCAGTTCTGCAATTTCATTATTGCTAAAAAATTTTCCTGTTCTTTTTGTAATACCACCGCTCGTAAAGGAATATCCATTAAGTTTTTGACGCCTACGATCCAAAAGGAAGTGTTGAAGACGCAATCAGTGCGACGTGATTAAACGCAAATACAGCCCTCGTCAGCTACTCATTGCATTGTTTTCTTTCGTTGAAAGAAAGCAAAGGACCCATTCTGTGTTACTATACATTCGGCAGGGGAATTCATCGCAGAACTTGGGTGGGATTGCCAAGGCTACATTTCTTTTTATCCTTTAATATGTTCGTAAGCAGGAAAGTATGTATACTGATATATCTTGAGGTAGAAATGGAGCCATTGTTAATAAGTGTTCAGGAAGATAGCAGGAGCAGCGATGAGTCAACAAACCCATTACGAAAGTGAATGAAGTAAATAGATTAAGAGATGAGTTTTTGGATGTTTTACTTCAACGTTTTATTTCGATTACATTGAGATGTGTAATGCATTATTACTATTTTTATGATGTTGTGAAAGGTTATAATAAATACTTTTTTTCTATTACATTCTTATGAAGTAGGCTTCGCGCTACAGACTTCCTGAACGCGACAACACTGTACGACAGCGGTGCCGCACTTCCACTTACTGTATGCTGTTTCTTCATATAAGCGCGGGGAATTTAAAGATCGGGCTGCAACATGGCTCACCGCTTAACGCAGAGAATATGTTGAAGTAAAAATAAAATTAAAAAAAAAAAAAATAAATACTGTACCAACTAAACCTTTTTTTGTTAATAGTTTCAAATATTTGGGACACTAGACTTCCAAATTTTCGAACAGTGTTTTGTACGTTTCTCTACCTACCATGGTAAAGGAGATCAGAGCGTCGTACATTTGTTTTAATTACACAAAAAGTATCAAGTAATGAAAATTGAACTTTTCACAACTTACAGTTAATGGATGCATCTACATATTGTACACAGGAAATTATTTCACGTAATCTGTTTTCTGAGATATAGTCCTATAAACATCGCTCTACCAAAAGAGTACGAAAAAATACGCACTTTTTCATTAATTTTTATTTTTTTCTCACTACATAGTACAAAGAAAATTTTTATGTCTTAAGTATTGAAAAGACAACATTCCAGCAATTCCAACGAGGTACGACAATGCAATATAAGTTTAGACTGAACGTCACGGCAGCACCACGAAGTCAGGGGCCTATCTTTATGAAATGTATAGTAAGCGTGTGTATTTTCTGTCCATGAACAGTTACTTAGTTATTCCTGGACTATGAGTTTTCTTAATTTCGTTCATTGCTTCAATGTAGAGAATAAACAAAATTGGCGACTGTGAGCATCCTTACCTCACCCTCTTCTAAATTGTTGCTTCTTTCTGTTCTACTCCAGTTGTTGCCCCTTGAGTTCAGTTTAACGTCCTGTTCAGCATCGAGGCTATATGAGACGGGGACGTACTGATTAACGTGAAATCCGAACTACATGAGCTCCCGCCAGGAATCGAACCCGGGTCTCCCACGCCAAAGACTTGTTGCCTTTTGTTCTTCGTATAGATTATATATTATTCTTCGTTCCTTATAGTTTATTTCTGATTCCTTCTGAATCTTGAACATGTTGCTCCAATTGACATTATCAAACGCTTTCTCAACATCCACAACTCACAATAGTTGCTTTTATTTTTTATTTTTATTTTTATTTTATTTTCTTTTTTTAAATAATCAATCCCCTTAATGTAAGTATTGCCTCCCGCTTTTCGGTGTTCTTACCGACACCAACTAGTTTTCTGTTAGTACATATTCTATCGTGGCTTCTTATCTTCTGTAAATAATAATAATGAAAAAATTAAAATTATTGTTACCTTTTATCTTGTTACCTTTGATTTGTAGATAGTTTATTTTACACGGTGTAAATTCGGTAAAAAAATAAACTCCACGCAAATCAAAGTTAACAATTTTAATTTCATTTATGCAGTTACATTTGCGTAAAATGACGTCTGTTACATTTTATAAAAATAATGATGATAATTTTTATCAACATATTTCTTTTAAAATATTTTTTTCTCAAGTTCGATTACAGGGTGTCTACTGGTCATGAAAGTCATGAAAAAGTCATATATTTTGCTTAGTGGTCATGAAAGGCATGAAAAAGTCCTTTATTTACCCAACTGGTCATGAAAATTTGAAATCTCAGAGTATATTTTTATACTTCATACTTGTATACCTCATACTGCATGTATTGAAACAGTTGTATCAGGTCAGTAAGTGTGAGAATTTCCCCCACCAGTTAGTGCTGGCTAACTGGTACTTTACTGTCTTCCTAGCTGCTCCCCATTTCATCTTCTAGTCTCTGTAATATAGTAACAACTTTTTACTGTCCAACTTTCTGATCTGCTGTTTCTTTACTTCTAAGAAATGTAAATTGTGTATTTTTGGGCCTTATGCAAATAATATTATTCGTTTGAGTTTGCAGATTTTAAATTTGATGATCTATTTTTTTAAAACGAATTTCTTTTATAATTTGTTTTGTCTTTGGGCAGTTCTCTGAGTGCTTAATTTCAGACAAAATTCTGCTAAATGTATAATTATACTCAGAATTAAAACTTCAAATACAGTATAGAGTATTCACTGGTAAGAGCAGACCCGTATTTAGGTAAGTGCTATTCTGTAGCACAAGGTGGCAGAATTTTAGATTCTTTCTTTAAGATTCACAATAAGTGATATTTAAGACTAGCAACCCGCATAGTTCCGATGCACCACTGATGGTAGGGGTTTATTATTACTAATGGTAAATTTTTATCGTCATGGTCATGAAAATTTGAACAAAAAGGTCATGAAAAGTCATGAAAAAGTCATGAATTTACTTTCTGGTATTCCAGTAGACACCCTGGATTAAACGGTTAAAGACAACGAGAATAGCTTTCTCATCATTTTAAGTTATTGTGTTTAATTTTTAAAGAGTAAACAATTAAAGATTGATTTTTTTATCACACAATGAAATGCGGTCAAGTAAATTAAAGATCTAAGATGAGCAGGACACATCATTAGAATAGGATTGTGCTTAGGTCCATAGTGTTAGGAGGAAAACCTGGGAATGACCTTTGGTTAGGTCGAGAAGATGATAGGAGAGTAGTTATACAAGGAACTACAAGGTATATCAAAGAAGATTTTAGAATTTTGAGAACTCATATTGATTTATTTACTTTGCTTACAGACATTGTTTTGGTGTCATTTTGTAGCAAAATACATCAAGCTTTTTACCTTATACCTAAAGGGGTTCAATGTGGTTTCCATTAGTGATGCGGTGCATATTCCATCTGAAGTCGATTTCTTCAAAAACCCGCTGCAGCAAATTAGGTGTATCTTGCATCTTGCATCATTTGTAATTTGTATGGTTTGAGTTGCAACCGTTTCCTCAACACACGCCAAATTGTTATGGGACGGGGACGTCCAGCTGTCGAGAGTTACGCTGGCTTGATTTTGTAGGACTCTTCACAAAACATTGTCTCACTTGCTTTACAACGTCTTCAGACGTATGGGGACGACTTGAAGATCTGTTGTGCCTTACCGAACATCCAGTTTTAATACAACACTTATGCCACTGATAAATAGTAGGCCTACTGCGAGGATCTTTACCATACTTTGTACGAAAATTACTGTTGCACAGTCGTCACAGACATATATTCTTCAAACTAAAACACCATCTTTGTGCAACTGCCGCTAGCGCTTGCGGTGGCTTGTTTCTGAACTAATGTACTACGTGAGTCCAAACTTGATGTATTTTACTACAAAATGACACCAAAACGATGTCTGTAATATAAATGAATGAATCAATATGAACTTTTAAAGTTAAGTCCTTTTTGATACACCTGTATGATAGTGGTTGGTTTGCCTCGTCGCAAATCCACATGATGTCAATTCCTTCATCAATGATAATTGTACATTTTTAGGCGTAGCTGAGCTCTTAACGTTACGAACTGAATGGAATAATTGTCTTACAGGTTGTCCTGATGTTGACTTCTGATCTGGATGGCGAAGATGAAAAAGATCGTACTTGTTTAGAAAACTTGTTGGCTGCGCTTGTGAGCGAGCTACAAATGAAGCAACCAGATACAACGAACATTTGTGAAAGGACCAAGCAGAGAGAGGTTCATTTGGTGATAATGAGGTTGCTAAGTAAGTAATCTTGATGATAAGGTCATATTTGGTGAATTTAGTTTGTTGGAGCGTGGAGAATGCCAACTAAAGAGTGGAAAATATTTTACAAATTCGATTCACAAAATGTACTAGTCACTGAGTATACCACAAATAATTAAATCGATGTGTGTAAATCAAGATCTGAGGGAGTTGAACAAAGACAGTAGTCACTGGAGTGAATGGATTAATTAGAAGCCGAGGCGGATCAGTGGTAGAGTGCTCAACTTTGGTCCATTGTGTCCCAAGTTCGATTGGAGCTCCCACCGAGTGGGCTTTATGGTGGAAAAACATCATGCATGCGTGGGTTTTCTCAGGGCTTTTCTGTTTCCTTTTACTTTTTTCATTCCATTATTATTCGTCTCATTGTCGTAGTCTTCTGTAGCCTTAATGCGTGATCGTGGGATGTTAATTTTAAAAAAGAAAAAAAGATTAATTAATTGGATTTCAGTATCATGTTTTAGGATCAGTGCTGTATAAAGAGAAATCTGCTGCTGAAAGTAAGGCCTTAATTTAAAGCTCAATATCCTTACCAAGAATCGAATATTGGACTACTATTGGTAGTCACTTAGCTACAAACAAGCTGGACTTAATAAACTATAGATACGACATATTGATGGCTTTCTGTTTATTTATTTATTTATTGAAGTTTAGTTTCTCGTTTGAGGACCGAGACCATATGAGGCTGGGCCTATAGTTTAAGGTGGAATCCGAACCACTAAATTTTAAAAATTTTTAGGGTTCGTCCACTGGAAATTGAATCCAGGAATTTGTTTCTCCAGAACATAGTCCAAGTAAGCTCGTGATTTTTCTCATAGTCCCACGACTAGCGCAATCGCTTTGGATACTGAGTGTTCGTAGGTTCTACCCCTATATATATATATATATATATATAATATAGTTAATTCCAAGTTCTAATTGTTAATGATCATAAATGCCAAAATTGCAGCGCTAGAAAGAATTGATTTTCTTGAGTGCGTAAGATGGAAATCTATATAAATGAAAGTAACTATGCTTGTAACCTAATAAGTCGTGAACCACCCGATCGATCTCGATCAAATTTTCAACATAGATGAGCTTCGGGCTTGGAATCGTGTTTATCATTACACTTGGACGGTACAACTTCGAGCAGGGGGAGTAGGAAGATATATACATAAATCGGAAATGACCGATATTTAATGTCGAATCTGTAGTTTTCTAACAGTGATACTTCTGATGCCATTTTAATCCAAATTCAGCCCCGCAACTTGGGGGAGATATTCATTTTTATTTATATAGATAGTTTTCTTATTTTAACCCAGGGAAGCAGGTAATTGACGCTAGTTGATGATAAATTGTAGTGACTTCTAATGCGCGTAAGCATCTTTGAAAAACTTTGGAAGCTTTATATCTTTCTATTGTGTAGTAGGAGGGTAGGGTGACTTAGTGGTAGAATACTCATCTCTGGTGCTAGGGGTCCCTGGTTTAATCCCTTGACAATCGTTCCATCGGTTTTTTCGCAAATTCTTATCCCACGAATTCTTTTATAATTATGGGACATGAAATTGTGTTTCGTTTTGTTGTGTAGTTTATTGACCGGCTTTAACAAAACTGTAGCAGTAAATAAAATACTCTCCAGATGTAACTTTTTATATATATAATGAGAATTGAAATAATAACTACGTTATTAAATTCTTTCTTTGTTTCAGGTGTTCTTATGTCTCGGTCAAAATCTAATACAAAGACCAGTAGCGATAATTCGAGCTTCGTGTCGCAGACCACTGCAGGAGCGTTGTTACAGGCTGGTGTTATTGAATATTGCTTGACTCTTCTTAAATCTTTGCTGCAGTACTGGAAGAGGTGAGAAGTATTTGTATAATGATCGTATGTTTTTAAATGGAATTATTCAATTATTTCCATTATCTTAAGGTTATTCATTACGTCCAAATAGTTTGTTTCTAAAACGGTAGATGGCGCCACCGTCACCAATGTTAACATATGCAACTAA
This sequence comes from Thermobia domestica, assembly GCF_964235325.1. Taxonomy (NCBI): domain Eukaryota; kingdom Metazoa; phylum Arthropoda; class Insecta; order Zygentoma; family Lepismatidae; genus Thermobia; species Thermobia domestica. The sequence continues at coordinate 7,148,253 of NC_137460.1, read as the reverse complement.
TAAAATTAAAACAATCAAAAATAAAATGAACAATTCAGAAATTAAGCAAAAACGGATATAATCTGGTTAATGGACGTTACAAAATCTAGGGAATGGTACGTGTCGATTTCACTTATTGTTATTAGTTTCATTGTTAGACGCCACCATTGTTAAGTAAACAATCAGCTTTATCTGCCGTACTTTCTACCAGAAAGTGACCAAACTTTACACACCCATTTAAGATTGAAATATCTAGGGAATGGTACGTGTCGATTTCACTTATTGTTGTTAGTTTCATTGTTGAAGACCACCATTGTTAAATAAACAATTAACTTTATCTGCCACACTTTATACTACAAACTAACCAAACTTGGCATACTCATTTACAATTGAGACATCTATGGAACGGTACATGTCGATTTCACTTATTGTTGTTAGTTTCATTGTTGAAGACCACCATTGTTAAATAAACAATTAACTTTATCTGCCACACTTTATACTACAAACTAACCAAACTTGGCATACTCATTTACAATTGAGACATCTATGGGACGGTACGTGTCGATTTCACTTATTGTTGTTAGTTTCATTGTTGAAGACCACCATTGTTAAATAAACAATTAACTTTATCTGCCACACTTTATACTACAAACTAACCAAAACTTGGCATACTCATTTACAATTGAGACATCTATGGAACGGTACGTGTCGATTTCACTTATTGTTGTTAGTTTCATTGTTAGAGGACATCATTGTTAAATAAAGAATCAACTTTATCTGCCATACTTTCTACCAGAAACTGACAAAACCTTGCACACTCATTTAAGATTGAAATATCTAGGGAAAGATATGTGTCGATTTCTCATATTGTTGTTAGTTTCATTGTTCAAGACCATCATTGTTAAATGCACAAGCGTTGGATTTCTACATTGTTAAATAAACGATCATCTTCATCTGCCATACTTTCTAACACAAACTGACCAAACTTGGCGCACCCATCGGATTACCACAGAGATATATACTGAATGGTACCAATCAATTTCTCATATTGTTGTTAGCTTCATTCTTCGGGGCCACCATTGTTAAACAATCGTTGGATTTCTCCATTATTAAATAAACAATCAACTTTATCTGCCATACTTTCTACCACAAACTGACCAAACTTGCATAATCATTTACGATTGAGATGTCGATGGAACGGTACGTGCCGATTTCACTTATTGTTGTTAGTTTCATTCTTAAAGGCCACCATTGTTAAAAAAATCAATCAACTTTATCTGCCACACTTTCTACCAGAAACTGACCAAACTTTGCACACGCATTTAAGATTGAAGTATCTTGGGAATGGTACGTGTCGATTTCACATATTGTTGTTCTTTCATTGTTAGATGCCACCATTGTTAAATAAACAATCAAGTTTTTCTGCCACACTTTCTACCACAAACTAACCAAAATTTGCAGAATCATTTAAGATTAAGATATCTATGGAATGGTATGGGTCGATTTCACATATTGTTGTTTGTTTCATTGTTAGAGGCCACCATTGTTAAACAAACAATCAACATTAATGGCCATACGTTCTACCAAAAACTGACCAAACTTTGCACACCCATTTAAAGTTGAAATATCTACAGAATGCTATGTGTCGATTTCACATATTGTTGTTAGTTTCATTGTTGTAAGACACCATTGTTAAATACATAATCGTTGGATTTCTTCATTATTAAACAACAATCAACTTTATCTGCCATATTTTCTACCACAAACTGACCAAACTTGCACAATCATTTACGATTGAGATGTCGATGGAACGGTACGTGCCGATTTCACTTATTGTTGTTACTTTCATTTTTAGAGGCCACCATTTTTTTTTAAAAAAAAAACAATCAACTTAGTCTGCCACACGTTCTACCAGAAACTTACCAAACTTTGCACACGCATTTAAGATTGAAATATTTAGGGAATGGTACGTGTCGATTTCACATATTGTTCTTTCATTGTTAGATGCCACCATTGTTAAATAAACAATCAAATTTTTCTGCCACACTTTCTACCACAAACTAACCAAACTTGCACAATCATTTACGATTGAGATATCTATGGAATTGTATGGGTCGATTTCACATATTGTTGTTAGTTTCATTGTTAGAGGACACCATTTTAAGTAAAGAATCAACTTTTTCTGCCGTACTTTCTACCACAAACTGACCAAACTTTATACATCCATTTAAAATTGAGATATCTAAAGAATGGTACGTGTCGATTCTACATATTCTTGTTAGTTTCATTACTGAAGGCCTACATTGTTTAAACAGTCAACTTTATCTAACACACTTTCTAACACAAACTGATCAAACTTGGCACACCCATCGGATTATGACAGAGATATCTACTGAATGGTACCGATCGATTTCACATGTTGTTACTTTCGCTGTTCGAGGCCACCATTTTAAAACAATCTATGGATTTCTTCATTATTAAATATACTATCAACTTTATCTGCCATACTCTCAACCACAAACTAACCAAACTTGGCACACTCATTTACAATTGAGATATCTATGGAATGGTACGTGTCGATTTCACTTATTGTTGTTACTTTCATTGTTAGAGGCCAGCTTTGTTAAATGAACAATCAACTATATGTGCCATACTTTCTACCAGAAATTGGCCAAACCTTGCACACACATTTAAGATTGAAATATCTAGGGAAACATATGTGTCGATTTCTCATATTGTTGTTAGTTTCGTTGTAAAGATCACCATTGTTAAATAAACATTCGTTGGATTTCTCCATTGTTAAATAAACGATCAACTTTATCTGCCATACTTTCTACCACAAACTAAGCAAACTTTGCACACTCATGAACGATTGAAATATCTATGGAATGGTATGTGTCGATTTCACATATTGTTGTTCTTCCATTGTTGAAGGCCACCATTGTTAAATAAACAATCGTTGAATTTCTAAATTGTTACCTAAACAATCAACTTTATCTTACACTCTTTCTACCACAACTAACCAAATTTGGCTCACTCATTTACAATTGAGATATCTATGGAATGGTACGTGTCGATTTCATTTATTGTTGTTAATTTCATTGTTAGAGGCCAGCTTTGTTAAATGAACAATCAACTATATGTGCCATACTTTCTACCAGAAACTGACCAAACCTTACACACTCATTTAAGATTGAAATATCTAGGGAAATATATGTGTCGATTTCTCATATTGTTGTTAGTTTCATTGTTGAAGACCACCACTGTTAAATACACAATCCTTGGATATCTACATTGTGAAATAAACTATCAACTTTATCTGCCATACTTTCTACCACAGACTAACCAAACTTTGCACACCCATTTAAGATTGAAATATGTAGGAAATAGTACGTGTTGATTTCACATATTGTTCTTAGTTTCATTGTTGGAGGCCTCCATTTTTAAATAAACAGTAAACTATTTTCCGTACTTGCTACCAGAAGGTAAGCAAACTTTGCTTACCTATTTACGATTGAAATATCTATGGAATGATACATGTCGATTATCAAGGGCTAACAAGCCCTAGCCAAATTGTGTGTAATACATCAGTATGCGTTGGGATCAAATGATAATTATTCGTGATCAAACGAGCTGGACAAATTCCGATTGAATTTGTTTCCATGGTGGCTGTGGTGGAGGGGCTAACAGGTCATCGGTAAATGTTATTGTTCGGAAAATGGAATAGTAAAAAAAAATAAAAAATAAACATATTTCATTCAGAACTTTGTTGCGCATGTTTTATAACCAGTGTGAACTAGTTGTGTGCCTCCAGATTTTTTTTTGTCTCAGGTGGAGCGGGATGGCCCCCTACAGCGTTCCTAGAATTACACTGTAAAAGCCCATAGTGTTCCTAGAATTGCACTCTAAAAGCCCCTCCCATACAACTGACCTGTGCTTCCCAGCAGACACCTCACATTTGAACTCTGTTGAGATTCTATGTAAGTTTGTTGGCTGTACGTACAAATTCAGAGAATAAACATGTATTAGGGAATGAGAAGTTCTCGAAATAAATTTGAAAGCTGAGTATTTTTTCGCGACATAAGTGAAGAGTAATTATATACCCTTGAAGAGTACCCTGGAGAGTAAGAAAGCTCTAAGCAAAATAATCATTGAATAAATAGCAATGTAATCACAGTAATGTGTATATATGGCATGTTGTATTTCTACTAGATTGTCAGAGCATTTTTTGATGTGAGCGGTCTCGCTATCGAATTTCCAGAAGACCATTAAAAAAAAAAGATGTATTTAGGTCTATTCCATTTTAAACAAACGAAATACGTTGCGTAAAAGAACTTTCCATGTTAAAATATTTGATGGGTAGAGTAGTTTGTATGGGATTTGATTGTTATTGCATGTATCTATTGCATGCTGAATGGGTAGCTGGGAAAGCAGCCAGGATATTCATTCTGACGGTTGCAAGCCCGTGAAAATACAGAGCAACAGTTACTCCAAGGGAGTAGATAATAGATAAAAATTCTTAAAACTACCGTGGGGGAGAGAGCCGAAAGAGGGTATAGTGTGAAATTTTGGGCCGGAACTAGGGAAGTTCCGCCAGGAACGCGAATCACCTGTATACGGCTCTCATTGTTGAGACACTAAAATTTTCAATTACTCGTATACGGAAGATAAACATTACAAAACTATTTTTATTTATTTATTTATTTACTTATTCCTCGGGGGGTAGTCTATCTCAGAAAATTACGATTAGCATAATTCTGTGTTTCAGGAGTGCGCTTCGAACCCACCCCCCAGAGGCGGTGTTTTGGGCGGGCGAACTATACCTTGTCCGCAGGTCCACACTAAAGTATATGTAACACACATGTACGTGTATGTGTGTGTGTGTATGTATGTATATATATATGTGTGTATATATGTATGCTAAATGTAAAATATTTTTGAACCAATGTTTCCAATCCAAACAATAGAGCCCCACAGCTCCAACTCGCCAAGGGCTCCATAAGAACAAATTCCGCCTGTGTCACCTTCTACACATCAGTGGCTATGCCCATAGTATATTCTATGATAACAATTGACTGAATGTGCTTTTCAAGTTTCACTTTCTTGGAAAGAGAATGCGTAAGACTCTCTTAGTGTTGCAACGAGACGAGACAGGACTCTTTGAAGCGAGACACGATACAATACGAAACGTTTCGTGAAATGTCTCGTCTCGTGTCTCGAAAAATACAAACACAGTTTCTGAATTTGCTTAAAAATTTATTAACTCGGAATAAATTATTTACCTTCGAAATGTATACCATCTTTTATTATTTCAAATGATCGAAATGATTCAATGTTTCAAATCCTACAAAGAACAGAGAATACCTAAAGAATTTTTTTAAAAATGATTCTTACAAACAGCTTTCACTTCCATTTTTCAATCGATTCAAGTTTAATTATTTTGTGATAGTGCTCCAGATTCAAATACAAATGTAAAGCGTTCATTGAGATCAGTGTTTCAGAAGATTTTATTCCGGGGGCTGGTGGAGATATCTACGTATAAAAATCCTGTTATAGAAGTACAAGTAGAAGTGGCAATTTTATCAGTAAATAACTATTGTTTCATGGTCTTTCTCGTTCCGAACCAAGACAGAAACGTATCAGCCTTTCTCGATACTGAGTTTTGAAAAGATGCTGATTTGACAACAAAATTTATCTTTTTTATTGTTTTATGATGTTATTCGAAGCTAAACCATTTTTTAAATGGGAAAGTTACATAGGCCTCCTTATTTGTTGAAGTGGCGCCAGGGGTTCTGAAAAAAGGATATCAGAATAAATGGGGAAATCTTGCCTTTCGACGTTACTGACGGTATTGACAAATGTTCCTATCGAAGTAATTACTGGTTCAGTCGAATCTAAGCAGTCGTTGCTGGAAGATTGCAGTCGTATTGTGTGTTGTGCTACCAAACAAAACTTGGTTAAAAGTTGTAATTTTAACCACTTGGTATAACAGCTCTTTTTGTGGGCCTCAGCCTTTCTGGTGTTGCCACGAGACGAGACAGAACCATTCGATACGAGACGAGACGGCACATCTTTTCTAGACGAGACGACACAGCCAGAAATCTCGTCTTGTCTCGTGGCAACACTAGACTCTCTAGATATATCAGTAAAAGGAATGACAACGTTCCTCACGGAGCACGTGTTAGCTCTCAGCCTCTTTCTTTCACTGATGTTTGTTTACATAGTAGATGAATATTTAGAAAGTAACAAAAGGATGAGATATGCAGATTCTCCTCAAAACCACATTAAAATTGTAGCAGTATTTGGAGCTTGTTATAAATGGATTTACCGGGGAACTAAAATAATTCTTGGAATTGATCATACAGTATTGATATATATATATATAAATATATATATATATATATAAACACGGAAACAAGTAAAGACAAAGAACTGAAATCGTGAATTTGTTTTCAAAATACAGAAATATCGAAGGAATATCTGTTTAGCCGACTTTAATTGTAAACGAATTTTGAATAAATTTGCATTCACTGAATTCTTATACATAAAAAAATAGAAATCTTTCTTTTAGCGTACGAAAGAGAGGCTTTAGGAAATTAGGCCAAGATAATTAAAATGATACTGTCCTTTACAAAATTTAAGGGGAAGACCATGATCGAAAAAGCATCAGTCAAACTATAAAGGTCAATGGTAGTTTTTGTCATTTCTTACGACCACTATGTGCACCTTATTGCGAAAAATTTATTCGTATTATAAAATCGCTATCGTTCAATAAATGTCAAATTTAAAAGATCTTAGAGATGAAATTGTCATTACCTCTGTCGCATAATATATTCTAGCTTTGGGACCCATGTCATTATATGACATTCACGATAAGTGACAAGAAGAATATAAATCCCAAGTTCAAAACGTAAGGAAAGAAACCGGCTGTTCGCCCTTCAAATTGTGAAAAATGTACCAAAATGGTTGAAATTATGATTTTGTATTTCTTTACGAGAAAGAAGAATAAAAATAAAAATTGGAGCAATTATGTATGTATAAGGCCACTATCTTCTTCAAGTTACTAAACTAACTTCAAGTGTTTCAACCATTTTTGACACATATCTCGAAAACTTTTAGTGATATTAGAGGCAAGAATACGTGGTTGATAATGAGCTTTTTAATTATGTCACAATACTTTTGAATTTTACCTTATGAGAAATGGCATATTCCAAAAATAATTCAGTACCACCCTAACCTGAATTTTACCAAAAGATTAGCGAAAGTGATACGGTGTGCGTCGTCCAGGGTTTAATTCCCGGTGTGGCACTCAAACATTGCTGTGTTGACCAAACATCGAGAGAAAAGTTGGGAAACTAAATATAGCGGACTTCAATCTAGACAGCCGGCTACGTTGGGTGTAGTTGTGCTGACCACTAACATAAGCCCGCTGCAGACTCAGATCACAAGGGACTGTTGCGCCAGGAGTTTATATATAGCGTAAGTAAGGACGAATGGGCCTCCCCGCAAATATGTTAAATGGACCCCCTCTATCTACATCCATGAGTCACGTAAAATTTGCAGAGAACAGTTTTGACTTTCTATGTTCTATCTAGTGAGTCCCGACATTTTTAATGAGGTGTAGTCGCCCCACTTTTTGTTGTTTGGTTCGATGCTGGTTTCACTGTCCTTTTCCCACCTTTGAAATACATAAGCACGGCAGATCGCGAAAACTCGACAAGTCGCGCTGTTTCCGAAATGAAGCTCCCAGCCATTTACTCACCCTGATATATCGTCGTCCTTCCCCATTCAAGGCACAAGCACCACACTGACTAATCGAGTGAGATTCTTGGCGCGCGGTTGTGTTATGCCTTGTAGTTCTTATCTCTGCACAATGATTTCGTTCAAAAAGTAGCAAGTGGTCATAATGTTTTCGCTGGTCAGTATAAGTTTTGTTGGCATTTAATTTACTAAATAATCGCTCAGGTGTTACCGTCTTCACAGGTAAAAATGAGATATAGTTGGAACATCACATAATTTTTAACATCCTAACATTATAAAGTTTAACTTCGAAACTGAAATGGGCCTCTTTCTGTTCTGGGCCTCTCAATGTTGCGGGCCCTGCAGGCCCTTTAGTTGCGCCACAGCATTCTCTCTACTCAGAAGGATAGGGACAAATAGAAAAATCAAAATTCATTCTGTCCATTTTTCAAGCATCATACACTTCAGAAAAAAAAAAAATCATATAATACTGATGTAAGAAAATATTGGTATTGTTTGTTTTCTGTATACAAAGAACCATTTAGGTTTTTTATCTCATATTCTGGTAATAATCGAAAAAAAAAGAAAAGAGCTTCATGTGATAAAGGGACGAAAGAAAATTTGTCAACGCGATGCGAATGACGTTCTCTGCAAGCTAATTCACGTTTTTCGTACAAAAACTCTATTCCTACCTGCAAAAAGAAAAGATTTCTGTTACTCGTCAATGGTTGAGATTTTGCCCTGCGGCTGAACAATACGGCTTGTAAAACTAGACTCTGACTGACTGCAGGTGCACGAAGGAAAAAAAAAAACTGTTGGATTCCTCTCCCCGCCCACTTCAATTGTGGATATCATGGACACATTTAAACTGAGCGGTACCATCTTTCAATTCTTCCCAGTAGAGGTGCCAGCAGTGATTGCTAAATGAAAAAGTGAGCATCTGGTGGCGAAAAGGCGAAGTGCTCGGACAAGGGGGTGGGCACAGTAACCTTAAGTGGTTCGGTCTTGTATAAAAACTATATGTACATTAAAAATCTTCGATGACGCTGTTTTTACATTTTTCGAATATGAAACAGAATTGTTCATTATAAATTTTAAATACAAACTCATTAGTTTTCAAAAGGGCCGCGGTAGCTCAGTAGTAGAGCATTCCATCTCTGGTGCAGGGGTCTTTGGTTCGATTCCAGCTCGCGCCAAGTGAACTTTGTAGTGAACAAACACCGTGTTCGTGGGTTTTCTCGGGATTCTCCCGTTTCCTCGCACTTTCTTCATTCCTCCATTTCACTCATTTCTCATCATCACCATCTCCTTTAGTCTATAGCAGTGCCAACAAGAGATGGTCTCTGACGTTTTTTACCAAATGTGGTGGAACAATGCAGCCCCAACTTTGGTATTAGCGTTACTAACCACGGTTACTCTGTCTTACATCATTAATTAAATTGCCACTACAGATGCACCGAAAAAAGCCTTGACACGTGAGTAATGGCAATGTGATTTCGAACTGTCAGACTTTCTCTTACTGGTTCCTCTATAACCGGCATAATCATGGGGCGTAAAATTGAAATATATATATATATATATTCATTAATTTTCAGAGTATTGTTTGTTAGTTCAGATTTCTCTCATTTGGTATAAAGTGCAGGTATCTATTGTGAAAGTTGTTAATATTTTATAGAGAAGTTTCATTGCTCAAAGAAAATTATTGGATCTGTTGCAGCGTTATAGGCTTGGCTCTAAACGTTTGGAGAATGAGTAAATTCAGCATTATATGCATCATATAAAGAAATATATTTTCTCACCAATCCGGGCGATGGTATTTGCTTAAGAACAATTATTTTGACCCTTTAAGTGTGGCTTTCAAATTGGCTGTTGTAAATGCTGATTTTCTTTCTTTCAAACCCACCTCTTTTGGAAACAACTTAGCGTAAAATATAATTTTAGTTTTATGTAGTTACAGAAAATTTTGCAGCTAGTATATTAAATTGAAAAAAAAAAAAAAAAAGAAAAAAAAATATTATTTTTCATGAATATGCAACTTCTGTCACTGCCGCCATTTGTTTGTATTCTGTTCACAAAAGCGTCAGTATTATATAGTATATATTATCGTGCTGATGTTGGAAATTTCTAGCTTCAATTTGTGTTCCTGTCTTAACCCTAAAAGTGTTCTTAATGTTACAGTAGCATTTTATTTAACTTTTATTTTATTTTTGATAATTACAGTACTTCGTCAACCGAAGAACAAGGCACAGTAATTGGAGGAGCACTTTTGAAGCCTCATTTGATGACTCCACCTCCAGATATGTCACCCTTCTTCCTCAGACAATATGTGAAGGGTCATGCGAGTGACGTGTTCGAAGCCTATCCTCAGCTACTAACAGAGATGGCTCTACGATTGCCGTACCAAGTGCAAAAGCATGCGGAATCAGCGCCTGCACCTTCTGTGACATTTGAACAAGTAAGTACATTAGTATCAACCTATTGGCGCAGACTTACGAAAAAGTTCAAAATGTTTATAAATGGACAGAAGGCACAATTACGGAAATTTCCCGGCTCACTTTCCATTCCGTTTCTCCCAACGAATTCAAATGTAATATATGTTGCATAGGACTTACTCATATACAGGAACATATTTCGTACTAGTCTAATGTCATTTATATTCATGCAAACATTGCATGAATATTCTTAATGTTTCCAGTAAATTAACATAAAATATGTGTGTGGTTCGTCAGTTTTTCTGAAAAATCACTAATAAAAAAACTTACCTGAATGCATTTTAATTTTCAGAAAACGTATGAGTCAATGAGTTGATTTTTTAAATAAGTATTTTATTGTAAAGTTCGCCTAGCTATAAATGAACTTAGTTTGTAAATAGCATGTTTTAACGTTGATAAACTACAGGGGATGGATAAAAATATGGAAATACCTGATATAAAAGAGGTAGCTAGTTCAAACACGATTTACGTCTGAATGGTAAGCGTCGCTGTGGTAACCGGCACATCCTGTGAGGTATACAACCTGTCTAGTTGAACAGATGGGCCAGTTACAGTTCAGCGATCGCTCAATGGAAGTTGTTGTAAACTATGTCTGAGCTGACAGAATATCAAAGAGGGCAAATTGTGAGTACGTGTATGGTGGGAGCTTCCGTGACGAAATTAGCGGAAATGTATGGTCTATCAAGAACAGTCTCGAAGATCAAGGCTGCCTAAGTGTGTTCCGGAAAAACAGCATCAGCGAAGCAGCAGCGTGGACGCAATTATGTGTTGCATGACAGAGACAGACGCACATTGGGTAGAATTGTGACCAAGCAGAAGATCACTACAGCGCCAAAAGTCACAACTAACTTGAATACAATGCTTAAAAATTCTGTTAGCGTCAAAACAGTCAGAAGAGAACTCCACAAGCAGGGTATTTATGGCAAATCTGTAATTCCCAAACTACTCGTGACTGTTGACCATGCTATGCTATACGGAGATAGTGGTGCAATGCTCATAAAAACTGGACATTGGAGCAGTGGAAAACTGTCATCTGGTCGGATGAGTCTTCCTTTACATTGTGTCCAACTGCTGGCCGAGTTTACGTATGGAGAACGCCAGCACAAGTGTACGATACAGAGTGTCTTTTACCAAGAGGGAAGCATGGCGATGATTCATTGATGATATGGGCAGCCATATCCTGGTATAATGCCGGACCCATCATTATTCTGCCAAGGACTACGTAACCATTTTGAGTGGCCAGCTTCATTCCATAGTGCAAACTTTTTTTCTCAGATGGTAATGCCGTGTTTCAAGATGACAGAGCCTCTGTTCATACAGCTCACACCATCCAGGACTGATTTGATGAACATGAAGATAAAGTATTACACCTGCCATGGCCTCCACAATCGCCAGATTGTAATATCATTGAGCCCTTGTGGTCAGTTTTGGAGACCAAAGTGCGAGCCCCCTAACCACCACCTCGTCTCTACAACATCTTGCATCTGCTTTGGCATAAGAATCGTACAACATCCCTTTGACAGCCATACGCAACGTGTATTTCTCCATTCCCCGTCGACTGCAGGCCGTTCTGCGTGCCAAAGATGGTTCTACTCGCTATTCATAAAGGTAATGTGCAATTTTTCAGGTATTTTCATATTTTTATCCATTCCCTGTAATATTCAAACGGTCTGTTTTAAAAGTCTAGTTGTCTGATTTTCATAAGGGAAAAGTGATATCTTGTGTATAGTAGTACGAAAAGGAGTGCAGTCGGAATTGCCATTGGCTCCCACGACTCAATGATAGGGCGCTCACCTCTGGTTTGATTCTTATTCATGTGAACTTTTAGTTGTCAATATCTCGTCTATATTTTTTTGGTTCTGTCATTTCCTTCGACATTCTCATTGCACTAATACTTTCATTCCCCTTTCATTAATCAACCGTCTCCTTTAGCAACCGAAGTACTTTAGACCTTCTTTCTTCAGAAATGGCGGTTGTTGGTATAAAACAGGTTCAGAAAGTACGTTCCGTTTTAAATTTATTCCGTAGTTGCACTGAAACGGCAAGAGTGCGCGTGCGCACCGCGTAGTTGGACCATTGGGAAGACAGAGACATCAGTGTTAGGAAATACAGAAGTGCAGGTGCTTCGTAGTAGGGTACAATAATATTCAAGAAAGTCGAAACACTCGCTGCTTGTGAAGAGCGGAAAAATTACCAACATAACACCTATGGCAAAATTTACGACAATAGTGTCGCCCAATCCAAAACAAGTGAGATGGCATGTTAAGCTTTGGTGGTGTTTTACTTCATGACAGTGCTAGTCTCCATAAGATGTCAGCAACACAATAACAGCGACTTCTTACAGACTTTAATGGGAAACGTTTCTTTATCCCCCGAATAACGTAGACGTCTTCTGATTTTCATTTGTCTTTGCAGCTGAAAGCATCACTTGCTAGCTAGAGCTTAAGAGGTGAAACAAGTTGTTACCACTTGGTTCGACAACCTTCTTCGATATGAGGGTACCAAATATGGTACCACGGAGTGATAAATGTCTTAACTTCAGTGAAAAATAATGTCTTTGTTCCATTATTTAAACCTTTTACCACCATTTTTGCGGAACAAATGATATTATTGTTTAATTATTTTGAATATGAACCTCGTCAAGAGTAACAATATGCAACAAATTAACTTTTTTTTTTTTTTTTTTTTTTATGGTAGGAGGGGTGGAACATGTGTGTTCCATTGGCATTTTTGCTTGCGATATATACATATATATCCTAGTAGTAACTAAATACAAGGATCATTTCAAAAGTTCTGCACACTGAAAGATATTATGGAAGTAAATAATTTATTGTACAAAATACCTTTACAGGCCTTCAATACAATCTCCATTCTTGCCTATAACAGCTTCTCAACGTTTTGGTAAATTCTGTATTCCGGATAGGGTACTTCATTATTGAACTGTCATCACTCGGATCACCTCACTGGAACTTTCTTATTGTGACGATTTGAAACTTCAGTTCTGGTTCATCAATTGCAACAATCTTCCGTAGAAACTGATTTCCTGTTCGGTAGCGTTGAAGCAATTCTTCAGCGATTCTTTTGCGACGTGCTTTCTGCTCTTCATTCAGATTATGCGAAACCCATCTGAAAGCGATTTTTCTCATCTTGAACTATTCAGTAATGATTCTGTAAACTGAAGTAACAGACATTCTGGCCGTATTTCATTTTCTCACGTGTTTTTCATTGATCCTCTCTCAAAATATCGTTCACAATAATCTCAGAGGTGTAGTCGGTTGCAGTTGATGGATGGTCTTCCACTTCTTGGTCCACTACACTATTTCCACAAACCTCTCGCAAAGCATTGTAAACTTCAGTTGAATTCTTTCCACGTAGTCTTTCGATTTTGACATAGGAAAGCTTGTCACTATGTGTAATCCGACCCGAGTCGGGTTCACCTTCAATTTTAACACTGAATTTCTCACAACACAGCTACGCGAACCAATAAAAACAGACACAACCGTCAAGCCCAAACTCTGACTCGCAGCTGACATAAAATTGAACTTGATTACACCACTCAAACGGTTTCGCATACGCTATGTGCAAAACTTTTGAAATGACCATTGTAATTGAACATCCTATACTTGCACTTCTGTGTATTGGCATAAAAATACTTGCAATGTAATTATAATTACAGAAGTTCGACAAGTTGAATCCAATGACAATCATTTCATAGTTATATTCAAATCAAAGCAGTCTTATATCAGGCATTTGTTCAGTTGAAATCAATCCTCTTATGTGAAACAAATTTTGCCATTGGTTGTACTACAACGCGAAATTACCGCCGATTGTATTAGAAACTGGTGGGACACATATGTGCCGGTGGTAGTGAAAGGGTTTTAAAAAATCGGAACTTATTTTCTGTCACATCTGTATATATTTGGTAATTGAAATTTTTCGGGGTAAGCTTCTACGGATATTGGGTGACTAGTTTTAATTTCTTTCAGACTCTTGTACCAATTTTGATTTTTGTTTGTTTATAGAGAGGTTTTACCCACTCTTCTTATTTAGCTAAATGGTTAGAGAGTTCCCTTGTTGCTATATGTTTAGTGGACCAGGATTCGATACCGGTGAGAGCTCATGTAGTTAAAATCCCACATTAAACTATTAAGTTCATGTCTCATATAGCGTCACTGTTAAACGGAGCGTTAAGTTCCAAATCAGTCAACCAAATAGTTTGAACGTTTGTGTTTGGTGTGCATAATACAGATTTAGATTCCCAGTGGGATCAGGGCCTGCCCTAAGTAATTTGCCACCCCGTGCAATACCATCATTTGCCACCCACCCCCTTTCTGTAGAAAGAACAACTCTTAAAAGCCACGATTTTAAATATACTACTACATTATGAACAACTAATGTGAGAAGAAGGTCTAAACACTACAAATACAACCTCTTGTCTGTTTTTTTTCCCTTTAAATAATAATCTATTATGTTAGTGAAAGATAAAGCAAACACACCTTCAGAGGAAAGATGGTAATTCTTTTTATAGAATTCAATATTGAGCTTCAATCTCAGTATATCAGTTTGCAATTCCATCTTTTATCTTTATTTCTCGATTTTTCTTCTAGGTACACTCATGTCCAAAATTATTGTCGCATGTCTACAAACATGCTGCTGTAGGAATATAATTTGATAACGAATTCGCCCGGTATTTCTTATAATGTTAGTCAGTGTATAATCGGCAAAGACATGTATGTGTCAAATTTCAGGTCAAAAGAGCAGTAAGCAAGAACAATAAAACGAAAATAGAACTTTCGTGTCCATTTAGCAACATTTTGTTTTACTCATTCTAATTTTCGTATTTATAATTCTTTTCCTATGAAATTTACCACAAGTATACTTTTCACGATTATACACATAGCATCAGTATTAAAAGTACCCTGCAAAATCATTATCAAATTATATTCGTACAAGAAGACAGTTATAGATACGCGACAATTATTTTGGACATAAGTGTACATCTGTTAAAAAAGACGTGTTTCCACTTTTAATGATAAGAAACTTGTGACAAAGACAAGACTGGTTTTCATATCAGAACTGTGACAACTAATTAAATGGAACAGCTGTTCGCTACTGTTCGAAAAGCGAGTTCTTGTATTGGACAACAGTCAAGCAACTCAAGCTGGAATTTTCGCCATTTGCTTTAGCGCTATCCACGTGACCTTAAACTAATACGACCTAAACATGATTTATAAATGTAATATTCAAATAGGTTAGCTTAATAAATTTAATTACTATCATCATAAAGTTTATGCAACAAGAAATATTTGTTTTAACAGGGTGTCTACTGGTCATGAAAGTCATGAAAAAGTCATATATTTTGCTTAGTAGTCATGAAAGCCATGAAAAAGTCCTTTATTTACCCAACTGGTCATGAAAATCTGAAATCTCAGAGTATATTTTTATACTTCATACTTTTATACCTCATACTGCATGTACTGAAACAGTTGTATCAGGTCAGTAATTGTGAGAATTTCCCCCACCAGTTAGTGCTGGCTAATTGGTACTTTACTGTCTTCCTAGCTGCTCCCCATTTCATCTTCTAGTCTCTGTAATATAGTAACAACTTTTTACTGTCCAACTTTCTGATCTGCTATTTCTTTACTTCTAAGAAATGTAAATTGTGTATTTTTGGGCCTTTAGACTTATGCAAATAATATTATTCGTTTGAGTTTGCAGATTTTAAATTTGATTATCTATTTTTTTTTAAACGAATTTCTTTTATAATTTGTTTTGCCTTTGGGCAGTTCTCTCAGTGCTTAATTTCAGACAAATTTCTGCTAGATGGATAATTATACTCAGAATTAAAACTTCAAATACAGTATAGAGTGATTCACTGGTAAGAGCAGGCCCGTATTTAGGTAAGTGCTATTCTGTGCTCGAGCACAAGGCGGCAGAATTTTAGATTCTTTCTTTAAGATTCACAATAAGTGATATTTAAGACTAGCAACCCGCATAGTTCCGATGCACCACTGATGGTAGGGGTTTATTATTACTAATGGTAAATTTTTATCGCCATGGTCATGAAAATTTGAACAAAAAGGTCATGAAAAGTCATGAAAAAGTCATGAATTTACTTTCTGATATTCCAGTAGACACCCTGTTTAAATAATATAGTTACGACAGATGTTGCTGCCCCATGCAAATGTACATGTTGCACATATTGTAGAGCCTGCCCTGAATGGGATTACAGAATTTTCTGTGTGCCTCTTTGTCGTCTAACACATCTGTTCCTGAGTTCGATTCTTGATGAGGGTTCTTGCCTCAATTACAGACTGAAGTGGTTTCTGGGTGGTACTAAAACGAAGTTCAATCAATCAGAATTATCGGTGTTGACGTAACATCATAAGGCAGTTGTTTAGCTACTTAAGAGACCTAAACACTGCGAAATTAAAATACCGCTAATTTTACAGTAATTATGTGATACCTTTAAATAGATAAAAGATAATCGAAATGTAGAACAAGATCACCCTACACAATATTATTTTGCATGTGGCACCGTTATGATTAGTCACCTAGTAGCTTTCCATTTGCAGCCATTTATAAACGCGAAAATAAATACCGATTTTCTGCTGGAAATCGAAAGCAGATAAGTGGGTGATGGGGCCTCTTAAACAGATACTCAACTCCAGTGTAGAAAAAACAGATCCATATAACTGAACACCTTTGACATCTGCATTACCAGAATAAATGTTTCTCGCTTTTGCTGGGATCTTTTCGGACTAATCCAGTGCCTAGCGTACATTTCTTCGTTGCGCGGGGTCCTGGGTTCGTTTTCCGGTAGGAGACCCTCTGAAATTTGATCACATTACAGTGTTTCGGATTCCAACTTAAATTGTAGCGCCACGCCTCATGCAGCTTCGGTGTTCGAAAGGTACGCTGAACTCCAACCAACCGCCGCCTTTGCAGAACTGTAACTACCATTTGTTATCCAAGTTTGTGTTGGACAACCTCGTGTCCATGGGTTTTCTTGGGGTTCTCCTCACTCACTTACTTTTCCTTTCTTGTTTTCTTTCTTTCTATCTTGCTTGCTTGATTTTTTTGCTTTCTTTCTTTCATGCTTTAGATCTTTCTTGCTTGATTTCTTTCTTGCTTTTTGCTTCCTTTCTTTTTTGCTTTCTGGCTTCCTTGTTTTCTATCTTTCTTGCTTTCTTCTTTCTTTCTTTCTTTCGTACTTGCTTGCTTTCTTGTTTCCTTTTTCTTTGCTTTTTTCTTTCTTGCTTTTTCTTTCTATGTTTCTTTCGTTCTTTCTTTGCATCAATTTTTTTCTCACTTAGTCATTCACTTTCATGAATCACCTATCTACTCTAGCCTACAGTGCATAATTATGGCACGTAAAACCAGAAATATCATGTAATTTCTTTGATTTTGCAGGCGTGGTACTACTACTTATGTGAATACATGATGATCCACCAAACACCGTTTGTGAGAAGACAAGTGAGAAAGTTGCTGCTCTTCATTTGTGGAAACAAAGACAAATACAGGCAGCTGAGAGATCTTCATGCATTGGAATCTCACATGAAGGTAAATATTTGTGTACTAGTTTTGTGCCTCGTAGTTTCTCTGTTTTAAGCAGGTATTTAACGTTTATAGCAGCTTATACGAGGTATTGGTATAAAGATTTTAAGGTATGAGTGAAATGAATATAGTAAAAATTATATAACATAGTGTGTTTGTTTTACATAACATAATGTTTGTTTCAAAGATTTTTCATACTTTTGAATTTTTTAAATGTATTTATATCTAAGTTTAGATTGTGTACACTAAATGGGAGATTTTATATATATATTTGTAGCTCTGTATATTTGTGTCGTACTTAAGTTTTTAAGGATATTCTGGAAATATAAATTATATTAGAATGAAAGTTGTTACGTAATACTAGAAAATGTCTGGATACTTCCCAAGAATAGAGAGAAATTGAAGAATATGGTCCGAAAGGCTGTGGATTATACCTGTACATTGTAGAAAACTATGGAAAGAATATTTGAAGCAAATAAGAGACAATATTATGTGAAGATGAAATTAATTAAATTAACTGAATTAACTCTAAATAATTATTTTGCACCCACCTCGTATGTAGTGGACGCAGGTGTGCAAAGTGTGGTCAAAAAGAACAGGGAATGTTGTTGCACAGTGCCATCTATCGATGTTGTATCCATTTCAACTAGTAAGCACGGTAGCGTAAACCGTTGGTACAGTCAATGTCGAGTTTGAACGAGTTGTGACATGTTAGTTGGATTCCAGAGGCAGAAGTAAGAGGACGTGTTAAAGAATGTCTGTCGCGCACCAACATTAAGTTTTGTTCTAACCTGCAAAAAAAGTACCAAAAAAGCTCACGAAATGTCAAAATCAGTGTATGGCGATGAAATGGAGGCATTGAAGACTGTTTACAAGTGGTATGAACGGTTCAAAAGCGACAAGGAGTCGGTTGAAAATGAGCAACGATCGAGACATCCTTTGATGTCAAAAACAGATGAAAATATGCAAAAAGCGGCATAAATGATTTATTCAAACAGACGAATGACTATTCGAGAGCTATCTGAAGAACTAAACATCTCATATGGGTTCGTAAAAAGCATTTAACCCGCCGATTAAATGGGCAAATGGCTTCCTTCTTCACCACGAAAACACCCTGTGCCACATCTTACTTTTGATCCGCAAGGTTTTGACCGAAAAAATATTCCTGTCTGTCGACGTTCGCTGTGCCCTCCAGATATAGCACCATGCAACTTCAGGCTCTTCCCAAAAATTAAATTCGTGCTTAGAGGAAAACGTTTTGACAACATTCCTGACATTGAGAGGGCCACGGCAGAACATTTGAACACCCTTCCGAAAGAAGCCTTCCAGAAATTCTTCCAGTCATGGATTCAACGTTGGGATAAGTGCATTATTAGCCAAGGACAGTACTTTGAAGGAGATTAAATCAAATTCCATGTAAACCTATTTCTTTGTTTCTAATAAAATTATTCACCGTATTTTTTGATCACATCCCATAAATAAACATTGGTATTCTCACTTTGCAATTGAGAATTCAGTAAGCGTGTAGAGCAGAGAGAAGGAAGGAAAATGAAAGTGCTTCACTCAGTCCCTATCTGCTATTTAGAATATTAATGACGGAAAATTGTTTAGTTATGTGAATATGGAAGTGGGGTTTCAGAAAATAGAGGAGAAAAGGGTATGACTTGCAGAAAGTCATTGCGAGAAATCTCTAGAAGTAATAACTGAAAGGTACCCGTATATGCTTTGAGTAGCTAACGCGCGTGGTTCCGGGATCAATTCTCGGGTACTTTGGCGTGGATACAAACCCGAGTAGTGATTCAGATTGCCTTTACGTCTCGTCTCATATATCTTTGGTGCTGGAAATGACGCTAAATTCCAGTTAACAAACTAATAATTGAAAAGTTGGAAAAAGTAGGTTAGCGAAAATAGCAGTAAAATGTAAGGGGAAATAATGGATTGAATAACTACCTCTATGTCCTATAGAACACGGAGGTTCAATGCCATGTTCACAGAAGCTCTCCATTGACCGGTTCTTAGCCAGCTAATCCAGTTTCTACTTTGTATTTCTATCTGTGCAAGATCCATCTTAATGTCCTGCCATCTGCGCCTAGGGCTTCCTAATGGTCGTTTTCCGATTGGATTTCCAGCTAAAACTGTGAAAACATTCCTACTTTTTTTGCATTCTGGCTACAGGACCTGCGCACCGGAGCTTGCTAGACTTGATTACCCTAACAATATCTGGTAGACGGTCTAAATTATACATATCCTCGTTATGAAGTTTCCGCTATTCTCCATTCCCGTTCCTCGTTGATCCGAATATTCGTATCAGGATTTTATTGCTAATTACTTTCAGTCTGCGTTCTTCCCTCAGAGTAAGCGACTAGGTTTCACAATAATAAAACACAATAGGCATGAATATTGTTCTAGATATATATATATATATATTTTAAACTTCAAATTCCTCGACAGAATTCGCGACGACAAAAGATTTGAACTGAATAATAACATGAATTACCTGCTTTCAGTCGACTTTTAATTTGGTCATGAATATGTTTTTGGTCTGTTAATATTGGTCCTAGATATTTGAAAGGATTGAATAAATAAGTGGGAAAAACGTGGCAAGTTCTGGAGTATATGTCGGTAAAGAAAGAAACAAAAGTGCTGATAAAGTAACGCATTTTTTTTCTAGGTACTTGTTCATTATATGTGATTTTGTTCAGACATTAGTTACTGATTTTCCCTTTTGTTTTCTTCTTCTAGGCTGTTCAGTATTGCTGTTCTGTTGGTGGATTTGAGCCTCAGTCCCCTCACCCTCATCTGATAAGTTTACCATACGATTCTCTGGTGGAATTGATAGAGCATCTCAAGTCATGCTTAGAGGTTGCAACGAGCCGCACAGGCAACTGGCAGCGGTTCTGTCTGAAAGAAGAAAATGTATTGCCTTTCTTGTTGCAAGTAAGCTGTCTGCTAGACGAAGGAGTGTCACCAACCATATTACAACTGCTACAGTGTGCAATTTGTAGCTCTAAAGGAACAGTTCAGGTACAGTTTCTCTTTTTTTGTTTCGATTATGTATTAGGAAAGTAAAATTGTTCTTTGTCATCTTTCTAAACCAATATACAAGGCTAGTTAATATATTTCGGATATCGAAAGGACAAAAAGGCATAATTAAAGAAAGTAAAAGTTACGTAGGTAAAATTCTTATGAGTTACATAAGGGACATCAAGAAGGAGTTCTCTGTTCAAACATTATATTAAATTTTGAATGGTTTTCATTAAAAAGTTTCGGTCTTCGTATCACGAATGAAGGCAATGACTGATTTTATATCATACCAATTCGTCTAGGTGCGAATTCAATAATATAGATAGAGTGCGGAGATCTGGGTTTGATTCTTGGTCTAGTTGTGTATTTCTTACTCTTTGCATATCAAGTCCGAACTTTTCCTTCATATACAGATATATATATATATATATATATATATATATATATTACTAATACAAGGTAGCTAAAAGAGTTCTTGCCGTTCTAGACAGTGATAAACAAAGAGCAATACAGGGACGTATGTACTTTTGGATTTCAAATTATTCTCCATCAGCATCTAACACATTTTGCTAACGTTCCTGCAGCTGCATAATGCCTTGGTAATAAAACTTGGTGATCGTGGATACAAAAAAGTCTGTACGTGCGTTCAGTAGGTCTCCCTCACTTGCGAAGGCTCTCCCATTGAGGTGGTTGTCAATGGAATGAAACAGGTGGTAATTTGTTGGCGCAAGGTCCGGTGAATATGGTGCATAGCACAGTCTCTCCCAGCCAAGTTGTTGAAGGGTCTTCCGAGTCCTCTTTGCCATATGGTTTGGCATTGTTGTAGCTTGGCATTCCCTGCAGAAACAGTAAATCCTTGCGATTCACCAATGCTGGTTCCTTCTGTCGCAATGCACGGTGCACCCTTTGCAACTGCTGACAGTAGAGATCAGCAGTGACGGTGTGACTAGGTGGAAGGAGCTCATAATGCACCACTTGTCGACAGTTCCACCATACAGAGAGCATAACCTTTCGTGGGTACAAAGGTGATCTTAAGGTATGGGAAACAAGGTCATGTGGCGGCAACCAATGTCTGGTAGCTTGGAAATGTCAAAGAGGACCCAGTGAACATCAGTGAGCAAGCGATTAAAGATGGATGTGTTCTGGTGCCGAGTGGGCAAGTACAACAAGCTGCCACTCGTTGTTCTTTGTTGGGTGCCAACAATGTGTGAGATACCTACTTGCTTAACTTGTATAACTTTCCTATACCATGCAGGTTCTCAGCTGAAACATGGAACCTTCCTGCAAGTACATCACACATTAGATCACTTGTTCCTCTCTCGATAGCTGCTTCCAGGGCCTCGTCATCCTACACATGTAGTCGTCTTATGCGAGGTTCTTTCGAATGGGTCACATCTCCCAAACGGAATTTCAGGAACCAATACCTTGCAGTGCGTTCGTTCACGACATTCTCCGCAAACGTCTGGCATATGCGGTGACTTGATGAAGCAGCTTCGATACCTCCATTTCTCTTCGACATTGGACGAAGTATGACTTGTATGTACGCACTATTTCTGTATAACTGAATGTCGATGGTCAGACTAACTCCCGATCGCTTGGCAGACACGGGCGTTATTTCGTTTCTTCTCTGTGAGCACGTTGATTAATGGGACGTCAAAACGGCAAGAACTTTTTCTGGTTACCTTGTATATTAAGAATTATCTTCACTTTTTGGATCCATAATTGGATCTCTTTTCGGATCCATAATTGGATCTTTTGAAATGATTTAGAAAGCATGAAACTAATGAATATTCTTTAGCGTCATGTACTTGTTTTGTTGTAGTATGCACGTTTTGCTTTGTCATTCCTACATGTTTGCTCGAAATATATCGATTTCTTGTATATTGTGTTTTATGTTGTATTGGAAAACTGAGAAGCAGTTTTATGTTGTATTGGAAAACTGAGGAGCAATGTTTTATGTGGATTATTAGCTTTACAATAGCTGTTCGAATTTTTTATAATTTAATTTTTTTTTTTTTTTATCTGGGATAGTCAGAAGCTGTGTGTACAAATGCGAGCTAGCATCAATACTTCCGAAACAGTTATTTAAAAGAAAACAATTCGAAATCAGTGGACTAATTTCGTGCTTCACTTTTCTTGTTAATTTGAAAAATACTGATAAAAAATATACTTTTCGCCTTTCGACTTTTGCTGTTGATGGTTTTAATAGAATATTCTTTTCTTTTCTTTCTGTTGAAATAAGAACCGTTCCCTATTTTCAGTATCTAGTATTTTATTAACACAATGGTCAGGCTTCTGTTTCTGCGCCATGACACTACAGTTCCTCTTCGTGTTTGAGCGCTTACCTCTGGTGCGTACGACCCCGGGTTCGATCCCGGACAAGTAAGTTTGAGGTAGACAACATTGTGTTGGTGGATTTTCTCCGGTTACTCCCGTCTTCTCCCACATTCTCATACCACCAATTCCATCATCGTTCACTTTCCTTAGTCATATGTCTCTCGTAACCTAAAGACCATAATCGTGGGACTGCAGTTCCTTAGGTAGTTCAGTAGTGTTTTACCTTTGTGTATATTTATATGTGTTTTATATGTATAATAATAATCAGATTTGTAAATAATTAAACTTTTAATTTACAAAAGACTGCTGGCGGTTCAGGCCCATCATCAAGTCCTGCGCCTTCACGGAAAGAACGAGAGAAGTCGGACGATTCAGATTCTGAAGCTCGCTTTGAGGAGACTGAGTGCATCTCCCTTGTTCATCACATCAACAAACAAGTGGAAAAGTCACTCCTGTGTAGATTCATCAGAACCTTTTTGCTGGAGACGAACGCTACCACTGTACGTTGGCAAGCTCATGCTCTAGTTTTAGGAATTTACAAGTGAGTATTATTCTTTTCATATTCTATTTGAAATTGCTTTCAGTATTTTAAAAATAATATCCAGAGCGTTAATAAAGTTTTCTCTTCTCCGTCGCTAATTTCAATTGTTCATAGAGTGGCCCCGCGTAGCGTAGTCGCTAACGCTCTCGCCTTTGGTGCGTGCGGTCCCGGGTTCGATTCCCGGTGTTGGCACTCGGTCGAAAAAGTGTAAAAGCTTTTTCAGGCCAGCCACCCTGAATGAGGTTTTCCTGGGTTTTCCTCATTCACACCAGGCAAATGCCAGGGTGGTACCTAACCTATAGGTCCCAGGCCGCTTCCTTCCTTCCCTTTCTCCGAATAGTGTTGTCGCCGAGGAACGTCGTCCCTCAAAACGTGACGGGCTAAATGGCCTTAGATGCCGAAAGCCCAGAAATCTGAAATCCTAAATCAATTGTTCACAGCGCCAAAACCATTTGGTTAATTTACTTGAGAAAAGCCTTCTACAGTTTATGTCCTTGCAGTCACAGTTCCATCAGTGTCGATGTGTTGCTATAGACATTTTTTAAAAAAAAATATTCAGTTGCATTACAGCGAACTTAGTTTGACAGTCGACAATGACGTTTGTTTTATATCGTCCGAATTGACAGGTTTACTGCAATGCATTTTTACTTTCGAGTGATAATAAGACTAAAGAAAAGACTTGTGGTCGTGAAGAAAGAAAAAATCGAATTCTGTATTTCAAAGGATTTTACAAGTTTTATGGCCCTTAAAAGCGCTCGATCTGTTGGTTCGTTCGTTCCGTTGTATGCACACAGATCTAGAGTAGAGTCAATGCTGTTCAGTAGGAAGCACGCTGGCTGAGTGGTAGAGCGCTTATCTTTGGTGTGTGGAACCCCTGGTTTTATCCGCGGTCAAGTAACTTCGTGGTTGGTAACATCATGTCCGTGGATTTTCTCGGAGTACTCCCGTTTCCTCCCACATTATCATTCCACGATTTTTTCTATCATCATTCACTTACTTAATCATTGTCTCCCTTAGCCTAAAGGACATAATCATGGGACATTAAAATATTTCATTTCATATAATACATCCACGCCGTTCAACGTATCGGGACCAGGTTTTAAGCTTCAGGTTTGTACAGGATTCTCGAGTTTTTAAATTTTTCCTTCAAAAATAACGATAGTTAACTGGAAAATGAAGAACTGTGATTTTCTTGAAAACAGCTCTTACGATTTTGTTCATATTTTTGTAGTAACCGCAGAATATGGCAAAAATAGTTCTCTTGAGAGAGAATTCAGAAGGGGTAGTTTACTGGTAGGGGTGTGATTTTTATCGGTCAATTTTCTCAAGAACTGCTTATTTCACAAATAAATATTCCATTAGCAATTTTTCAGTGTGCTTGTTTATTGGTCTGAATTATGCGGACGATTTTCTCAAACATCTCAGTCGATTCTGTCCATATTTCGTAGATATACTCGTTAATAGCCTTCCAGTTTAGTATAATTCATTATTCTGTAGAAATTTAAGAGATAATATAGTTTACTGGCTAGACAGTGTTTTGTTTCAAGAATTTCTCAGAAATTACTTTGAATATTTTGAGAATATTTGATTATATACAGTAGAATATGAGATAATCCTGTTTGGGAGAAATTTTACTGATAAAGTGAGAGTTCTTTCTTCAATTGACTTCTGTATCCAAACAATGTTTTTCAATTTTATGCATATTTTCATTTCGTAAATATTTCAGAAATAATGTATTACGGCACGACTATGTTTTAATGGAAGAAATAGGAGAGACAGAGTTTAGTACAGTGCCTTCTGTGTTTTAATGATATCGCACAGCAATAATCGCCAAGGGTTAAACCCGTGTCAAAATTCTTTTTATATTGCCTGTTGACACGCCATGCGTACGGTTCCATTATAAATTAAACATATTTCTAGTTTGGGAGAACTTCGTCAATCAATATTCTTCACATGTGGTAATTTTTCTTTTATTGTCATGTAAACAGTCTTTGCGCAAATTCAAAAAATTATATTAGGTACCAGGTATCTTTTTCAGAAGTAATGCTATTTTGATAAAAACACAAGGCTGCCAAGTGTAAAAATGACTAAAAGCGTAGTATGTTGTATTGTAAAGGTTTCCCCAAAGAGGTCAATCAAATATTACGATACTGCGCCAATTAAATTAAGGAAAAGATTGTATAAACACACTGTAAGATAGCTAGTTTCGTAGTTGTTACATTTCGTTGGAAATATTCGTGTAGTTTGAGGAGGATTATTAAAAGCATGTAAACTGCCAATGGACATCTTAGTCTAGTAGTTAGAGCATTGGACTCACGTCTGCGTGATCCCAAGTTCGATCTAGGGATGGACAAAACAGGTTTTTATAGAAACCGGTTTCTAGAAAACCGAAATCCGACATTTCTGTTTTATCCAAAACCGGGTCGGTTTTTCACCGAAACCGGTTTCGGTTTTCAGAACCGGTTCGGTTTCCACCGATATTGGTTTCGATGAAAACTTTTGGAAAACAAAACTATTTCTGTGGAAACGTAATCGGTTTCCGGAGAACAACGGAACACTATTCTGGTCAGGAAAAGCAAATTTTTGGAAAAAACGGAACCGGTTTTGAAGAAAACCGAAACTGGTTGTAGTGAAAACAGTTTTTTTTTGAAAATTTTCAAAAACCGGTTTCGGTTTTCCTGGAAACCGAAAAAAACGTTTTTTGTGCCCACCACTAGTTTGATCCCCGGCCTGTACTTCCCAATTTCGGTGATGTCCATCCAGCGTCATGAGGCAAACTGGGAATCATGTGAATAAGACACATAACGACCACTAGATCTGGAAAGCTCCTGATACCCATGTTAGAGCAAAGACAACGCAGTGCGACGTTATTCGCTGGGCTAGATCTAGTTAAGCCGGTCGCTAATAGATGGCGTTGGAGCGATACATGCCAGCAAGGGCTGTGGTTTAATGTAAACCACCACATTTATAAATTTTAGACTGAGTATCTTTGTTGTATGTCAAATTTATCCTTTTTCTGTTAGAACAGTATACTGAGCCGCCTCGTGGTTATATGATCAGCGTACACGCTTTTGGTACGGAAGACTTGATTTCATTCTTGGCGAGAGTTCATGTGGTTCGGATTCCATGTTAAACTGTAGGTCTGTTTCGTATAGTTCGGTGCTGAAATAAACGTTGAACTTCAGACGAGCCAACCAAGTTGTTATTGAATACAAACAAGTAGTTCTTTGTTTCTTTATTTTTTTTTCTACTATGGAAATATTAAAGCCGGAAGATGAATTATTTCTCATTTTTTTAAAACAGGAATTCTACAGCTCAAGACCAAGAGGCGTTATTGGATTTGTTGTGGAAGTTATGGCCACAGCTTCCAGCATATGGCAGGAAAGCAGCCCAATTTGTTGATCTTCTTGGGTATTTCTCATTGAAGACATCGCAGTCAGGAAAGAAGGTAATGTTGTCAATATTTAAAACGCTACGAGAATCCAGCTCTTCGATCATAAAGAACATTTTAAAACTTAATACTAGTAGGAAAATAAACATTAACTACAGTTTATAGGGCTTATATCAAAATAGTTTGTAAGGTATTTACATGAAGCAACATTAGAATTTCGGAGTACTACAGTTTAACACACACACATATTATATATATATAGTTTGACATACAGGATGTTAGTGAACTATACCGACAAACTGTAAGGCGCACATACGTAATCCAAATATTAATATTTCAGTGGATGTACAAGGAATTTCCTACAGGGTAAAATTCTCAGATATACTCCCAAAAGAATTCTCAGGTATACTCTTGACTTTAAGGTGGGTCCAAAGTAAGCGGAAGAATACTGGATTCTTCAGCGGGAAAGCGGAAGTATTAGGGACCGCTAGCACCACGGACTCTCGTGTTCGGATTAACGCGTACTGCGATGTTTTGTTTCAAGTTTATACATGAAATGTACCGAGACAAAATACACCGCAGCACTAGTTATTCCGAACACGGAGGACCATGCTGCTGACGATCCCTAACACTTAGGACTTTCTGCGGAAGCATCCCGTATTCATTGCAGTCTAGGCTTACCTTTTGCCTACTTTGGATCCATCTTGAAGTCAAATTGTGTCTTGAGAATTCTGTGGGAACATATTTTGGGAATCATTAATAAATGCATTTCTTAGTTGCGTATGTACGCCTTTGATTACGCTGATATGGACCATCACTCTACAGTTTCTGGACATCGAAACAGCTCTGTTGAAATTTAGCTTTTGCATGAGTTTGGACAGCCCTAGCTCAGAAACTATGCATTTCCCACAGACTCATGTGAATTTTTTTTTTTTCATATTTTGATTGCCGGTATAGTTCATTAACACACTATATATATATATATATATATATATATATAATGTTGAGCTAATTCTGGTAACAAGAACTCTGTTAATCCAATGTTCTCGGGATTGCTGCCAGAGTGAGTGTTGCTGTGCTGAGCTTTCGTTACTATACAGCGGCTGCCGCTGTATGGTAACGAAAGCTCAGCACAGCAACACTCACTCTGGCAGCAATCCCGAGAACATTGGATTAATAGTAGACGCCAGCAAAGCTTCAAGATCGTAAGAACTTTGTTGTAGCTATATTGTTAGCAAACTTGTCTTCGGTGCTAGACACCCGGGTTTGATTTCCGATCGAGGTTCATGTAATTCGAATCCCATGTTAACTAACCTCACTGCTGAACTCCAAATCAACCGATCCCAGTGATAAATGGTCAATTGCTCAAATTGCGTTAGTTAATTCAGTTTCAGTAATACTAATTCAAGCTTTCGTCTGCAAAATCCTTAATTCTATAAATCCTCTTAGTAAGTACTCAAAGAACGTACAGAAGATATCGTACGCATTGAGAAAGATGTAAATATTACTAATATAAGACGTAGTGTAGAGGACTTTTTTTTCTGTAAAGTTTTCCGAAATATTCAGATATTGAAATTCAAAACCACTGGGTTACTAGGAACATAGAAGTAAGTTGAAAAAAGTGAGTGAGTTTTGTTATATAATTTTGCAGTTCAAAACTTTTTTTTGTTAAAATTAATTGTAATTGAAATAATTGTTCTTATATGCTAGCAATATTATGTTAACATGCGAACAATATTTATGTTACAGATGTGTGAATATGTTGAACAAGCTGTGAATGTTCTCCATACCCAGAACCAGCTTCTAGCTCATCATCCGAACGCCAATCTCTATAGTAATTTGGCTCAGTTTGTAGAACTGGATGGCTATTATCTTGAGAGTGAGCCATGTCTAGTATGTAATAATCCGGAAGTACCCTTGTCAAGTATTAAATTGTCTTCCATTAAGGTAAGCCGTTTTCTTTAATCATAAATAAGTGCTTTGTTTAAAATATTTGTACTAACAACCTCTTCTTAAAGTAACCTGAGAACTGCAGATTAAAAATTATCAGTGTATTAAAACAAAATGAGCTTTATACTAGGGATGATCAGAAAGTAAGGTTACAAAAGCCTGCAGTGAAACGTGTGTATATTATTTCATACAACCAATACAGCCAACAGATAGTACATACATTAGGTTATTTTTCGACATAATCTCCATATCGGTTGACCAAAGTAAATCACTTAATAAATAGGAGGATTGATCAGAAAGTAAGGTTACAAAGCCTGCAGTGAAACATGTATATATTATTTCATACAACCAATACAGCCAACAGATAGTACATACATTAGGTTATTTTTCGACATAATCTCCATATCGGTTGACCAAAGTAAATCACTTAATAAATAGGAGGATTGATCAGAAAGTAAGGTTACAAAGCCTACAGTGAAACATGTATATATTATTTCATACAACCAATACAGCCAACAGATAGTACATACATTAGGTTATTTTTCGACATAGTCTTCATATCGGTTGAAGCACTTGTCTCATCGTGGGATGAGTTTGAAGATTCCCTCCTGGTAAAAACCCTGTCCTCGCGTGTTCAGCCACGTTGTCACGAAGTGTTTGACCTCCTCGTCTGAAGCGAAGCGACGAACTCCGAGGTGCGTAACGTGATCCTCCTGTTGTTCTAAATCAGCCCCTCCATGCCAACTGTGTTCAAATCTTTTCATGCTGAGTCGGCCACTGACGTTTTCTCAACCAGTCGCAAACTTTCGACACCATTCTGCGTCTTGCTGACGAGATATTACAGTCCCCGTAAACCTCTGCCAGTGAATTTCATCCGCGGTTACATGTTTCGCCCACAGAAGTCGAATGACTAAGCGGGCTTCTTCGCGAGACGTTTTCCGAACGAGTCGCCATTTGTTTTTACCTACTACTAGCACTGTAGGTGGCGAGTGGCTGAAACTCTGCACAGTTGCCAACCCATGTATTACAATTACCGCACAATCCACATTCGTCTATAGCAGACGAAACTCCAGAAATACCGGCATTGTAACCTTAATTTCTGATCCTCCCTCGTACATATCATTAAGGGAGCACAGTATTTCAATGTTCAGCGCGTACCTGTAGTGCGACGGCTCCCTTGTTCGTTCCTGCATCATGCAAATTTCTGGTAGATAACATTGTGTTCTTCGGTTCTCTCAGATTCGTCATTTTCTTGCATTTATTATCTGTCTCTTTTTAGCCCCTAAAAATAGTAATCGTGGCACTGAAGATTTCATTTAGCTCTTTCCCGCTGGTCCAGTGGTTAGGACGCGTGTCTTTGGTGCACAGAATTCCTGGTTCAATTCCCAGCGACAGAGTCTTGGAATTTGAGAGCATTACTGTTGCTCGGACTCCACTTTTAACTAGGTCCACGTCTTACATACGTAGCTTCGGTGATAAAAACTGACGCAAAATTCCCAACCAACTATTAAAATAATTCTCCACTTAAAATCTGCACAGTACATTTTCCCGATATTCTGTGATAGGCAGTAAATGGATGACAGCCGCAAATCAAACCCGAGTCTCTGGGTTAGTGATAGTGCGTTAAACAATATCCTACCCAGTCTGCTTCGTGAAAAGTCATACATTCTTCTGCTTTTGAGATCGGTACTCAGACCACGTGAACTATAGCATAACTTTTCTTTTGCGTGGACAGTCCAGTGTCAGAATTAAAGAGGGTGTAAACTGGAGACGCAGGTTCAGGGTCATGTCCTGTATATTTCTCTCTCTCTCTCTCTCTCTCTCTCTCTCTCTCTCTCTCTCTCTCTCTCAATTTTTGTTTCTGTTTCTTTATATGATTGAATATGCACCAAAAATAAATAGTTGTGTTATATGGAAAAATGTTATTTCCTGTATTTATTTGTCATATAGATGTTGCTATTATTTTGATAAGCACCTGTATATATTACTTAAACTAGGTTACAACCCTGTTTCCCTTTCGTCCCTGATGAACAGAAAACTAACCATCGTGCAAATTAACACTGCAGTATTTCGGGCAGCGAGAGCACGTAAGAAAGTTAATTCGCCGGTATATTATTTTAACATTAATGCAGTGGCAATTATCAAACGGCTAGTCATAGGGGAAAACGTCCAAATAGTGCCAAGTTTAGAACTTGAATTCTGTAGCCTAGTGTTGCTTTTAGTTCATTTGTTATCTCGTAGACAATGAAGATTCGATGCAGAATACAAAGGCGGTCAATAAGTTTTTGTCCTCACTATGAAGGGGTTGAGGGAGAAGTGCCAAATGCAGATATATGATTAGTCTTTCTCTACATAGTCAGTAACCAAAGTAACACATTTCTGCAACTAGTCTTTCAGCTTCCACAACCCTTCTTTGTAGAAGATGTCACATAGGCTGAAAAACCAGTGCTCCACTGCAGCGTGCCGTCCTTTCAGAAACTGTTTCAGTTTCGGGAACAAGAAGAAATCTGACGGCGCGAGGCCAGGTGAATATGGAGGATGGCAAAGTAACTGATACCCTAGGCTTTGGACATGATTCATGGGCTTTGTGGGCGAAAGCATTGTCAACCAACAGGCGAACACCTTTAATGAGGATGCCACGGCCTCTTTCCTTTAGGGCATCGCGAAATATTTCTAGCAGACCTCTGTAATATGTTCCACTCTCACTATACCCATAAGTTAGGTAATGCGTAGGAATAACGCCCTTGAAATCCCAGAAAACTGAAAGCACGCCCTTCTTAGCAGAAGGCTGCACACGAGCTTGTTTTAGGGTGTGGGGAGCTGCTATGTTTCCAGTGTTGACTCTCGGTCAAAGTGATGTACTCAACATTCATCCATTGACACGAGACGATCGGAAAAGTCATTCTCATTGGCTACACAGAGAGCCAACACTTCCGATGCACAATCAGCGTGTTGCTGGTTTTGAAAAGGAGTAACCTGGGAACCCACCGTGCGGACACTTCGGATAGGTCCTGGTGATCATGCAAGATAGTTGATACTGAGCCATAGGAAATCTTCAACTCATTAACAATAGTACAGGGTTTTCATAAAGTCTGGACGGATTTAATTTGCTTATAATTTTCATAAAAATGCTCATAATGAAATCAAATAAAGTGTAAACGGTAGCGGAAGGGTTAAATTTTTAGTTGGCAACACTGTTAGATAAGCGGTAACTCTGAACACGTTGAGAGAGGGAGAGGGAGGGCAAGGCCAATTCTGGTGTGTCGAAAGTTCACCAAAGAGTTCAAAAAGCCGGCACCGACTGAGAGTGCAATCCGAAAGTGGCATGCTAAGTTCTTGGAGACAGGAAGCGTCCTGGACCTTCCTCGAAGTGGGAGGCCGCCAACATCGCCTGCAACAGTGAGCAGGGTAAGGGAAAGCATCATCAACAGCCCACAGAAGTCGATTCCTAGACGGTCCAAATGGCGCCCAGTTGGAGGTGTGGCGGTGAATGAACTGAGCTGGTGCAGATTACAGGTAAAAATTTAATCCTTCCGCTACCGTTTGCACTTTATTTGATTTCAATATGAGCATTTTTATGAAAATTATAAGCGAATTAAATCCGTCCAGACTTTATGAAAACCCTGTATTTATGGTTATTCGTCTGTCGTCCATCACTAGCAGTTCCACTTTCCGAGTCATGTCGTCATCAATCACTGTACACGGTCTTCCCTCTCTAGATTCGTCCTCCAAACTCATCCGTTCACATTGCAGCTGCCTCTTCCATGTTTTAAGTTATTCCAAGGGTTAGGGCTTAAGGATGATCACTTTTCACCATAAACAGTTTTGGTATCTGCATAGACGTCCTTTGCTTTTATCCTCTTTAGATGGAGGAACTTCAGAACCGCGTGATATTCCACTTCGCCACTTCTACACTTTCACTCTTTTCAGACTCCGTATCTTCAACAGTTCTAAACCTAGAAGCATAAAATTCACACATTAGTCTCATCAGACATTGCCACATTTCGTACCAATTTGCATGCAAATAGCTAGAACATCTCTATACGAGGGCAAAAATATATTGACCGTCCTTCGTATGAAAAGAAGTAGATAACAGTTCCACGTATACAGGACTAGTGGAACAACAGTCAATTTGGTAACGAAAGTATAAGCAGCATTATCATGTGAGACTCCGTATGTGTGGACATTGTAAAGTTAAAGGTTCAGCATTAAAATAATAATTAACATTTTGTCATCGGCAGTAGTGAATACACTATTGTTCTTAAATTTACGTTTCCGATTTTTTTTTAAATAATAACTTCAAATAATATATTACTTTATCACTAAAACAATGAAGAGAGTGATTCTTTTTAACCTAGTATTCTTACATTACAGATTGATTCCAAGTTCACTACTACGACACAGATTGTAAAGCTTGTTGGAAGTCATACCATAAGTAGAATCACTCTCCGAATAGGAGATCTCAAGAGGACCAAAATGGTGCGAACAATCAATATTTACTACAACAACAGAAGTGTTCAAGCAGTGGTTGAACTGAAGAATAAACCATGTAAGTTGATTAACTTGGCTTTTTTATTTTATTTTTATTATTATTATTTTTTTGTAAGAAAATAATTTCATGACGCGCTGAACGTCAATTTAAAAAAAAAAAAAAACTAAATTAAGCTCTCGCAAATACTGTTCAGATTTGTATTAAATACGAGGGTATTTTCATAAGTCATGGCTACTGTAATCTAGCCGCCGAAAATGTTACAGCAATGGAAATCAATTCTATGTGCTTGAAGAGCATAGCAAGGGACTTTTCAGTGTACTCAACAGATGGCATGGGGGCAACGGTAGCTCAGTGGTAGAGCGCTTATCTCTGGTCTTTGGAGAGTCTGGTTCGATCCCCGGTCAAGAAAGTTTGTAGTGGACAACATCGTGTCCGTGAGTTTTCTCGGAGTACTCCCATTTCCTTCCACGTTCTCACTTTACCAGTTCTTTTATTTTCATTCACGTACTTCAATTATCGTCTCCCGTATCCTAAAGGACATAATTATAAGACGTTAAACTCAAAGATGTCATTTTTTCAACAGAACGAGAGCGAAAAGTAGGGTGCAAACTGAGTTACTACTCGATCATTTTCTTATACAAATAAATACAACATTGTCAAAGTGTGTGTGTATATATAGGTAGCAAACGACGGAGAAGAGTTGATGGGTGTGTATGTTGGTGAATCACATTCATCCAACAATATTCAACCTCTAAATCTAATTGAGTTGAGTTGATTTTGAGTTTAACGTCCCGTTCAGCAGCGAAGCTATATGAGACGTGGACCTGCTGATTAACGTGGAATCCGAACCACATGAGCTCCCGCCGGAAATCGAACCCGGGTCTCCCACGCCAAAGATGTGTACGCTAACCGCTTAGCCACGAAGGAGCTCTGTAACCCTAATTGTTAAAGATATATGGACAATGTGACGGAACTATGTGTAGGTGTAGGATATTCGTTTTTTCCTAGATACATACGGCATTTTTCTTCGTCCATGAGTATTTGTTTGTGTATATTAAAGCCTGATCCAGTAATGAAATCTCTATACATGGATGTTAATTGCTCCTTGTCGTTAGCTTTTGCACACAGACGCCAGGTGAATGTATGATTGAAAGGAACCTTCCAGTAACCTTCAAATGCATACGGTTGATTGTTATTGCTGCAGATTTTTTGGTGGTTGTAGCATAATTGACGTAATTTATAAAATAAGCTTCGTATAGCCGTCCAGAGTAGCCTTATCGGATGAAACCTTGTACATTAGAATTAAGGCATCAAAATAGAGTCCCAACATGGAACTCGAACCAGAAACTGAAAAATCATTGGCACCAAAAAAGAAGCACAATACAATGCACAGTTGTTTTATGCTTTAAAACCCGCATTGGAATTCTTAATGATGTGTGTTTACAAATAATAAAGTGTTAGTATACATTAGGATGTTTCATTTTGTAAGGAAAAAAATAAAAAGTAAAATTTTTTGCAGACTTTGTTTATGCTCCGAGTCTCATTAATGTAAAAGATATATATGTATATATACCAAATTTCAAGAAGACTGAATAATATTTAGAAGTTCCACACTTTGATCAGTTTTGTACATAGGCGAAAAATTCGATTTTTCAATGTTAATTACTTTGGGAAAACTGTAACTCACAAACGTCGTGACCAAGACTGTTTGCAGTTGCGATAAATGAAGTACTTGCTTGTTGAGTAGAGAGCTGTTCTCGATCCCAAATAGACATGAGTGTCTCATCAAGAGGTTGTAATCTCGAACTTCAACGTAATTTTTTGGTTGCTGGCAGCGGAAACTGGGTTTCTTCGTCAGTTCTAGTACACTTATAACTGTCCTCTTGATTTCAGCAATAGCTTTGTAGTGTTTATTCTTACAGGATTCATATTTTTGTTCTTTCGTACACTTAGTTATTATTTTCGAGGTTAGAATGTTTCTACTTCACTCAATGACTCATTCATATGATCTTCTCTTTGTAACCTAAGAAGTTATTTTCCTTCTTGTGATACGCTAGTCATGTCCATTGCATTTTGCCAGGAATTATCAAACAACTCGACAAGATCACCTTTCCAAATCTACCGTTTCATATTTGCTTATATCCGTGTTTCTCGATTTCTCTTTACCCAGAGTTTAATATTTGCATAGCGTCTGTATATCAGCACGGATATTTTCCTCCGTTTTAACAGGGATATTTGCTTTCCTTCACATGCACTGTAGTTTAGTGTTTAGTACTGGTAGATTTAGCAGCATCCGAAAGTTTTTTTTCTTTTTTCATTTTTTTGTGATGATAAATAAAAACTAACAGTAGTTGTTCCTTTGAAGGGAGCCAAGCTCCTAAAAACTCACCACTAGGCACCTTTTCTAGCAGCCGATTTCCTCCTTTGGTTCCCATTTTGAAGTTCAATTACCTGCAGAAGATTAAAGAAACACATGAGAAGCCCATTAGTACAAAGCAGGTAAACATTAAAAATTTGACTAGTTTGAGATAAAGTGTGATCAATGTGTGCAACCCCTAAATATTATCCTATCTTCTTGAAATTTACATTACAGAGACTCGAGGCATAAGCAAAATCTTATGAAAATCACATCTTTGGAGAAATGAAACACCCTAGTGTCAGGGGCATCATTTGGGGGGGGCAGGAGGGGGCAATTGCCCCCCCCCTCCAAGAGTTTGAGAAATGCATATAATTTAATGGATGGTCTCCTAATATACTATTACGTAACGTGAAAATCTTATGTCGGTGGTGCTCTTGCCCCCCTCAAGCGAAGTCTGAAATGACGCTCCTGCCTAGTGTACATAGTTAATACTTGGATAAAGTAATTTCAATCTTATCCTGACTAACTTGGTTTTCTTGCCTATATCTTAACAATACTGATAGTATAATGTTTTTTATTTGTTTATTTATTTATTTATTTATTTTTCAATAATCGACTCATAACAGAATAAAGAACAAACTGAATATATTTTCAGTTCTTATATGGTAGCTATTCGAACAACTTGATATTCACAATAAACTTATTGATCTTTATTTTCTTCAGAGTGAGAATATTATTTTTAAATTTTGAAGTAGTGTATATAATATATTCTTGAACCTTGAAATGTGATCTTTTCCTTCTTTAAAAAGCCATGTGGCACAAGGCAAAGAAAGTGAGTTTGGCCACCGGACAAACAGAAGTCAAGATAGAATTTCCGCTTCCCATCGTTGCTTGTAATTTAATGATTGAGTACGCAGATTTCTATGAAAACATTCAAGCCTCATCCGAGACGCTTCAGTGTCCTAGATGCAGTGCGTCTGTACCAGCCAATCCCGGAGTCTGTGCCAACTGTGGAGAGAACGTTTTCCAGTGTCACAAATGTCGGTAAGTATTAATGCTTTTTTTGTTTCGGAAAATTCCAAATCTTATTACAGTGTATTTTTTAAGAGTAGTTTGTCTCTAATAGCAAATAGTAATTTCAAAGATGATCATTTATGTTATTTCCTATTTTGTACTGTACAGGAATACTATAGTTTAGTGGTTAGGGCGTTGGATTCATGGTCACGTGGTCTCGGGTTCAATTCCCGGCCGGTGCCTTCCCCAGGTTTCGGCATCCATCCAGAGTCGTGAGGCAGACTGGGGAGTCACGTGAATAAAAGTCGTGACGGCCACTAGGTCTAGAAAGCTCCTGATACTGACCACACGTTTGTCGCTAGGCCGGACGTAGTTCCACCAATTGCTGACATATGGCGTAGAGCGGCTCAGGCCCACAAATCGGCCCGTTACCCCAAGTGGTTTGGTTTGGTTATTTTGTATTATACAGTGCTTTAAAAATTTAAAAGAAATGACTGAATAAAAGTTTATGAACAAGAGATGTGTTGCTGCTACACTTTATAGCAGACATGGAATAGTGTACGTAGATTAACATTACATGTGTGTCCGTGTACTCGAATAGTTACTGCTTTTATTGTGTCTGGTCACAGGTTCGATACCTGATTAATTCACACAAGAGTCGGTGTTGGTACACCTTGAGAAGCAATTTGGGAGCTATTTAATTTAAGAGGTAGCAGACTTAGGTGTAGAAAGTCAAATATAATGATGTTAAAAATCGATGCATTCATTACTCATTACCCATCTGAGTATGCTCCATTTGGCTGTCTTTAGCTCTTTATGGACTGCAGGGAGTCGAGTCTAGATTACAACAATGGACATACATGAGGGAAGACCCAAAAGAACCGGATTGAAAGAGCCCCGTCCTTTGTAGGCGTAGTAGAGAGTTCTCCCGCTAGTTGGGTCTAAGAGAGACCCTCCCAAATCAGTTGGTCAAAGCGGCGTCTGCGTAAGAGGTTAGCGTTTGATCGTATTAAGGTTTTTCTCAACTATTCTCGTTTGCCGCCTGCAAAATCGTTATGGCAGATTCAAATTTACAGTGTCTGTTTGAAATTTTGCTTCCTACTTGGAAAATCGGAAACGAAAACTTACCAAATGCTTCGACAGGATTTCAAGAAGGGTACTATGAACCGTACACTATTTTTGAATGGTTTAGGGGTTTTAAGTATGGTGAGATGAGTGTTGAAGATCATGTTTGTTCTGGGTGCTCATCATCATTTCGAAACGACGAAAACATCGAAAAAATCTGTCAAAAGTTAACGAAGGTCGTCCTTTTACGATCGATGATATTTCAGAGCAGACAGGAGTGAGTTGGATCTCGTGCCAGCGTGAGGTTTTGCAAATGAAACGTATTACCGCTAAGTTTGTTTCTTGTGTGCCCACACAGAATCGAAAACATTCGTCTGAATTTGAGCCAGGACTCGAAAAATCAGATTGAAAGTGATCCAGACTTTTTTGACCAACGTGATGACAGTTTCCGAGAGAATTAAACAAAATCTAAAAGGAAAGTGTTTTGATGATGTAGTGACTATATAAAGAATTTCGTAGAACGCGCACTGGACGATGTAAAAGTTGGAAGATTTCCAGAGGTGCTTCAAACAGTGGGAAAGAAGACTGGAAAAATGAATTGCATTTAATGAAAAGTATTTTGAAGGAGACTGGAAGATTTTTTTTTTTTTTTGTTGTTGTTGTTGTTGTTGTTGTCAAGTCAGGTTTGTTTTGGGTCTCCTGTCTTATTTTACTTTGGGGAATAGTTATTCTTGACTTAAATGTAAATTAGTCATTTGCACAATAGGAAATTACGACTCGCTTGAAATAAATTTATCTTGAGATTTCTTCAAAGTGTATAGCGTACAGATCAAGTATGTATTTTACAAAGGAAAATTTCGTGTAGATTAAGGATATATATTACTAACATGAAATTAATAATAATAAACACAACTTTAATTTAAAATTTGTATTTGTAAAAGAAAATTGTATGATCTTCCATAGTGTTAAATTTCTAATACAAATGAAAAAAAAAAGACTTACATGAGCGTATGAGAGTAAGATTAATGTATATTTTAGAAAAAAATTGAAATTTTAATAATTTATTAATGTTTTATATTATTCAAGCTCTTATTGTCTTACTACTGTATAACTGTCGTAATGTTTTATTGAAATATGTACTGTCTGTGTGGTGCTTTATATGTCAATTAAATTTTCAGAGCAATTAATTATGACGAGAAGGATCCTTTCCTGTGTCATGCATGTGGTTTCTGCAAATATGCGAAATTCGATTATACGCTGACTGCACGCCCTTGCTGTGCTGTTGATCCTATAGAAAATGACGAAGATAGGAAGAAGACGGTTGCCACCATTAATTCTTTACTTGAGAAGGCTGATCGAGTGTACAAACAACTAATTGCAAACAAGCCTACCTTAGAGGTATGATGTCACTATTTATTTATTTATTTATTTATTTATTTATTTATATTTTAACAATGAATTAAAGCACCAATAATAATAATAATATACACAGTGAAGCGGAAGCGTTCAAAAATTTCATGTATAGTAAATGTTACCATTTATTCAGTTTTAAAACACAGCAATATATATACATAAAATCATCGTTCTTTTTCCCAGTTTTGGTTGAACATGTATAATACTTCAACATAACTAACTCACTCAGCCTGTGGCGTATGCAACTCAAAAGTTCAATGCCCTGTTCACAAGAGCTCTCCACTGACTTCTATCCTTAGCCAGCTGGATCCAGTTCCTATTTTGCATTCCTATTTCTGCGAGATTCATGTTAATATTATCCTCCCATCTGCGTCTAGGTCTTCGTAATGGTCATTTTGTGATTCGATCTCTCGTTAAAATTTTGAAACGGTTCCTACTTTCTTCCATTCTAGCTACATCACCTGTCCATCTGAGCCTCCTAGATTTGATGACCCTAACAATGTTTGGTAAACGGTATAAATTATGCAGTTCCTCGTTATGAAGTTTCTCCCGTGTCCTTTCCTGTTGGGCCCAAATATTTGTCTCAGGATCTTATTCTCAAATACTTTGCCTACGTGATTCCCTCAGAGTAAGCGACCATGTTTCTTAACCATACAGGACAGCAATCATGATTATGGTTTTATATATTTTAAACTTAAATTCTTCGAGGGGCCGCGGTGGCTCAGTGGTAGAGCGTTCACCTCTAGTGCTTGGGGTCCCGGTTTCGATCCCAGTCCCCGCCAAGTGAACTTTGTGGTGGACAAATACCGTGTGCGTGGGTTTCCTCCGGGTTCTCCCGTTTCTTCCCACTTTCTTCATTCCACCATTTCATTCATTACTCATCATCACCGTCTCCTTTAGCCTAACCGGCATAACCGTGGGACGTAAAACTCAAAAGATTTCATTTCATTTTCATTTTCAAATTCTTCGACAGAATTTGTGACGACTAAAGATTTTGAACTGAATAATAACACGAATTCCCTGCTTTAAGTCGACATTTAATTTGGAAACAAAAGCCTTACGTTCAGAAAATACATTATTCAGATTACAACCGTTTCGCTTTAGGAACTCGGTTTGTGAGGGACTCTTTGACTGTGTAATACGAATTAAGTCTTAACATATATTACCTACTACTCTTTGAAATATCCCTACAGGAATTCATTTGACCCCTTGTTATTTCGATTTTTTCAACTGAGTGAAGTATTGGAATTGTAAATACTGACTCCATGTGACGCTGGCTTCAGACACCCCGATTTGGACAGTGTGGCGACGCGCAAGGTCGCCTAGACTTCTCTCAAAACTTTTCGTATAGCTTCAGTTATGAGGTATTTTGTTAACCTTGCAACCTTTCTTAAGAGTGCAGCCAGTAACCTTAAAGTTTTGGAACTCGGGAACTAAGGAACAACACAATTATGATGAGACTCAAACTTTCACTGAAATTAATGCTGATCGATTATGAGATCCGCACCATTTTCGTAAAATCCTTTAAAACCGCTCCCACTCATGTTGTCAGAACCAGGGGCGGCTTTAGGATTTTAATTTTGGGTAGGCCTGCTCCCTCATTTATAGATATGTATACATATTTGATTGATTAATGACAGTAGAAAATTATTTAGAGTAGTAGTTGATACTGTTTATTAAATAATTCTCTACTTAGGTACCATTAATATAAATAGTGGAAAATATATTTACTCTTTATTGTATCTTTTAGCGTTTATATATTTTTCAAAAAATTTGAGTAGTTGCGTGCCTACCCGGTCTACCCGCTAAAGCCGCCCCCTTCCCCCCTACAAGAATAAAATGAAATATAGTGGGCCCGCGGTTTACGAACTCAATCTGTTCCGTAACACCATTCGTAAACATGATAAATACAATTGTTCTAGCCACGGTACTTCACGTATTTTTTACATTTGTGTTTCTCTGTTAATATGGAGTGAAAGTAACATTCTTTTTTAAATTCAACTGAATAACACTAAATTAAAGAAAACCGTGTAAGAGCTAAAAGAATATAAAATCTACAAAAAGTAGTTTTTAAACACAGCAATCTGGTAGGATTTTTTACGGCAAACAAGAGCACTACTATGCGCGTGGAATAATGAGTACAGGGGTGAATGTACGTTGTACTCCGAAATATTGTATGTAAGCCCAAGGAAAAATTGTTTACAAAACTTGTACCTAAACAAATTTGTTCGTAAACCGAGAGTCCAGTGTAAATAAGACCTCCCGATTCATTGATTACTCTGTATAATAATGTACTGCGGTACGCATTTATTTCATACAGTCCATTTGTATTTTGTAGTTGCTGCTGTTGAAGATAAGTGAACACCGTCTTGATCGAGTCCTTGAAGAAGGTGTGCAGACGGGAAATACAGGAAGTACTCAAGTTAATCGAGCCATTCAACTTCTGGCTCAGCGCTACTGTGGGGAATGCAAGAGTTCCTTCGAAGAGCTTAGTAAGATTATTCAGGTAAGTATAGATAGATAGATAGAGATACACTTTCGTCTTCAGTTACGTATATGATACATGGGTAATTCATGAAATTCACATAATTGTGAAATTGCTACATTCTGTACCGAGTCAAAACTAAACAATATCTCTGAGAATACTGCTTCTATATTATGCCAGTTTCTGTTAGACTTCCTTCCCTTTTCTACAGAAACTATATTTACAAATACCTTTCTTGGCCTTGACACAATATATAATGGAATCAAAAGGTAGACAACATGTAAGTGTCTAAAGCTGGAACATTTTATTATACAGGGTGCGGAAAAAGTTCCGGAACGGTCCAATATCTCGCGAAGTATGAGATCAGCAAAACAAAAATACCACGTGTTAAATAGTTTTGAAAAAGCTATCCAATTATACCAAACGCAACCCCCTATCCCGACCCCCTTCGGGGGTACGGGGAGTAATTTTAAAATTTTAAATGGGAACACCTCTTTCTTATTGTACATTTGGATTCTCCAGAAAAAGTGACTTTTTCTGGAGAATCCAAATATGCAATGAAAAATGGGGGTTTCCATTTAAAATTTTAAAGTTACTCCCCGTTCCCCCGAAGGGGGTGGGGATAGGGGGTTGCGTTTGGTATAATTGGATAACTTTTTCAAAACTGTTTAACACGTGTTACTTTTGTTGTGCTGATCTGTATATGTCGCGAGATATTGGACGGTTCCGGGACTTTTTCCGCACCCTGTATATATAATATGTAATATGTATAGGGTATTGCAAATCAATACTGACAACGTTTGGGAGGTAATCCCTGACACCAAGATAAGACAAAAAGTATAGACCAACCTGGATGCGGAAATCCGTCATTTCTGAGTTATAGTTTGCCAAAAACATAAACAAATAAATAAATAAATAAATAAATAAAACTACTTTAAAGGTCCATAGTTTCAATATTGTGGAACCTACCGTAGACGGGTCAAGACTTCACTTAGGTACTAATATGTGCGCTATCCAAATATACATGTTTCAGAATTCTGCGGTACTCACGCAACAATCTTTATGGAGAGCACACTTTATATTTTATTTTTTACTTATATAATTTGAAGTATTCACCAACTGCCTCTGTAATAACTGTTGTGGAAGTACCGAAGAATTCTGAAACGTGTATATTTGGATAGTGCACATAGTAGTTCCTAAATAGTCTTGACCCGTCAGTAGGTCCCATAGTATTGTAGCTTTATTTATTTATTTATTTATTTATTTATTTATTTATTTATTTATTGTATGTGTGTGTGTGTGTTTGGCAGCCTACAACTCCAAAATGACGAATTTCTGCACTCAGGTTGGTTTATACTTTTTGTCTTATCTTGGTGTCAGAAATCACCTCCCAAATGTTTTCAGTGTTGTTTTGAAACACGATATATATATATATATATGCCTTAAGCAGAGATCATATGCCTTTTCTTTGCATGTACAAAGATATCCGAAAAAAATATACTATTTTCACAGATACCTTAAATTTATCATTTGCAGGCTTAGTAGAGCCATGGATGAGCTTTATAGCTATCTGATTGTATATTACTGGAGGAATAAAGCTTAAAATATTAACGAATGATATGACATAGACCAGACGTCTGTTCCCTAGTATTCTGTCAACATTCCTCTCTACAAGGTGTTAATTAGCCTTTCGAGTCCCGAAAACTAAGACTATAATTAATGGTTTTCGTGTTTGCTCTTATAAGAGAGAATCCACTAAATCGGAATTGATATCATTGAATATCCGTCTCATTAAAAAAAAAAAATATATATATATATATATATATATATATATATATATATATATATATATATATATATATTTTTTTTTTTTTTTTTTTTTTTTAATGAGACGGATATTCAATGATATCAAAGAATAATACCATTCCGAAATTTCTTAAAATACATTATTTCGTACAGAAATTTAACATATCCACTGATATTGAAGTTATAAGCATGTGAAGATCTTAATGCATAATTTGTTTTAAGCCTCTATGGTCCTTGAAAATGAATTCTCGCGTATATATCCGAAATATATTGGAAACTGTTTCAGCTTCTAGAAATACTAAAAGATTAATATTATTTTCGAAACAATAAATTGAAACACTATCACAGAACAAAATAAGGCAATGCTATGTGCTAAGCACTTTCGCGTACGCTTCATAAGACATGGAGGGAAAGAAGTAGGAGAGAAATAATTGAACAACGCCAAATCCGCTTCTTAATGACTACCCATGAATTATTATTCCTTTGTATGTTGGGAGAGGGGTAGCAAGATAGTATTTTCACCTGATTGAGATATCCGTATGTAGTCGAGCAAAGGTATTGAACAGCTGTTCTGAAATATTGTTTGCTTTCACAGACAAAAGTTTTCTGGAAGTACTGTGTATTACGGATGTTTGTTCATTCTCTCAATAGAATTAGAAAACTGGTTTTGGCAACTTGTGTTTTACATAGTACATTCCTTAATCGCGTTTCTGAAACTGTTGTAAGAGAATGATTCCCAACAGGTGTGCTGTGGAGCCCGGTGAGGTATGTCACGAAATTTTAGAATATAAAAAATAATTTTTATGTTGTACAGGAGCTCTGTAATATGTAATTTTTCAGGTGTTTCCATATTTGTCCATCCCCTGTAGACATATATATATATATATAATATCAGTATAATCAATAGTACAGTATCTAACTTAAGTGTGTTGTCAGTCAAAGTTAAGAATCTTCGATTTAAGAGGTACTTTTAGGGCCTGATATATTCTGTTTCATAAGAGTAAGTTGGTACTTTTTTTTTATTTCCAGCGGGTACTAGCATGTCGTCGAGAATTAGTAGCTTACGATAGAAATCAACGAGATGACCAGGTATGCGCCACCAATAGAGAAGAATCTTCATCTCATACATTAAGGGCAGCACCTTTGGGTCGTTGCTTTGGCTGTGCTAGTGCAGCCACAGAGCATTGCTTAACACTTCTCAGAGCACTAGCATCAACTCCTTGGTCCAGGCAGATTCTTTGTAATCAAGGACTGATCTCCGAGTTAGTAGCGAACAACT
The DNA here is from genome assembly GCF_964235325.1 of Thermobia domestica. Taxonomy (NCBI): domain Eukaryota; kingdom Metazoa; phylum Arthropoda; class Insecta; order Zygentoma; family Lepismatidae; genus Thermobia; species Thermobia domestica. The sequence goes on along the minus strand of NC_137460.1, from coordinate 7,103,329 downwards.
TAAGAAGAGGAACGGTTCAGGTAAATCAATGGTTTTCAGTTTTTTTTTAATTATACCCTTCTTTATAGTTAGTTTGTGTGTTAAAGTATTGGATCTAGGTAAATATATTATTTCTTAAATACTAGAATTGTATACTTCAATTTCAGTTGAAAGTATATTCTATAAAACGTTTATTTCAACCAAAATAGAGTACTGTTCCACCATTTGGAGTATGGCTAGCGTATCAAATCTCTCTCGCATTGACTCAGTTCTAAATTTCTTTCTTGCCATTGTCAGAAAAAGAATACTTTCTGTACGCTGTTTAAGTAAACCTGAATTGTTGACTGTTCTTGGCATCCGTACACCATCATCTCGTCGCATGCTATTTGACATGATGTTTCTTCATAGAATTCTAAATGGAAAACTTAGAACTAAAGAACTAATCTCTAAATTTAATATTCGGGTACCTGCAAGAAGACCTAGAAATAGGGAACTACTTCATTGCAACACACCTCGATTATCAATTATTCAGCGTTCTTTGTTCTATAGACTGGCTTCTGAATTTAACTCCATTGCTTCTGTAGGAAGGTGCGGTGGTTCAGTGGTAGAGCGTTCACATCCGGTGCTTGGGGTCCCTGGTTCGATCCCAGCTCGCGCCGTGTGGACTTTGTGGTGGACAAACACCGTGCTCATGGGTTTTCTCGGGGTTCTCCCGTTTCCTCCCACTTTCTTCATTCCACCATTTCATTCATTTCTCATAATCGCTGTCTTCGTTAGCCTAACCGGCATACCCTTGGGACGTAAAACTGAAAGATTTCATTTTATTTTTTCCATTGCTTCTGACCTGGATACTTTTAAATCTAAGAATGTGTTCCGACGGGAAATTATTGCTACACTTATGGAACCTTAGTTTTATTTCAATTTGTTATTCCTACACTTATGGACCTTTATATAGCTTTTTGTTTACACTTGTTATTGTTAATTTTATATTCTATGTTACATAGTTTCGGTGTAAAATGGCTGCCTTGCTGTATCTGGAACTTTGGCAAATAAATAAATAAAGTAAATTTAATGGTGTTACGGCTTAGTGAATTGATAGGAAATATATGAAATACTAACTAAAGCTGTACTTACCAAAAACCCACACATTACAAATCTCACCGTGAACGTTTCAGGAAAGGATGACCTTCTTCAGAACCGATCCTTTGAAATAGCTAAAGTTGCTAGACGAACTATTGATTAATTTTAATTATTTAAGTTAAAACTTGTGTATTCATCTGTCTTCAGCATTGTAATAATTTAGAAATATTACTTGCTTCTGTATTCACTCCTAATGAAAAGACGTTATGTAAGTGAAAGAATTTCTTTTAAATGGCAGGTTCAGGAGGAGGTTCGCCAGTTACTTTGCCTTTTGACCAGAGACAATCCGAAAGCCACAGAGGAACTGCGAACCATATTAATGGATAGAATCGCCCTAGCATTAAGAGGCCACATAGCTAGCACTGACCTGTCATTTGCGGTAAGACACGAGATGGCACTGCTGGCAGCGTTAGTGCAGAAGGAAGATACCTGCTGGGAGCAGAAACTTCGGTAAGTGATTCAGCCTTAGTAATGTAACTTGACTCAGATTGCAATATATGGAGTGTTTTTTGTGACCAATCTTGCAAATGGGAGCAGTCTTGTAACATGCGGTTTAACCGCAACTTTTCCATGCATGTATCCGTAACATAAACAAACTAGGCAAACCAAGAGTTTATGTAATATCAAAGCCTATTCGCAACGAAATATTCAAACAATTAAGTGTATAAGGATGTGGCACATTTACAGGGTAGTGAGTGGGGTTATACCCCGTCTCAAATCAAAATAAGAAGCAAGTACCGTGAAGGAAGAAAGAAAGAAAGGAAAAAGAAAAAAAACTGCGAAAGTGTCACAATCTATCTTCGAATAATTTGTTTGTAGTTTTCGTTTGGGACGGATTGTAGCTCTCATAGTTCACCAGTGTGTGGGCCACTGCCCTAAGTTGATAATTTAGTTGTCTCCTGTGACCTAACAGCAACAATCATTTTGATGTGGGATTCACATCTTTCGTATTGATTAATTTGCCCTGTGATAGGGTTAGACGTATGTGCATGTAGCATAGGTCCACTTGTTTTAATAAATAAGTGTCCTCAATCCCCTGTAAAAGTTAGTAAGTTACGAAAACAACCTGGTACATTGATTGAACGTTCGTTCCAAGGTAGATAAGGCAAAAAATAGATTCATCCAGGAAAGCATTACTGATGGGAGGTTGGGGGATATGATTCAATATCTTCTTTCTGAATTGTTGTTCTGTTACGACTGTAATCCTCGCGGCATGAGGTCTAGCATTATCGTGATCAGTTTCTTGGAGCAACAACTGGAAAGTTTCCATTTAGATGTATCCGCGACCATTTAAAAACATTGTAACGGTAGTATTTAGCTGTTCTATGGTCTCTCTGTCGTAATATTAACCTTTTGAAGATGATGGATTTCCTCAGTGTACTGCTGGGAAATTAAAAAAGAGTAGAGTTATTCTCAAATGATTGTAGATCAGGCGTTAATAGACTTAGTCACGAAACTTGAAGCTACGTATTGGGATGTACACATTAAGATATAACAGCAGTGTGATCGTATGATACCAGCATGATGAAGACATGCCAAGCAGTAAATGCATAGGGGTGGGAAATTAAAACATTGTAATATGCTATTTTGAATTATTATTATAGATCAGGCCCTAATGGATGTAGGCTAACGAAACTTGTAGCATTTTATGCAGAAGAGATGATAGTTCATGTGTTCTAAATAGTATAGATGTAAGTACGTAGGTTTCATACTGAAAATAAAAAAAAAAGTGCCATTAGTAAGGTTTTTGTATGTCAATAGCAAGGAACCCGATTTGGGGTAGTGTTTACCATCGACTTTACATAGAAGTGTCCCGATTTTGACATTTCGTATTGTAAATGTGTTTTTGCATTGGAATGGTGTTGCAAGGTTTTAAAGGAAACTTCTTAAGTGAACTTTAGTGAATGACTTTACTCTGTATGTCCAAAGGAAGTTAAATGTAAAGTCCACTTTACATTGATATTCACTTAGGATTTTTCAGAGGAAAATAGATGTCTAGATATTTTTCAGTATATCTACCTAGCGAAACACTGAATCTCATTCAAGGTTTATGAAATTTTAAGTCCTTAACTGACAGTACTAGACTAATTTAGGACTTACAAATTCTGCTTATTGCTAATTTTATATATATATAAATTTTTGTTTAAATGTTCCAGGTGTGTGATGCAGTTATTTTTGATGGCATGTAAAGACTCAAAATCCCCCGTAGTTATGGAATCCATTATTCTTCCTTGCCTGAAAATTCTGCAAAATCTAATCAAACCGGAACAGCCAACATCAAAGAAAAATAAGGTATGTATCTTAACTTACTGTTGAATACATGTGCAAATATAATTTATTTGTCTACATACACTAATACACAGAAAAATTGCTTTATGATATTTAATTCCATGTTTTAAAATCCGAAGAGTTTTACCAAACTGTCAAATATATACGATGGTAGAAGTCTTGTGTCTGATGCCATGCCAGCTCCTGAAAAGCTGAAGTCTGTAAGTGAAAATGTAGTAATAGGTCAAGAGAGGTATTTTATAGTTTATAGAGAGGCATGCATGCTCTTACCGATTTATCAAATTTTCTAACAGCATTCGTCAATTCCTTTCGCCAAATCAGTATTGCATCATATGTATTTTTTTTAAATGTATACTAATGTGGATGAGCAAAAGTTTTGAGTTAATTGAAAGATTGTTCTTCAAATGGTTCACATTACAATACAGGGTTAGCATAAATTATTCATTCATTTTGAAAAGCCTATATTTTAAAAGTGTTACCCCTACCTACATGAAAGATATGTGAAAAGAACAAACTCACCAAGTTTATACATCCTCTATAAATGTTCACTATGTACCCCTTTGGTGACACGACGATACTCGAGCTGATTCCATACATTTTGTAGCATCGTCCTGTCAGTTGTCTGCACTGCAATACTGATGCGTTCTTTGAGCTCGACTAAGGATTGTGGTAGTGGGGGTACGTAAATAAGGTCCTTAACGTGTCATAAACTCATTTATTCATTATTTTGGCTGTATGCATCTCAAGCAGTTTAATTCTCTTTTTAATTTAAAGGGACTAGCATATACTAGCAGACGACGTTTTTTATGTGTATGTGTGTGTGTGTTCCCACTCATCGGATGTATGTGGGCGGAGTGACCTTGATCAACACTTCTTCAGCCAATCACAGCTCTGTCTGCTCTTACGTCATTTAACGCGTGAAACCCACGCGAACAGCGAGAGCTGAAGAGATTTAGCGGGAGACAAACTATTCGGCGCGAAAGGACTCACTACGCAACAGCATGATTTTCTAGCTGCGACATATACTTCAACAGTTATATAATTATCCATTGATATTAGAGTATTAGAAATCCATCAATATGTAAACATCACAATAATATCCCATACTATAATATTGGGACTTGTAAGTATTTCAATATAATTAAATTATCAAATCAATTGACGAGTATCTTCTGCAATTGTGCATGTCATCCCCTCACGCCTCGTGGTGATTCGTTTAAGTGCATGGTGCAAAATTTACTTTTTACTCATTATTTGTCTAATTTGTTAATTTTCGGAAACATGATGCTAAATTTTTTTTTGTCTCTCTAAAAGTTGTAGGTAGAATTTTTGCTTATGTGTAGTTGACGTTGAAAGGAGCTTTCTTCGGATAACTTGTTTCATCGTCAACGCTCGAGCAAACGTCCTATTTACGACTATATAATATAATGTTTGCTCTATCTGGATCACCATCCTATGGAGTAAACGTTATAAACGTCCTCACAGGAAGAAGTCACAGGGCGTTAAATCAGGAGATCTGCGAGACCAAGTGCTTTTCCCTTTACACAAGCAACCAGTGCCCTTGAATTGCTGATACCACCGCAAAATGCTTTGTTTACATGGCGGTTCTTTTCCATACTCTTTTCTGAAAACGTGTTGAACAGCTATAACAGATGAATATCTGGTATATTAAAGCACACAAAAACTTTTTTCGTACTTTTCCTCCATTTTCGACAGGTATTAACCTCGTACTGCCACACCCGATCGGAAAGAAAATGGAGTCGTGCTGCCACACAATACAAACTTAGTGAGTTTGTGGTTCTTTCGTATATCTTTAATGTGTGTACGTGTAATACTTTAGAAAATATAGCCTTTTCAAAACGAATGAGTCATTTATGCTGACCCTATACATAACTGAATAAAAGTATATTGTAAGTTCAATGTACTGTAATGCAGATTGCCACTCCTGAGTTCCCAGCCTTTCACTTTCCCGTGGAGTTTCTAACGCTGTTCCTAAGAAAAACTCAACGTTGAGGTAGTCAAGTAGGAAGTACCTTATAGGGTATTTGCTAGCAAGAACTTAACAGTATTAATATACAGATGAGTAACAACTAATATAGAAATTTGCTTAATTTTTTTCTTTTTCTTTCTTTCTTGAAGGACAAAACAATAGATGCATTAGCAACAATCAGACCGACTGAAGGCATTCGAGTAGACGTAAAGAAATGGTTGTCTGGTGATCCTAAGCATTCGTATAAAGTATGGAGACAACATATGCCAACCAAAGGTTCAGAGAGTCCACCGAAACAGCTAAAGAAGGTACGTTTTTGATTGTATAAGGATAATATAAATATAAATGAAATACCTTGATAATCATCTGCACTGAATCATTTAATCACTATAATATATTCGTATTCAAACTATAGACGCCATCTTTAATATAATATTTAAGAAATATACACAAATTTGTTAGTATTTAATACATCTACAAAGGCACGTAACTTACTAGTAAAGCTTACGCATAGTCGTAAAAAAAATCATCATTTATATGATTTTTATTTTACATTAAACTTAGGAACCCAGTCGGCTAAACTCGTACAATATATAGTTGTGTTGATTTTGAGTTTAACGTCCCGTTCAGCAGTGAGGCTATGAGACGTGGACCGACTGATTAACATGCAATCCGAACCACTTGAACTTCCACCAGGAATCGAACCTGAATCGAAGTACGCTAACTGCTTACTCACGAAGGAAGGATTTGCAGCTTGAAACATCCCAACGTAATATTCATGTGTTATTGATGCGCGACAAAAACGGTAAGCACAACTTGACTCGAGCGGCTCTGAACACTGACTGACAACTCAGAACAGGCCGGTAGCCAGCCCAGATCTAACCATATTATAGTTAATTTGCAAGCCTTCCGTGAAAATTTCAGGGGAGGCCGATAAAAATTTAGGGGATCTCCGGCCCCCTTAGACCCCCCCCCCTAGATACGCGCCTGCTCAGAACGTGTTACAATTTGACGCTGCCTGTTTCAACGGATCAGGCTATCGGACAAATTACATCAAATGGTTGTAGTGTCAACAGTTGCTGCTATTAAAAAAAAAATAAATAAATAAAAAAATCACCTTATTTCTTGATCACACTTATATTAGCGTCAGGCATGCAAGCAGACAAATTAAGACATCTATTGAGGAGGAGACATCTATATTCTTGTATTATAAGGAGGAAGAGATGATGATTGTGATTATTATTATTATTATTATTATACACTTTCACCGAGAATCGAGCCGGGACCGGTGGCATTATCCTGAAATCTATCCCTCTTAGAGTGATATATTGATGGGAAACGATCATTACGGTGGGGGCTGATCTTACATAATAGTCTGTGCATTCGCCTACTGCATCAGATTCAAGCCCTAGTCATATTTCGGAACTGATGTTAATAGTAGCTCCCCTCCTTCATGACCTCGGTGTTGAATATAAACGCAAAACTTTTTTGTTTTTAATCAAATACGGGCCTTGTAGTTACTAAATATAACTCTTACCGACTTCATCATTCTGATTCTAATTCAATAAGTATAGCTATTAAATCGAGTTCCAGTTAATAGAACAACGCGCTTACATTGTGGATTTTCTTTTGTAAAGCTTATAGTTCAGTATTTCAATTGATTGAGTGTTTAAATAATTCTAAAATTTCCAACCTTGTGAACCAACCTTTTATAAGATTTTTTTTTTCTCGTTACAGGAAGAAGCCCGCGCTCTCTATTTAATGGAGAAGTACGGTGGAAGATGGAGGCAAAAAACACTGCGTGGAATTATTCCTCTAAAGTTGACAGATGCAGCGTGGTTAAAACAAGTTCTCTTTAATCCTAGTTCAAGACTTGCTCGTCAAGTAGCATGTAATATGGTAGAAAGTCTATGTCAAGTTCCTGTTAGAAAAAGAGAGGCATGTTTTCCTTTTCTTTCTTTTTTTATTTATTTATTTTTAAGCAGTTTGATTTACCGATACTACTTTCTACGAGGGTGATCTCAAAAATATGGTCTTGTATGTTTTAAAAATACAAAAGTTTAATTTCAATAATGTTTACATCATTTTGAAACTTGTACATTTATCTAATTTTGTACATAGTCACATTTCGGTCAATCAGGGTGTTTATCGGTCACGAATGTCACGAAATCAGAAAACGGTCATGAAAGTCAAGAAAAAGTCACGAAATTTAGCTTTTGGGTCACGATTTTTTTAACTGTACAAATGTAAGTACAGATCAGAAAAGTTTGTTCTATAAAACGTCAAAATTCACCATCAGAAATGTCTATGGCCTGTTTTAGACGCTACCAAATCGCAAGCAAAGTACGTTTCTATCGCATGGATGAAATTTCGGCCTAATTCGCACACAAATTCGCTCTTGAAAATGTTAGGAAATTTTATGATTTGGTAAAGAAAAGGTCACGAAAAAGTCGCGAAATTTCATTTTGAAATTTTAGTAGACACTCTGTCAATGTAGTTTTGTACGCGCTGTGCCAATTTTTGTATGCCCATATGATATCAGTTCGCCGACTGTGTTTCAGGAATCGTTCAACCTAATCTTTCTCCTCGTCATCGTTGCTGAAGCGTGTTCCGGCCAAATATTCTTTCATCTTAGGAAACAGGTGCTAGGCACTGGTTTGCTCAACTTTCGCGTAGGAAATAGGTGCTAGGCACTGGTTTGCTCAATCTTCGCGTAAGAAACAGGTGTTAGGTACTGCTTTGCTCAACCTTCTGTAGGAAACAGGTGCTAGGCACTGGTTTGCTCAACCTTCGCGTAGGAAAAAGGTGTTAGGCATTGGTTTGCTCAACCTTCGCGTAGGAAAAAGGTGTTAGGCACTGGTTTGCTCAACCTTCACGTAGGAAACAGGTAGTAGACACTGGTTTGCTCAACCTTCGCGTAGGAAACAGTATTAGGCACTGGTTTGCTCAACCTTCGCGTAGGAAACAGATGTTAGGCACTGGTTTGCTTAACCTTCGCGTAGGTAGCAGGTGCTAGGCACTGGTTTGCACAACCTTTGCAACTGTCTCATCGGAAAGATACATTTCTTAACCATACATGCATGTGTAAGTAACTCCTTCCTCACTTCTCCACATAATTCCTATTGAGATTCAGGCATTTGTCTAATCGTTGTATCAACTTGTCCAAACCCTTTGGAAAAAAGTCAGGTTTCTGTCTATTAGCACTCTCCTTGCATTCCACTTCACGTCTTCATCACGAGTTGACAGGAAACCAGGTCGTCTTATGTCGAACCTGTACTCTTCTTTAAAAAACGCAATTTGACATAAACAACTTAGTCTCCTCTTCTTGACGATAACGCACTCAGCATGCAAACAAGATAACAAAATTGAAGAATTAGGGTGCGAACGTCTGCTCCACTCTCATACAGCCCCAATTTAGTGCCAGGGGGGGGGGGCACGGTGGCTCAGTGGTAGAGCGTTCACCTCCGGTGCTTGCGGTCCCTGGTTCGATCCCAACTCGCGCCGTGTGGACTTTGTGGTGTACAAACACCGTGCTCGTGGGTTTTCTCGGGGTACTCCTGTTTCCTCCCACTTTCTTCATTCCACCATTTTTCATCTCTCATCATCACCGTCTCCTTTAGCCTAACCGGCATAACCGTGGGACGTAAAACTTAAAGATTTCATTTCATTTTTCCAATTTAGCGCCAAGTTACTTTCTTTTTCCGGTGTTAAAGTCTGCACTTGAAGTTGAACCTTTCGAAAGAGATAAAGTGAAGTGGAATGTGAGTAGTGTTAAATAGCCAGATCTCTGGTGTTTTTTCAAATGGTTTGGACAAATTGGTGCAAAACGGTAAGACAAATTCCTGAATCTCAATGGGGATTATGTGAATAGGTGAAGAAGAACTCGCCTACACATGTATGTATAGTTGACAAATGTATTTTTACAAAATAAATTTTTTTACAGGTTAGGAAAACTTATATATTGAATGACCCACGTATTTACGTGGCACTACCAAATCTAAATATTTGCCAACCTTGATTCCGACTTAATACCCCAACAGAGAAATTTGTGTGATACAAAAGCAGTTTTTTCCTCCTTTTATCAAGTATAATAGATAATTCAGTCTTCAGAGGTATTCTGTAGTATAGACACTGGGTTATTCAAGCACAACAGAAGTTCTGGTACACTCCATGTGGCTGAGTAAGTGAGCACCGACATCAAGAGTTGAAGAATATATGACTGTTCAGGAGTAAGACCTGGTTAACTCATTGGTACGGTAAGCCGGAGAACTGGATTCGTTTCCTGGGCCAGTTGTGTATTTGTTCACTGTTTGTATATTTTGTTATCTTTTAAACTACGCACCCAGATTTGTGATCTGTAACGAAAGTCCTGGAAACACCTACTTAGTTAAATAGTAGTTGGTACACAGTGTATGACTACTTTCTGAATGTTTATACTGTTGATTCCTTTAAGAAAGTAGTGGTGGGATGGGTAGATCCTTATGTTTACAGAAATTAAAAGCACACTTTTAAAATTAGAAGAATTACGTTGTTCCATCTTTTCGTTGGATTTTGGTCAAGTCTTATTCAAAATACTTGGCTAGCCACTTTTCACTTTTAGGCCGCATTCTCGTAATCATATATAGAACATTTTAATACTTTGACTTAAAGTAAAACTCTCCGGGAGCCGAAGACGATTCACTTGTATCTATGGCCTACGAGTTCAAGATTTTACAAGGATAAAACAAATACTGTATATTATTTTCCTAAATTTTAATGACACTTTTAAGTAACTTCAGGTGAGAGTATATTTTCCCATAAATTTAAAGTGAGCTACTTAATATAGAAAGATGTTAATGATGGAAACAGGACTAATTTATTTTTTACTGCTTCGTATACACTTAGTAGTAGCAAATTCATCATGTTTGTGTGTCCTAGTTTGTTATTTATTTTGTAAAATGTTCTTGTTTCTAATAGAATGCTGGGGTTTTTTAGAACTAAAAGCTATTGAAGTAATTCCTTGTCATACCTTCTACAATCCAAAAGTAGAAAAAAAATATAATTTACGTAAAATCGAACACTTCTAATCTGTTAATAATATTTGGTTTATTGCTTTCGCAGATTTTAGACTTACTAACTGGATTTTTGGGTGAATTGGGAACAGCAGGTGAAAGTGCGGCTGAATTCCTATCTCTGTATCAAAATTTAGTACAGTCACCGCCTTGGAAGCAATATCTGGCTGTTCGTGGTGTCCTCTTGCATTTGGCCAGTCTTCTAACTCATGAAATTCAAGAACTTCATAGGCTAGAAGACACGACTCTCACGTCCGATCTCGCTCAAGGTAAGTGACCAAGGTTTCCTATTTGATTGAAGTTTTGAAACTTCTTTATCTGTATTTAGAAATCATGCTTTTGTTCATTTTTTATTTTGGAAGCTCTTGTATGAACTACAGTTGTTGACCATTGACCTTTTCGTGACAGTAACAAATGCGAAACATCCCTATTAAACCAGAGTCACTCAGTCTTCCCAAAACTATTATCTTCATAATCAAAGTTGAAGATTTTTACTCAGTTTACTGAAGAACGTACACTGAGTGCTTACTGAATTGCAACCATTCCTCCACACGAGAAAGTGTGGCCAGCAGCGAGCTGATTACACGACCTTCCCGATTGATAGCATTGCAGAGAAAGAACACATTCAAGGCTACATGTTGGCAGACAGCACACGGTTATAATGTGAGGTAGGCAGAATTTATCCACATTTTAATAGATCATGATTGTGGGTACTCGAGTAATAATAGGTGCGTCAATAACCCAGACAGCAATACTTGTCGGATGCTCCCGGTCCTGTATAGTAAAAGGAGTGAGAAGAAAATAGGGTAATAGTCTCCAAGAGACGAAACTACAGGGGCGTACAGAAGTTCAAAACGTGAAACAGCTCGTGACTGCCAAACGAACCATCATTGTCCGGGAATCACATAGTCAATACAATGGTGGATGCCCAACATCCATATCCCACACTTCCACATCCATATGCCACTTTACGACGTATACTAGCGCGCATGCAGTTCCACAGCAGACGACACATTCGTCACCTACTTGTTACGACTCGTCGCGCTTGGGCACAAGAACACGCAAATTGGACCACGAATGATTGGAAAAGAATGTGTTGGTCCGATAAATCACGGTTTGTGCTACTCCTCTAGTACGGGCGTGTGCATGTGTGGCGCCAACAGCACGAAACTATGGATCCCTCGTGCATGGCGCGTACTGTGCAGGCAGATGGGGGCGGCTGTATGGTATTGGGATGCTTCTGTTGGCATAGACTGGGACCGATGGTGTGTATAGACCACAGCGGAACCGTTGTGCGAGAACCGTTAGAGAATCACGTACACACTACAATGCAACACTTCTACCCACGCGAAGACGGCATTTTTCAGGACGACAATGCACGGTGCCACCTAGCCAGGACTCTACTTGCTTGCCTTAAGAAACATTCCACGAAGCTGCAGCGAATGAATTGGCCCTCTAAGTCACTGGATCTTAATCCTATAGAACATATGTAGGATGTTGCGGAACGAGCTTTTCACACCATTACTCCTGTACCAATATCTGTGGACTCATTGTGGGATACCATAGGGAATATATGGTGTCAAAGTGGAAACATCACCAACTACCATCCAGTATCCATTCCATGCCATGTTGTGTCCAGGCCGTCCTCTGAGCAAAAGGTGGACCAACAAAATATTAGGTTAATGGTCACAATTCAGTGAGCACTCAGGGCAATTTACTCACATACACATGGTAAAGTGACGTAATACTGTTTTATTGTTTTCTTGGAGCACTTACGTGCATAACAAACACATGTACTCTAATTATTAATTTTGTTATAAACAAGTGTTCTGATAAATCATTTGACCATGCTGAAGTGTTCTCTTATGTAATATGTTTTGTGAAAAAAAAAATTAAAACATTTTTCGTTTCTTGTTTTACATCAAACAGGTTATGCGTTGAAAATGCTCACAGAATTGCTAGCTTCGTTTATGGAGCAAGAAAACATCAAACAGCAGTATAAAGGTAGATTAGTAGGAGCTGTGCTGAATGGTTATCTATCTCTTCGGCGTTTAGTTGTTCAGCGTACAAGACTGATTGATGAAACTCAAGAAAAACTCCTCGAGTTATTGGAAGAAATGACAACAGGTAAGGGAATTAGTTTTTTTTTCTTTTTTTAAGAAAAAAGAAAAAAATTACAATGAAAATATCATATTTCATAACATCAAATACATGATCTTGCCTGATGTTAAACTGTAGCCTCGCTACTGAAAGGAAGTTAAAACAAACAAGCTACCTATATTAAAATATCAACATCACACAGTGTATAAATGCATGTTTAAAAGTTTGTGTACATATTGTTAATAAATGTATATTTTTCTGGTTTTGGTCGAAATTGAGCATGGAAAAACAATGGCCTAAAAACAAAATTAAGAAAAGTATTTATCTACTAGTGTAGTTGTAATTGTCTTCCTCCTTTTGATATCAATAACACTTCCTTGTCTTTGGTAGAAACCACAGTCGCGTGATGAAAGTGTATTATGCCGTACGTTATTGGACAATAGCGAGATCGGGGACCGCGGTGCTCAGTGATAGCTTCATTGCTGGTGCCTAAGGTCACTAGTTCGATCTCAGGTCGCGTCAGGTGGGTTTTATTGGGGACAAACACGTGCGCGCCCGTTTCCTCGCGGTTCTTCCGTTTTCTTCTGCTTTCTTTATTCCACCATTATAATTCATCTTATCATCGCCTTCTGCCTTAGTCTACCTAGCGTAAACGTGGTACGTCAAACTGAGGTTTCATTTTGAGCAACAGCGAGATCATAAAGAACAATGCCTGTTTACTAAAGTGGAATTCGATTTCCACTAAGAGTTTGGCATGAAATAAACATAGGCAATATTGTGATGCTGGTATTATGCTTAGTTTTTAGTCTCAAGGACTACTTACACAACTCATCTTTACATGCGGAATATAATCCTAACGATGAACAGTTATATCGCGTTTCTCATTGTTTATTCGGCTTCTACTCTTCTGCACCGGGTTTGATTCTCTAAGGGGAGACGGTTCAAAAGGTTTAACAACTTTTCCAGCCACTCTGAGGGAAGAAAATCGCACTCACACCAGTCAAATGCTGGAATGGTACCTTGGGTCCGACCCTGTTCTTTCTTCCTCGGATAGTGTGCTCTCCAAGGGACGTCATTCCTCATACGTGATGGGCTTAGGGCCATAGATGCCAGTAATGATCAGAAATCTGTATAAATAAATAAATAAATCCGTTTTATTGTCATTTATATAGTTAATTTAACTTTTTTTTTTTTTCTAAAGCGTATGAACTCAGTGGCGACATCGTACAAACTTACTTTATACTTAGATCCCTTTAAGGAGGCGTAAATTCTCAATCTAGAATTCAGTTACTTAAAACAAACCAATAAGTAAAGAAACTTTAGGTTAAAAACGTGTCATTTAGTGGCATACATGATGTCAAATACACTTTTGTCGTAACCATAAGAAGTAATTTCTTACCCCGAAGACCGAGGCGCATTGGCGCGAGGATTTGAATCTGTAAACATGCACTTAAAAAAGAAATTGATTTTATAATATTTGGTCTAGGAATTAATTCGTGCGGGTGGACAAGAGATGGCGCAACGAACGGAGCGTCCCACAGTTCCGTGTATCCACACATGTGTTGCAAACCCCTGTCATCGCGCATCGTTCGTAGTATAGGGCAGTGGATTAAAGCGTCAACAACACCAGTTTGTAGTTAAGTGAACATGGCGCAATTTGTGCCTGATAAAGTGTTTTTGCGGGGTGTCCTGCTGCATTACTTTAACATGCAGAAAAGTGCGACTGAAAATCATCGTATTTTGGTGGAAGTGTATGGTGACCATGCTCTAGCTGAGCGAACGTGTCAGAAGTGGTTTGCACGGTTTAGAAGTGGTGATTTCGGCTTGGCAGACCAAGAGCGAGCTGGACAGCCAAAAAAATTTCAAGACGAAGAATTGACAGCATTGCTCGAGCAGGATTCGTGTCAAACGCAGGAACAACTTGCAGCAGCATTAGGCGTTGATCAGACAACAGTCTCCAAACGCTTGAAAGCCATGGGAATGATTCAAAAGATGTCACATTGGGTTCCACATGAATTGAAAGACAGAGACGTTGAAAGACGAAAAACCATTTGCGAATTGCTGCTTCAACGACAGAGCAGAAAGGGGTTTCTGCATCGAATTATTACGGGTGATGAGAAGTGGATCCATTACGAGAACCCTAAACGAAAAAAGGCCTGGGTGAAACCAGGTGAACCAGGTCCATCACAACCAAAACGAGATATTCACTGTGCAAAGGTTATGCTGTGCATATGGTGGGATATGAAAGGTGTGGTGTACTATGAGCTGCTGCAACCGGGTGAAACTATGAATGGAGAATGTTATCGACGACAATTAATGCGTTTGAAGCAAGCTCTGGCCAGAACACGACCAGAATGGGAGAACAGACATGATAAACTTATTGTTCAACATGATAACGCTCGCCCACATGTCGCAAAACCGGTCAAAACCTATTTAGAAAATGTCGGATGGGAAGTTTTACCCCACCCGCCGTATTCACCAGACGTTGCTCCTTCGGACTACTACTTGTTCGATTGCATGAACAACGATTTGATTGGACAGCGGTTTACTTCTTCAGAAGATATCGAAACATGGGTCTCTGAATGGATCACTTCCAAGGATGAGGACTTCTTTCGCCACGGAATCCGTACATTGCCTGACAGATGGGCGAAAGTGGTGGCTAGCGATGGACAATATTTTTCTTAAGGTATTTATGTATTTTGTGTTTGTACTACAGCTTCAATGTGTGCGTACCAACCGCACGAATTAATTCCTAGACCAAATATTAGTCTTGTAGTTTATGTAAGGAGTTTCTTTGATGCCTAACTTACCAAGGAAAAATAAGCTCATAATTCGTCTTAATTGCGTTGACTGACATTACAAAAGTTGAAAGTTTAGAAATTCAATTATTTTTCCTGGTTAATTATATATGCTTCTATTTTTCTTAGGTACTTATATATGCTGTCATTTTTCCTAGTTAATTATATGTAATTTACTTGTGCTCTAGGTACCGAAGCAGAAACCAAGGCCTTCATGGCGATATGTATGGAAACGGTGCAGAAGTATGGGCCAGATGACGTTCGTACGCCTGTCTTTATATTTGAAAGGTTATGTTCCATTATCTACCCAGAAGAAAACGATATAGGAGAATTTTTCTTAACTTTAGAAAAGGATCCTCAACAAGAAGATTTCTTACAAGTAAGTCTGTCTAAAATGAAACAATTCTGCCATCCTTTGAGCTCTCATTGTGTTACTTGTTAGAAGAGAACGGATCTTGGTATAAATACATAAACTTGACGTTGACATTCAAAATTTTGAATATTGCCAAAGATAAGCTTTCGAAATTATTCCAAATAAACATAACGAGTCTTCACAAAAGGTGAGCAAATTGTTGTATTTTAACAAAAATATGCCAGGAGTTTTCCTTATTACATGTAATTTGTCTGGTTTTATTGTGCGGATGTGAAGGTGGCCCCGCGTAAATTGGTCGTTAATGCTCTAGCTTTTGGTGCGTGCGGTCTCAGGTTCGATTCCCGTTGGGAACACTCGATCGAGAAAGTGGAACAGCTTTTTCAGGCCAGCCGTCCTGAGTGAGGCTTTCCTCATTCACACCAGTCCAATGCTGGGATGGTACTTAACAATGGTTCCAGGCCGCTTCTTTCCTTCCCCAATCCTTTCTTCTTCTACAATTCCCCGGGCAGTGTGGTCATTGAGGTACGTCATCTCTCATACGTGACTGGCTAGCATGCGCATAGCTACCGAAAGCCCGGAAATCTATAATTCCTAACTCTGTTTGGATGTGAAAGTTAGTTGGAGCCAGGGACGTACGCAGGAATTTATTTCGGAAGGGGTCTAAAGCATGTTAGGGGGGTCCAAATACAATTTGAGGTTAAATTATATGAAAATTTCTAAAATTGCCCCTGAAAGTAGACTACATTTACAAAAAAGTCGGGATTTCGGAGGGGGGTCCGGACCCCCAGGACCCACCCCTGCGTACGCCCCTGGTTGGAGCTTACGAGAATTTTTGTGAATGAAGTTTTGAAGTAGTTACTTGATGAAATAATTAAGTTACCCAAACCTTGCCATCTGGATGGATATTTTTTTGTCAGTGGCTACAAAGAACAAAACATTGCACTTACTGTAAATTGTGATTGTTGAAAATTCTTGGCACGTTTAATCTTTTGGCTCACCCCTGAGGCCGTGTTTTCGGAAAATAAACATGGGAGTAAAGAAAATGAAAACTTGGAGGAAATATTCTGTAAAGAAATGGACTCTCGGAGGAAGAGTAATGAAGAGACACATTATCGATTGCAGCTAGTTACGTGTCAAGGACTACGCTTTTTCTTGAGCTAACAATTTGTATTACCAGAATTCCTTCCTAAGGAGAACAAAGCAAGATCTCATGTTCATTCGAGCCTGTTTATGTGTTGGTTTGGTTAAGTGTATTAAAATTGGAGTTAAAATTCAATTTTTTATTTATATTGTGTCTATTTATTTATTCTTCTTGAGTAAATATAACTATTAGCTTACATTATCATCAACATATTAATCATCATCATCATAGGTATTCTGACATTAATGGCAGGTCACTTGCAACTGAGAAGCTTCCATGCCCCACAGTCTTCCACTAACCTCTTCGTCTTCACGTACAATTTTTCTGTTTTTATATCGTCCTTTAATTGTAGTCTCCTTCGCCCCCTTCCTCTCTTTCCTGCCATCATACCCTCTAGCACGTCCCTCATCATACAGTTCCTTCTTAGCCAATGTCCCAACCAGTTTCTCGTGCTCTTCTTAATAATATCTAAAATCGTTCTTTCCCCCCACAATTTCTAAGACCCTGTCATTAGTTTTCCGCTCGACCCAGCTAATTCTCTCCATTCTCCTCCACACCCACATTTCGAAAGCTTCCAGTCGTTTTTCACCATTTTTGCGTAATGTCCATGCTTCTGACCTATACAGTGCAATACTCCACACGAAGCATTTTATGAGTCTTTTTCTCAACTCTCTATTCAAGGTCCCACAAAATAGTATTTTCTTCCTCCTAAAGGCTTTTTTCACTATTCCTATTCTTGCTTTTATTTCATCTTCACATTTCATATCATTATTAATAACTCTTCCCAGGTACCTTTCTATTTTCTCTCCTGCTGCTTCTATATTTGACACCGACCCCTTTGTTCCAATCACCATGGATTAGCTTACATAGGAATATATTATAAATTTTTGCGCGAAATAGGCTAACTACAATATTTAAATTAATCAGATATAATTCTTATCTGTTCTGTTGTTATACCTAGTGCCCTGCATTGTAGAAGTGAGCGAAAACATGTCATGAAAATCTATTAATTCCTAGGAAAAGTATTGTTAAACAATTTATTTCTAATGTGATGTGAATTCACTTTTTGCCTCTGACTGATTTCAACTCAAGAGGCAGACCCCAGTAATAAGCCTATGGATTATTATTATTATTATTATTATTATTATTATTATTATTATTATTATTATTATTATTATTATTATTATTATTATTATTATTATTCTGGAGTTGTCGTGGGACATATCTTTTAGTACGGAGTAAATTAATCCTGTTATTCTTTAGTAATTTCAATCCCATGTAGTAGTAACGATTCGGATTTTCAAATTTAAAACGTGTGCAGTACTTCATCAAAATCTAGCAAATTTTACGATAGTTATCATGGAAGAGGGTTTTATTATCAGATAATGTATATATGTAACTTCTAAATTCAGGTTGGGGAATTAACCGCCTTCTCCTTTACCGATTTCAGTCTCAAGCATTAAGAAAAGCCGTAAAGAAAATGTTATCTTGCATCAGAACCAAATCATTTTTATTCTAGTTACTGTTGAAGGTTTTGTTATTATATTAGGTAATGTATAAACCTTCAACTTGAGGGAGATTTTTATTTATTTTTGCCTACTTAATCTTAACGAGGTTAAACGTCAAGCAGTAGGCTTATTTCCTAAACCTGTAAGAAAATACACGTCAACTTTAATTCCTTTAAATTTTACTAAGTTATCGTGGAACAGATAGACAGGTGAGTATTGAATCTAATAATAGAAACTTACTTGACTTTGTCAGTTATTTATGCGTAATAATTTGTATATTACAGGGACGAATGCTTGGAAACCCCTACAGTAGTACAGAACCAGGATTAGGGCCCTTGATGAGAGATGTGAAAAACAAAATTTGCCAGGATTGTGAGCTGGTTGCATTACTCGAGGATGATAACGGAATGGAGCTACTAGTGAATAACAAGATCATTAGCCTTGATTTGCCAGTGAAAGAAGTAAGTTTATTTTTTTTAAGTTTCAGTGTTATAGTACTGTCCCTTTTGTAACTCATGTAAATGACTATACTGCCAGCCATAACTCTTCATAAGCTGTAAAATGAGTTTATTCACTTTATTATTATTATCTATGTAACTGAATGGTTAGCTCATCTGCTTGTGAGCTCATGGTCTTGGTTCAATTCACGGATGGGGAAATAATGTTGAGCCAAGATCGTGAGGCAGTTAAGCAATAAGTTGAATTAAAAAGTTGACCATTATGGATTTAAAAACTCAATAATGAATAATAATATTGAATTCAGTGTGCTACCCACCAATATTTAGTTAAGAATGTGCCATCTAGAAATCGAAGTCTATTATGTGCTGGAAAATTACAGTTTAAAAGTAAAATCATTTTTAAACAATATGTAATAGACAGCATCAGGATTTAAATTAGTATATATATCAATGATAATTAAGGACCCGGGACTTTGTTATATAAAAGTGTAAAGTATGTTATAAGAATGTTGAAATATGTTAGAAAAATACACAAATATTCCCACTAAATCCCAAATATATGCACAGCATAAATTTCGTGTTTTTCATTTAAATTCAGTTCAGGGTTTCCCATACAATATCATGAAGGGTTCAGATGGTGTATTAAATTGTATCAGAATCTCTTTAATGGAGAATGTGTCAAGAAACGCTAGAAAAATCGTGATATTTAGTTGGATTTACTATTGTCACGTTTACATATTTGTTGAAAGTGTTGGTTAACATTCGAATTATTAATAAAGAATTTTCGGAAATAAATTCTCCAATTCTAGGCAGCAGTAAATTATGTAATTTCATCCCAATACATTTGGTAACTATTTACGTTATACTCAATCTGATTTTACTATTACATTAGAGGGAATATGATTATATTAAATCTGCTATGAAATTAATATTTTTCAAATACAAATTCAAGTTCCAGTATTTGTGTTCACCTTAAATGATCTGAGGGCGAGATATTCTCCTATTTGTATTTTACTTTCAGTGTTCTTAATTTGTTTAAAATGTTCACCCTTTGATTGATTATTGTACCAGTTTGGTATGTGTACTTATAGCGGGCAGATGTGAGGGAATGCGTTGAAGGGTAGAAGGTGTTACTGGTGTTGTTTGTTTGTTGTTGCCACTTAGATTTTGAATCTCCCCCAAGCTGTTTAGTGGCAATACTTTTAGAACTAATTCATCTGGAGATACAGGGTGTCCCATAAGTATGTATATGATGTTTCAAAGACTGTGGTAAAGAAACTAGCAACATAACTTGAACATAAAATTGAATATAAACACATTACTCTCATATCTTTCTTCACGAGAATTTTAATCTCTGTTCTCCATGGCATGATCCAACAATGCACCATCTAAATCGATACATGCCTGGAGATGAACACCAAAACGTTGTCACAAACGGTTTAAGAGACCCGTACTTGGTACCCTGTGGAACTCTTCTGTGATAGTTTCCCGTAGTTCGGCCAAATTGTATCTGTGATGTTGATATACTTTAGCCTTTAAAACACCCCATAAGAAAAAGTCAGGTGGTGTCAGATCATACTTTAGCCTTTAAAACACCCCACAAGAAAAAGTCGGGTGATGTCAAATCATACTTTATCCTTTAAAACACCCCATAAGAAAAAGTCAGGTGGTGTCAAATCATACTTTAGCCTTTAAAACACCCCATAAGAAAAAGTCAGGTGGTGTCAGATCAGGAAATCGAGTTGGCTACTCCACAAATCCACGTCGACCGACCCAGCGGTTCGAGAATGTTTCGTTTAGCCACTCTCGCACTGGTGTGACACTTAACTCTTCTAAGTCCAGTGATCGTTATTCCCACTCCAAAGCTGGTGCTTGGGATCCCTGGTTCGATCCCAGCTCGCGCCGTGTGGACTTTGTGGTGGACAAACACCGTCCTCGTGGGTTTTCTCGGGGTTCTCCCGTTTCCCCCCACTTTCTTCATTTCACTCATTTCTCATTCTCACCGTCTCCTTTAGCCTAGCCGGCATAACCGTGGGACGTAGAACTTAAAGATTTCATTTTCCCACTCTCAAGCTACACAGTGTTATATCGAAGCTTTTTTTGTCCAGAATTACAAATACAACAGTCAGTCAAACATCGTATACATAATTACGGGTCACCTTGTAGTTATTCTAGATTCACAATCACATTTGGAAAAGACACATATAAGCACAATTTAGAATATAATATAGAAGTTCCTTGAAATGAGGTTTGTGTAAAACATGAAACATAAATGGAGATTTATACTAACAGAAGTAATAGTAGAGGATGAGCACATCATTTCCAGCATTTGTTGTAGCTCAGGTATCTGAAAAATGCTATGTAAACTTTGTATGTTCTTTTATCTCTCATATATGTACCTCGTGGTAGATTTTAAATTGAACGCACTGAGTTTATGTTTGCTTTAGATAATCCTAGGTAAAAATGCTGTTTTTCGGAGTGTAGGACTAGTGCTTTTTAATAGTATCCGTGCCTCTTGCGCTTGATCATTGTAGCGTTCGTTATGTCATTAATGTATATTGTAAAATTCTGTTTTTTAGTGCATCTTTAAAATGGTACATGGGAATTGTATACTTTCTTAATTACTTACCTTTTTTGATTTTTTTTTTTTTTACGTGCAGTAGTAATAATAATTATAGTTTAAATATAATTTTTCTTAAATATTTAGTGGTTTGATGAGTTTGTAAGAACCCAGAAACCAAGTGTTCTCGGGTGACGGAATTTAAGTCCTTTGTGGTCAAGAAATGTGTATAGGTAGGTACGCTCATGTCCAAAATTATTGTCGCATGTCTATAAATATGTAGTTGTAGGAACATATTTTGATAACGAATTCGCCCGGTATTTCTTATAATGTTAATATGTGTATAATCGGCAAAGACATGTATGTGGCAAATTTCATGTCAGAAGAGCAATAAATAAGAACAATAAAACGAAAATAAAACTTTTTTTGTCCATTTAGCAACATTTTGTTTTACTCATTCTAATATCCGTATTTATAATTCTTTTCCTGTGAAATTCACCACAAATATACATTTCACGATTATACACATAATATCAGTACTAAAAGTACCCTGCAAAATCATTATCAAATTAAATTCTTACAAGAAGGCAATTATAGATATGCGACAATCATTTTGGACATGAGTGTACCTTTCAGAGACCGAGTGTCTTAGAAAGAAAAATAAAACTTAAAAACCGGACCTTTAAAGAGTGGTGAGGTGTTTGCAAAGAACAGGTGTCTTAGCAAAGGAGCTCTCAAAAACCGGGCGAGCCACGACGTTTTCTTTGTGGTTACCATCTAAAGTTTCTTTACAGCCAGCACGTGGTGTTGGGAGCGCGTGTAAAACCTTGCAGCAGAATTTCCAGGACTGGAAAATAGAGCATTCATTAACTTAACAATTTTTGTGTGTTCCAGGTGTACAAGAAAGTCTGGTTGGCTGAGGGAGGTGAAGGTGAAGCCATGCGTGTTGTGTATCGAATGCGAGGACTGCTGGGAGATGCAACAGAAGAATTTGTAGAGACGCTGGATGCTAAATGTGAGCAGGAGGTCAACAATGAAGAAGTTTACAAGATGGCTAATGTGATGGCAGAATGTGGAGGTCTTGAGGTAAATTAAAATATTGTTATGTGAAGTTCAGTTTGATACTACTAAGTAATTGATAGTCAAGTCGCTAATGAATTTGTAGCATTTCTTTTCTCACGGAAAGCAGTGGATGGAATGGAACTGGGACAGATTCGTGCAAATTGTAATTGATTCAAACAAAAGGAAGTTTTGTTCCAACCTCATCACAAACTACCGCAATAAACCACAATATTAAAGAGTTATATTGAAAGCAATAACTTCAGCGATTTGATTCTATAGTAAAGAACATAATATAAAACCTAGTATAGGCGGGCTGTACACAACGAGCACCGAGGAAAATATTGAAGAAATGGCACATATAATTCAATTCACTGTACTATATGCTTGTATAAGCGTACATCTATATACTTAACTTTACTTGGTGTGTGTTAACACAAAAAGTTAGAAGAAAAAAAATATTCGCAAAATAATTAAATAGAACTTGTAATGCATGTCTTGGTAGTAACCGTCCATCTTGAGTCGTTCTCTCCGTTTCTCACATGAAGCACCGCGCACAGGTCTAGAATCCAGGTGTAAAAAGTACCCTCAAAATCCTAGATTCATCCAAATTTTTATTAATTTCGTCTGAACATGCACTCTCATTGGCTGAAGCGTTATCGTGACGTATAAGCAAAGTCTATAAGAGTATGTTATTGGTCTAGTTCTCACGTATGAGGTTCAAACGTTAACAAAGAGTCTATCGTAAAATGTTTGTTGCTTATATATTTATGTTGATCTTAATAATGAAAACTTTTTTGGTTTGTTTTGTTTGTCTAGATAATGTTGAAACGTCTGTCTGCCATAACTGATATAAGTCGTGCACGGCCACTTCTACAAGTTCTTCTGAAGCTCTTCCTTCTGTGTGTGAAAGTCCGGAAAAATCAAGAGGTGCTAACGCAACCGGAGCTAGGAGCCATTGGCGTATTCCTAGGGGTGTTGCAACTGTGTTTGTCAACGGAATCAGAAACGGGACAGGGACAAGGAAGCACAATTACAGAGCAACTATTAGATGTAAGTATTCCAATATTGAGATCTAATTTCTACAAAATTATTAGCGTTTAGCTAGATAAAAAAATGATAGGGAGCCTATCGACAGATCTTATTGAGCTGTACAAAATATGGGCAATTAAAAATCCTCATGCGTACTTTTTGAGAAAATCGACTTAACTTTTTTGGTGATCCTAAAAGTCGGTAGTACAGTTGCCACTTCCTATTATGATAAAACTGGTGGTGAAATATACCCTCTTCAAATTTTTTAGTATGACACTCTGGTCCGTATTTAGGTAAATGCTATTCTCTGCTCGAGCACAGGGCGGCAAAATTTTGGATTTCTTTTTAACATTCGCAATGAAGTAATATTTAAAACTAGCAACCCATAGAGTCCCGCGCAAGCGCGAGTGTTTAATTCGCTCTAATTACAGTACGTACTAATTAGCTAGCTTATCTGATTATTTTTAAAATGTCATCCTCTCCCACCCCCACCCCAAGGGGTGAAGATGAACTTGAACATCATGAAAACCGATACCATTAAACTCAGCTACCTCGAAAACTATGAATTCAACACTAATATCTGTCGTTTTCGATTACTTTTAAAATCTCGCCTTTTCCCTGGGGAGTGAAGTACGACCTTGAAATTGAATTGGATTAAAACTGTCTATTTCTCTCAGCGACCGCTAAAACTGTGATAATATAGATCGTTTTCGGGGGGCGGCAAATTATTTAGAGCACAGGGGCGCACAATATATATAAATACGGGCCTGATGATACTAATATAACGCGAAGTACCAAGGTTGAGGTAAAGCAGCAGATAGTAGAGCCTAACGTTAAAGGTTAATTAAGCTAAGAGGATGGGGACTTAATTACCTAGAGTTCATCTTATAACCGTCAAATAAATCTCAGCATATTTTCTCACAGAATTAGTGGCAGCTATTAAAGATATTTGAGATTATAGGGAAAGTGCTGCTACAACTAATTGTTCTTCTCTCATCCACGTAAAATGAGCTTTGTGGTGATCGTGTGCATAGGTTTTCTCAGGGTTCTCCCGTTTCGTCCCACGTTCTTCATTCCACCATTTCATTCATTTATCATCATTATCGTCTCTGACAGCTTGCAGTGATATTGCCACTACTCGCGTGTCAAGGTTTTTTTTCGGTGCAACTGTAGTGGCAGTTTAATTAATGGTATAAGACAGAGTGATCGTGGTTGGTAACACTGGTATCAAAGTAGGGGCTGCAATGTCCCACCGCATGTGGTAAGAAACGTCAGAGACCATCTCTTGTTGGCCGTGCTATAGCATAACCGTGGGACGTAAAACTTAAAGATTTCATTTCATTTCATTTTCTCATCCACTTAATCCATCTGCAGTGCAAATGTGAATCCCAGTTCCACACATGGATCTAATTCTTATGCCGTTCTTAAAACATTTATACCGTTCTGCCCGGGACGAGGTCTTCTCTCTCTCAAAATCCAAGTTAAACAGCTCTGTCGAAGACAATTCCAATAGTTTTGTTCGACTTGAGTTGTGGCATATGATAATCGGGTAGGAAGGCGTGAAGTTGAGTCTGTGCTGGCACACCATGTCAGATCCCGAAATCAAGTGTCATCGCTGCCAGAGAAACCCTGACTCTGTCGAAAACAAAAAGGATATAAAGTTGCAGTTCTTGGCATCTGACAGAAAATGGCCACATACCATTCTTGAAGACGAAATTCAGGAGTCAACACTATTATCTGGATAGCGGAAAGAGACATCTTCCCAAAATCAATGTATCGGCTTCTTGATGGTGAAATACAGTTAAAATACTGGTAAATATGCTTACTACGTGTGGAAATGTCGCATCTCTAGCAGAAAACAATTCAATACAAGGTGAAGCGATAGCGTTGTAAATAAAAGTGAAGCAGAATTTACCATGACACACGCAGGATGAAGAAAGTCTATAGTTCCCCCCAAAAAATCGAGAAACAGGATGATAGCTGCTAGCCTAAGGTTTATTTTCATTAATTTAACATAGAAGGAATTTGCTTTTGTCCAGTAAAATACAATGTCGTTCCAAAACTCCAGGATTGTGAGATAGAAGTAACAATTAATGTAAATGCACTAGAAGGATCGAAGGCTAATATCTTGGTTGTCGATAGCTGCAAGTGAGAAACTGGGAGTGTTTCTCAACCGACAAACGAGGCTTCTCTTAACCTAGGTCCCGAGGATAGATATGCAACACTAGGAAGACGACAGTACATCATATAGCTAGTGAGATCGAGCCACAAGTTACGATTAACTCTTAAAAGTTTTAATTGTTGTTCAATTGTAGTGTTGCCCGAAGATGATACAGATATCAATCGATAGATCGGATCAAGCTAAACAAAATGGCATACTAGAGAGTAAAGCATGATGAGTTGTCGAGAAAATTGAGGGAAACGGATTTTCATGGCTCTGCGAAGTATGTCATTCGTTGTTAATAATAATGGCGTCTTCATTCTGTTTGAAACGATTTTGTATTTATCTATTGCAAATGAAAATTAAAAAAATGTTAACCAGCAGATTGGATTGATTCTAACGATGACACACTACTACTTGCAGTTTGTATCATACTAACTCGTTTGTGACGAAAGAGAAGTTTAGTCGTTCAGTTTTAGTTTTGTCATGCGTTTCCCAGTCCAGCTAATTTTCAAAGAATGAATGTGTTAAGAAATGAAATCAGAAAAAAAAAATCACTAATATTAGGATCCCGGGTTCGATTCCCAATGGGGACACTGACTCGAAAAAGTGTAATAGCTTTTTCAGGCCAGCCATCATTGGTGAGGCTTTCCTCATTCACAACAGCCAAATGCTGGGACGGTACCGAACAAAATGGTTCCAGACCACTTCCTTCCTTTCCCACTCCTTTCTTCCTCTCCAATCCGATTGTCTGTGTGCTAGTCACGTGCTCTGTCAATTGACGTATCAGCATCTTTGAAATTGGTTTTCATATTCCCACCAGTTCAGTCATCAGATATTTGTGTTATTTCGATATCCCTATATTCTTCCTGGTATTTAAATACGTACGTAATAATTATTTATTTTCCTCCAATTTATTGGTATCATTCTTCTGCAGATAATGGAAACCGTTCTGTCGAAAGCAGCATCGCAGTCTACCGAATCGTTCTTGAAGTTCTCCCAAACGTTTGGTGGCGAGGAACATGTGAAAGCATTGTTAACATGCACTACGGCGTCGGGAGTGAGAAATAATTCATCTGTGTTACTTCACCTAACACGTGTGCTTGCTGCCCTTACGTATGGCAACGAAGAAAAGATGGCGCTACTCATTAAGCATTTCGAAAGCTGTTTGAACTTCAATAAGTTTGACTTCGAACATACACCAGAGGATGAACAAAAGGTAAGTACATAATAAAGTTTACAGGTTTCTAAGTTGGAATAACACTTTCTTTGGTACGGAATAACACTTTTAATTGGTGCACAGTTTGATTTCAATAATCTAATCAAAAATCTCTATCGTTATAATTTTGTTAGTTACATGTAATTGTACATCTTGTACAGTCAGCGAAAAAGCTCCTTCCGTTTGATGAAATTAGTAAGTAACTTCGGAATGGATGGGCAGTTTGAGTATACTTTCCAGTAAATTAAAAAGAAAGTAATTTTCTGTACGTTCCAGCTATACCACTTATTCCCAAAATAAATTTTACCAAACGGAAAAAAAACTTTTGTCGCTTACAATACAACCATGTCGAATCATATGTTTTATAATATAGTCATTGTGTTACTATTTGTTCAATCATTTCGTCATTTCGTGATTTCTATTCCTTATTTAAGTGATAGTCTATTCCAGTTGATACATTGTAAACGTAATTCTTCGGATATGTGAAGTGCTTTTATCCATTTTTAAAAATCTTGTCGATCACTAGCAAATTTCTTGATGCAAGCTGAAAAGACTCCGTCCATTGCGCTGTAGTGTGACGGTCCTGGAGTATAAATTACCGTTTTGAATATTAGCATCCATCAATTGTAGATTTATTTATTTATTCGTATACTATATCCTATTAAGCCCTCCATAATACATATTTTTCTGTCTCTCATACATAAAAAATAAGTTAGGTAATTTATCTTAATTCTCACTGCAAATACACTTAAACATGAAATTTGAAAACGTCTAATTCAGTGGTGTCCAATTATAATGAGCCTAAGGGCCATAACCGTCTTTACTAGTAAAGTGGATGGCCGCAGCTAATAATAATAATAATAATAATAATAATAATAATAATAATAATAATTATTATTATTATTATTATTATTATTATTATTACACTACAAAAGAAAAATATTAAAAAGGTATCTGAAATATTATCTATTCAATCTGTGACAAACGAGGGTAACTAGCAGCGTTTATAAGGGCTGGGATATCTACATTCATTCCTAATGTTGCGAGCCGCAGGAGGTGTAAAAGAGAAGAATCTCCAAGGTAGTTTCTGAAGCGATTTTTCACAATTTTCATGGTCGTAAATGCACTTTTACACAAATAAGTACTATCAAACATTGACACTCTTTTCCGAACAAACTCTCAGTTTTTAGGGAAAGCTGTTGCCGTGGATGCCCGCGCCCTATTTGTTGTACAGAAACGCTAAATGCATGCATTATTTTGTTAGAAGAGTAGACACATTAAACGAATGAATAAATATAAATGAAAATACTATCAGTAATAAAAATCGTGAATCGTGAAAGCTTTGTGGGCCGCAGAAAATGGTTTGGCGGGCCGCATGCGGCCCGCGGGCCGCCATTTGGACAGCGCTGGTCTAATTCATCGAAAAATTAAGTTCAGAAGAAAGTCACATTAAGAGTTTTTATATAATTATTGTTAAAAATACAAAATTGGATAGATTGGACAAAATATGCTTCCCTACCTACTAGCAAACTAACTCTGTGACGTATGGAGTCAGGAGATTCAGTGCCGCATTCACAAAAGCTCTCCGTTGAGTTCTGTCCTTAGCTAACGGGGTTCAGTTTCTACTTTGTTCCTATTTCTACGAGATCCATCGTAATATTGTCCTTTCATCCGCGTCTAGCCCTTCTTTATGTTCGGTTTTCGATTTATTTTCCAGTCAAAACTTGGAAAATGTTCCCACTTTCTTCCATTCTAACTTCATGATCTGTCCATCTGATCCTCCTAGACTTGATGACTCTGACAATGTTTGGTAAACGGTATAAATTAAGCAGGTTCCTCGTTATGAAGTTTCCACCATTCCCCATTTCCGTTCCCCTTGAGTCCGAATATTCATCTCGGGATTCTATTCTCAGATACTTTCAGTATGCGTTCTGCCTTCAGAGTAAGCGACCATGTTTCGCAACCATACATTACAACAGACATGGTTATTGTTTTATATAGTTTAAGCTTCAAATTCAAATTGCTCGATAGAATTCGCGACGACAAAAGATTTTGAACTGAATAATGGCACAAATTCCCTGCTTTTAAGTCGACATTTAATTTCTTCGTGAATATGGTTTTCGTCTGTTAATATTGATCCTAGATATTTGAAAGTATCCACTTTGTCGAAAGTACACCGTATTATTTGATATTCTAACACATCCATAATTTTGGAGTATTACGATTACGATCCCGGCGAATTTCCATGTATTTAGTTTTTTTTTGCATTTACTTCCAAACCTATGTCCCTGCAAGCGTTTATTAAATGTAGTGGTGGGCATAAATAGCAGTTTTTGGGTTTCCAGTGGTTTCGGTTTTGTTGAAAATCGGTTCGATTTTGTCCAAAACCGGTTAGGTTTCTAATCGAATCCGGTTTCGGTTTTTAAAAGCGGTTCCGGTTTTCAAAACCGGTACAGTTTTTGATCGAAATCGTTTCAGTTTTTCCAAAACTGGTTCTATTTCTGACCAGAATAGTGTTTCGTTGTTCTCCGGAAACCGATTCCGTTTCCACAGAAATAGTTTTGTGTTTACCAAAACAGTTTTAGGGTTTTATTTTCGGTGAAATAAAAACCGGTTTTGGAGAAGACCGAAACGGTTTTGCCCATCTACATGTCTTTATATTGTTCTCCTACATCTCTTATTATATTCACACCATCAGCATACGCCATAACCTGGTGAATACCATGCAACTTCTACACCTACAGATCTTGAATACTTGAAAATAGAAATAAAGAAAAACGAACGGGCATAACGTTATAGTTTCTGCAAGAAGGCATGTTCATATTTTTTAAGATTTAGCATGTCATTAATTTTATTTTACTTTTTTTCCTTTTTCCTAGTTGGAATTGTTCTGCATTCTTACATCTGGTATAGAAAGAAATTCTATTGGAAATACTCTGAAGGACCATATAATATCTTTGGGCATAGTAGGACAAGCATTAGAATATATTACCGTAAGTACATGGAATTGATCTAAGGATGTAGGCATTAAGAAAAAAAATCTTTGAAAATTAATTTCAACGAAGATTTAACCCTTTTAAATTATATATCATATCGTCTCGTGAGAACCAGAGGAACGTAATTCCATTTTCGTAGGTTTACAGGCGAGAGGACAAAAATATTATTTGCTTAGAAACTTGTGTTTTTAATAGGATGGTAATTAAACTACATTACAACAGATGATCTACAAGAAGAATAGATGGTGTTCAGTTCCATTTACACCAAGTGGGGCTTTTAAAATTATGTCCAAACATGAAGAAAACTGCATTTCTGGAGTTACGTACCTCTGGTTCTCATGCGATGATATTTTTTGTATCTTCACTGTATTTTTTGGGCAGTGTCTTCATTATTTGATTAAAAAAGAACCAATAATGCTTTCATATTTTGTTTTTTTCAACCATGGAGGCAATGTAGAACACGTTACGTATGGTTTCACGCCTTTCTTCGTTGAGACATAGGAGGTGATGACGCCATAACTTACAAAAAATATTTTTTGTTAGGCTTATTTTTATAATTTTTTGGCGGGCGTTTCACCGAAAAGATTAAAATTTGCACACATATTCAGTGAACCCCAAATATTTTCAGATTTGTTTCAAATCTCTGCGTTAACAGTGAGGGGGAAGGGGGGCAGAGAGGAAAAAAGTTTTTTTTTTTAAAAAAAAAAAGATATATTTTAACAAAGATCCCTCTTTTGGCGATTTTTCCGCCTCAGATACATAATGGGGACGTGTGAATGGTACCGTTTGAAAGGCTGTTCTATTCTGAAAAGAATGATGTGCGAACCATGATCCTAGGATAAATAGGGATGTCTCAGGAAATTTTTATATTACATTCGGGTTTTTGGAATAATTTAGAGCATTGTGAGTCTCATCGGTAAATATTTTTATCCGTCTTTACTATTCAAGGTAAAAGCTTGAAATTTTGTACACACATTTAATACACCTCTCAATATTTTTTAGTTGATTTTGAGACCTGTGCGTTAACACAGCGGTCCAGAAGAGTCCAAAATTTGAAAAGAAAAAACTCAGAATAAATTCCGATTTCTCTCAAAATTTTCCGTTTCATGTACATGATAGGAAAATGTGAATAGTACCGTTTAAGAGGCTGTTCTGTTCTGAAGAGAATGAGATACGAACCGTAATCCTGTAAATAAATAGAGATGATGCTGTAGCTGCTTGACTGAAAGTCTATAGTTTACCTTAAAATCAAAGGGTTAAACCTAAAAGGAAAAAAATATTTGAATGAATAAAGAGAAATGTATCACCCAAGTAAGAAACTGCTACATTAAAATAGCTGTAAATGTAGTTGAAATTTTCCTTAAGTTGTGCTTCTTGATTTTTAAACTTGATTAACTACAATTTCAGTGTATGAATTAAAACATTTTTCTGTATAATTTCCTTCTATTTTTAACTTAATTTCATTGTTTAATTTTGTAGATGCATGCACCGTCTGTTAAGCCAACTTTACTTCGAGCGGATAGTGATGAGTGGAAGGAATTCATATCAAAACCAGCGTTGAAATACATTCTTCGGTTCCTCACAGGGCTTGCTACGGACCATGAAGCAACTCAGGTTAGTCACAATATAATTGTAAGTTATACTGAATATATTTCTCTTTTCTATTTAATATTAGATTAAATATTCAAATCAATTTATTTAAGATCCGTGTCATTTGAAGTCTTGTTGATCCAATAAGTAAAAATAACGTGGGTTGTACCACAGACCCCTGCAATGATTGGACAATCATGTGTCCGTACAACCGTCATAAGGTAGTCGGTACATGGACAGAGGATTGTCCAATCACAGCAAGGTCTACAGTACAACCGATGTGGCCCGAGAGCATCGACCTCAAGTGAGTGGCTGTTCTGGGAAGTGGAATGGGTGGCATAGTGGTTAATGCATCGGTACGGTATGCCGGAGGTCCCGGGTTCGAGTCCCAGTTTCAGTCAGTCACTTTTTCGCTCTTTGTATATTACATGAAGTAAGTTTTCCGTTGAAGAGAACTGTGACAAGTAAGTATCAAGAATCTGTGTAGTTACTTCGACAACTGTGTGCAAAATAGGAGAAAGGGTTTCAAATAGCTGAATGGGTGGGATCAGGATGTTAATTACCAGGGAGGAGATGAGAGGACTTTTCCCCTCTCACTTTTTGATCCCGCAAAGAAATTAAGTGAAGTGTCTCTGTCAGGGATGCTTGTCTTCTCCCCTCAAACTATCTGTAGTGTTAAAATGTTTGAGTATATTGTCAAATTCCATTGGTTTTTCTCCTTTCGTATCCTTTCATCTGCTAGCTGTATACCGAAAGGAAAGATGTAAACTATTCACTTCTGGGTTCTGATTTTATATGCACAGCTACCACAATATACGTATTCTTTTCCCCTGCTTTTACAGTCGCCCAGTTTGACTGTTTATTGTACCTATATTTGTCACTTGCAATCGTATCCTCATATCTTTCAGTTCGTAGTCCCAAGTGGATTTGGATGACGACGCTATACTAACTACATATAATGAATTCTTTGTAGGAATTTGCAGACGTCCTATATTGTACATTTCGTCTCTGTAATTGATTGGTTTGTGTTTGTTTTCATGTTTGTATTTGTATGCTTTTTTTCTTTCTTCACTTGTAGTACTTGTTGTATATCACCGTATCTTTTGTACTCAATTGATTGTATCTTTTCTGTATAACTCAATGTACCTCCTTGACAAGGGTTAGGTGGTAGAGCAGCAATATGCTGAACCTCGCCCGCTTGAATAAAGCCTTTTTTCAATTCAATTCAATATACAATGTAATGTACTTCCAGTCCTACATACAAATTCGTTGGGAAGGGTAGAGCGTTTACCTCTGGTGCATGGGGTCGCTGGTTTGATTCCCGACCAAGTAAGTGAGTAGTGGACAACATCGTGTCCGTGGATCTTCTCAGGGTATTCCCGTTTCCTCCCGCTTTTCATTCCACGAATTCTTCCATCATGATTCACTTCATTTAATCATCGTCTCCCTTAGCCTAAAGGGTATAAATGTGGGACGTTAAAATGAAAGATCTCATTTCATATACATTGGGAAAAGTTAGGTGCGGGTACCTCGGGCAACATAAGATCTGTAGTTAATTTAGTTAGTATTTCTAAGATTATTAATTATAAATTTCTTATTAGATAATTATATTTGTGTGGATGTGTGTGTTGAGGAGAGGGGATGTCATTATCTCATTCTGAGTTATTCTTTCTTCAGACCTCTGTGTCCAATTGGGGCTCAGTTTAACCCCTCTCCCAATATCAATAATGTAATTCGTAGATTAGTTAGAATGCTTGTCTTTCATACTCAGGCTTGAGTTTGATTTCCGATGGGGTCCTTTAAATGCCTGATAAGAGGTTTTTGTTGTGTACTCATAATTTAGTATTTATTTATTTATTTTATTTTTAATATTTCTGCTTAGTTGGCTGTGGCAGCAGACTGCATTCCAATTATTCATCGGCTAGAGCAAGTGTCTTCGGATGAACATGTTGGTTCATTAGCTGAAAATCTACTGGAGGCATTAAGAGGTCATCCAGAAGTGGCTAACCGCATTGAGGAAGTCCGACAGCAGACAAGAGCTGAGAAGAAACGTCTCGCCATGGCCATGAGAGAGAAGCAATTGGGAGCCCTTGGAATGAGGACCAATGAGAAAGGACAGGTGAGTTAAAAACACATTATTATCGGCTAAAAATAACCTTTTCCAGTTTGTATCTTATCATTTAAAAGTATCGTTCAAATGTTGAAAACGGGGCCGCGGTGGCTCAGTGGTAGAGCGTTCACCTCTGGTGCATGGGGTACTTGGTTCGATCCTAGCTCGCTCCAAGTGAATTTTGTGGTGAACAAGCACCGTGTAAGCGGGTTTTCTCGTGGTTCCTAGTTTCCTCCCATTTCCTTCATTCCACCAGTTCATTCATTTCTCATCACCGTCTCCTTTAGCCTAGCCAGCATACCCGTGGGACGTAAAACTTAAAGATTTAATTTCAGTTTCATTCAAATGTAGAAATAGCTTTTTTCTCTCTTCAATATTAATATTATAGTTATGAGTCAATTTGTAAGGATTTATGCATAGTTTCGTCTTTGTCAGGAAGTGGCTGATTTCATATTACTGTCACGAAATATTATCTAGTGAGCAACACGTATTTTCTCCATCAGATGTGATTTCATTGGCAATCAGTTTGGAACCAGGCGAATGAAAATAAAATATGTATGAACCCGATTTAGGTAATTAGAAGACTTAATAGCTGCAGAAGTGAGTTGATCCTGACGTTTCTGCATATCGGGTACTCCCATATGACTCATATCTAGTGCGCGGTGCTGTTCGCATATTGAGGAATTCATCTCCTTCTGAGTATTTGCATGTTCTGTAGAATTTTATGAATACACAAACCTTAGATATTTAGGACTGCCTAATAATCTTTGTATTTAGGAATGGCCTTTCTTGTAAGCGGAGCGTACTAGCTTTTTTGTCCTCATTTTATTTCTTCCGTTTTATATCAATAATTTTAGTGTTTGATGTTTTCTTTACTTGTTTTTTCTATACTATTACCTGTATTATTGCTTTTATGTAGTCATCATCATAGGTATTCTATCATTGTTGGCGGGGGACACGGTGGCCCAGTGGTAGAGCGTTTACCTCTGGTGCGTGGGGCCCTTGGTTCAAGTAAGTTTGTGGTGGACAACATCGTGCTCCTGGGTTTTCTCAGGTGCTGCCGCTTTTTCTCAATTTCTAATTCCACTTGATTCTTTCTTTAATCATCATCTCTCTCAGCCTAACAGGCATAACGTGAGACGTTAAGTTCAAAGATTTCATTTCATTTCTATCAGTGTTAACAAGTCATTCGTTGGAAACTGACGAAACTTCCGTTCATCCGGTCTTCAGGTAACCTTTTAGTCTTTACGTAGAAATTTTGTTTTAATACCATACATCAACTATACCTTCTTTCACCTTCTCCCTCATTTTCCTGATACCATACTTTTTGGCAGGTTGCTTATGATATAGTTCCTTGCTTATAATTGGTGAGAAGGAATATCCCAACTAATTTCTTTTTCTCTTAATAATTAATACTAAAATTGCTTTGTTCGACCCTACTATTTCTTACATTTTATATCAATATCTTCATTTTACTTCTTCATTCGTTTTCCATTTGATCACCAAATTTTCACCATTCTCCTCACCAATTTTTCGAAAATCTTTGCTTGTGCGTAATGCCCATGTTTCTACGCAATACAATATTCCACACGAAACATTTTATGCGTTCTTTACCCAACTCTTTATTCAAAGACCATAAAACATAATTTTCTTCTTAAGTGCTTTCGCCGTTCCTGTTCTTGCCTTTATTTCACATTAGCACTTCATGTCTTCCAATAATACTACTATCGAGGTATCGAAAACTAGTTACTTGTTCTGTTTTCTACGTCTTCCTTGTATAGTTGATACCGGCCACTTCATTCCAATTACCATTGCTGTTGTCTTTCTAATGTTTATTTCTTCGTAGATGTTCTGTTTCACGATCTTTTGTTTTGTTAAATTTACTCGAACTTTTTATTTGCTTTCTTCTTTTAATACTTATTTATGCTTTTACTTCTGTTATAAATTTTTAGTTCCATGCCTTATTTGCGTAAGAAAATTAGGTCGTTGACCTGTATCGTAACGAGAACAAATGGCTCCGATATTGGAAACTCCATTAACCCCCCACTCAATCCAAAATCCGAGAACGAGCATAAATCTACAGTCGAGCAGCAAAATATGGCGATACCTTGCATGTCGTGGAATACTTCGTTATGATCTTAAGGTTGTGCCGAGGATATTATTAGGAAAATAATTTAAAATGTGCAGTACTTAGCTTTAAAACTGTCCGTGGATCATCATATGGTCTATGATGGAAAAGTCCTAAATTATGCATGGATCATATAGTGATCCATAGGAAATTGTCGTAACTTTTGTAATGCTGCCACCTTTACGATCTTTCTGCGTCACATTGAGTTCTTCAGCGTTAAGGAGTAACAAACTATGATTTCGAAATCGATGTTACTTTGTTCTGAGAAGGGCGATGACGCTACAGGCAGATTCTGAAGATCTTTTGATTTCCCAGTAAGTAGCTTTACGATATTGCGATATGAAAGGTTTTTTTCCTTTCTTGTGAAATTGAGAATGTATGTTTTCCCTCGACTACGAGTTATAGAGACACCGTAGTTTAGGTGTAAGAACATTAGACGAACGTCCGCATGGTCCTGGGTTCGATTCCCAGCCGGTGCTTCCTAATTTTCGGTGTCCACCCAGCGTCGTGAGGCAAACTGGGGAGTCACGTGAATAAAAGTCTTGATGGCTACTAGGTCTAGGAAGCTCCTGATATGGCTGTCAGAGACAGGGCAACGGAGTGCACTGACCACATGTTCGTTGCTAGACTGGACGTAGTACAGCCGGTCGCTAACAGATGGTGTTGGAGCGGCTCAGGCCCACAAAAAGGGCTGTTTCGCTAAGTGATATGTATAAAATTGCCGAGAAAACTGCACAATTATGGATTTCATAGGTTGATGTAGAAAGGAGGGGAGGGAGGAAAATAAAAAACTAATAATTTTTCTAAACAGAAATAATAATTGTTTCTTCAGCCTTGTGGACAAAAGACGTGCTCTTACTTCATTCTTCATTTTTACATTATTGATCATACGTCATATTTACAGGAGTAATTGTGAAGCAGTGTTTTCAACTTGTCATCGTAATTTTCACTATATCGCCAAGTAATAGACATTCTTCCTTCTTTTCGCCCTACACTAAGTCAAAAGTTTAATTTGTAATTATATTCCTCGTGGGTTGTACAAAAGCAAATGAAGGTTGCAGGGTGAATCCAGACACCATTCATCATTCTTTATTCATCATTTGGGAAAACAGAGATCATAAATTCAATAGTTCCTATTAAAAACTAATAATAGTAATAAATGTAAAATAAACAATAGCGGTGATGTATCAAAAATAAAGTACAGTGAATATAGAGTAGAACATTAGTTATTTCGTTGATTGCGTTAACTAGAATCAGGGATGTAAAAAACATTTTCCGAACTTTGTAAATTTAGCTTAAATGACCGGTCGGTTCCAGTTTTTTCTAGCAATTTTAATGGACACTTTAAAGGTTAATTATTTAAATGGCTTTTCAAAGTTACAAGAGTGTTCGGAAAGTAACCTCCGATTGGTTAAAAAAGAAACACTAAAGTAAATAAAAAGAATTAGAAAGAAGAATTAGAAAACTCTTCGTCATGAATGTTTGTTCGTCCACTTTTAAATGAACGAATCCATTCACGAACAACTCCATACTCATCAAACTTGGTCCATACACGGCACAAAGTTTCCGATGAATAGCTGCTGCCGAATATTGTTTTGCCGTAAGAAAACGCATTACATATCGCACTTGGCGGGGTTTTCTGTTGCAGCACACATTTTGAGACGCTATAAAAATGGAAGTAGCGATCAGATAACCTTCATTGTACCGCGGCTGGATGCAGACTGTTCTAGCGCGCACGTCTATGTAAAAATGGTAGCGCTGCCCCATTACTTCACGTTCAGTGACCAATCGGAGGTTTTTCATTTGTGTTTAGCGTTTAGCAACTATCGCCTTTAACCTAAGTAACGTAGGTTCTCATTAGATTTCATTGTGTCGTATTTAAAAACACAAATTTGCTTGCTTGAAGCAGTTAAAAGCGCATCATGGAGTTTGTTGTTCTACATGTTGTCTTGAGTTGTATTATACATATGTATGTGTTTATTGTAATAAATTCATGCTTTGACTTTCATTTTCCCAGGTAACGGCTAAAAGCGCGATTTTACAACAAATGGAAGACTTAGGTGAAGAGACAGGACTTGTATGCGTAATTTGTCGCGAGGGTTACAAATTCCAACCAGCAAAAACACTAGGAATTTATACATTCACGAAGAGATGTAACGTCGAAGAATTTGAAATGAAGCCTCGAAAGACTGTAGGATATACGACGGTTACACATTTCAATGTTGTTCATATTGATTGTCATCAAGCTGCAGTCAGGTACGTAATCCCATTGTTTTTTAATGTTTTCGACCAATTACTGTACTCTTCAGAACTTTTTCTAGCTATTTTAATGGACACTCTAAATGTTAATTGTTTAAATGGCTTTTCATTATATTTCAGAATTATTTTGTGATTCATTTAGATTAGAACCTTTTTAAGTTTTAAATAACAAGGTGTATGAGAAAATACACAAGAAGATTATAAAGTAATGTGTATATATTATTTTCCGTTAAACTGGATAGGATAAGTTTTAATTCTTTCAACTACACTAAGAGAGAGAACATGTGCTGTTTGTAGTCTCCATGATAAAGTTTCAAACATTGTTATTAATTCTATATGGTTTCCCGTAAAGAATGCAACTTTTAAAATGCCCGCCATTTCTGTTCTAGTAAGTTGGCAGGACTGAACGTTACACGATTTTCATTTGTTGTCTTTACGTGTAGTAGTTACGGAGCGCCAAATAGCATATAATGGTCATCTCTTTTCTAGACCGGACTTATATCAACATTGTCACTCATGATGGTGATGTTTTCCACACTATCACTAACACAAGGACGCTCCAAGGGTTTTAATGTTCACAACCAAACCGGTTTTCTCAAATTTAGCAATCTGTCTCATCACAGATCGCATTGCGCTGACGAAACATTCCATGGAATTTGTGAACAGTCTCGGAACAACATTCACAGCGTACCTACCGTAGTCGGTTCTAGACTTCACTTAGGAACTAGTATGTGCCCTATCCAAATATCCAAGTTTCAGAATCCTGTGGTGCTTCTACACAATTTTTATAGAGGTAGTTGGTGAGGACTTCAAATTATATGCTCGTATCTAAACTCCCTCTATGAAAATTGTTGCGTGAGTATCTTAGGATTCTAAAACATGTATTTTTGGATAGCACAGATATTAATTCCTAAGTAAAGTCTTGACCCGGCTACGGTAGGTCCCATAGTTTTGGAGCTATGGACTTTTAAAGTTCATTTTTTCGTGTTTTCGCGAGCCTATAACTACGAAAGGAAGCGTTTGTGCATACGGGTTGGTCTATACTTTTTGTCTTATCTTGGTGTCAGGAATCACCTCCCAAACGCTCTTGCTGTTGTTTTGAAACACCCTGTATATATAATATGATGCTGTTCCGTATATAAGCAATTATAACAGAGGAAAGAGTAATAAAACGATGATGTAAGATATCATTAGTCGGTGAAAGCAATTAATTTTGCATAAACTATTTGTAAAATAAATATGTGTACTGGTAACACTTGAGCTTCCTCTTATGAGTTTATTATATGAGTGTGTGTGTGTATTGTGATCTTATGTAATTATGAATAACTTATATTAAGATGAATGTTCGTGTGATCTTTTCTAGGTTGGCAAGAGCTCGTGATGAATGGGAATCGGCTGCTTTGCAAAATGCAAACACAAAATGTAATGGACTGCTACCTTTGTGGGGACCACAAGTTCCAGAATCGCAGTTTGCTAGTTCTCTTGCTCGTCATAACACATATCTACAGGATTGTACAGGGCATAGGTAATAATAATAATACTTAAAATTTATCTTAAAATTAGACATTTGGTGTTGATGACAGATAATTTTAAGAATATGGGAGATAGGAAGAGAAAGAAGTAGAGGAAGGGAGGAATTGAAGTACAGAGAAATAGCCATGAAGTTTCCAGATGTACGCCACATTGAAATACTAGTAACCTGTTGAAACAAACTAAAGAAAGATAAAACTAATGGGACTGCATATAAGGAGTAACAAATGAAGAGGATTTTTCTTATATCTATTTAATATGAGATAGGAATGCCATGCATAATGCGGCTTTTATTACACATATTTGCGATTGAGATTTTTAAAAATCTATCACATAAAAGTAAAACTGATCTTGTTTGGAATTTAATTATGGGAAAACAGCTGAACCATTCATAATGAATTTTTGGACATGCTTATCAACTATCTCGAACTGGGTTTTTCCCATGCTACGTCAAGTTAGGAAAATGAAACTCGATACTAAAACTCATTAAAAATAAGGAACACATGTCGCGGCGTTTTAAAAATTCCGTTCTAAGGAAAGGAGGGATTTTCTATAAAAATAAAAATGAAACGTGAAAATGTAATAGGTAACTCATCAAGAATATATACAAAGTAAATGCTTGTATTAAAGCTGCTTTTCAACATAGCCGCCACTTTTTTCAGGACTTTTCTCTCCTTGTAACAACACAAATTTCAAAATACCCTATATATAGAAGTCCGTTATTTGGGAATAAAGCCATTTGCGCAGAACCGCTTTGACTTCATCATCGGGATTAAAACATTGGACGAGTTTTTTTTCTTCCAGCGAGCCAAGAAGATGATAATCTGAAGGTTCCAGATCAGGACTGTTCGGCGTGTACTCAAGTATCTCTTCAGCGTACCGTCCAGGCTCCGTATGGAAGTGCGTGATATATACATATACCATAGAGCACTCACTTTACGAGATTTAAGTTCGTAATACACTGTACTATACGAAATGTTAAACATGTTCGACAACGTTCGACGATGCAGTCGCTGGTCATTACGAATTGCTTCTTCAATGGCGGTGACATTCTGTTCGATTGATGCTGTTACTGGATGCCCAGCACGTGGCTTTCCTCAAAGTTCACACAGCCCTCTTTAAAGAATTTTGCACCACCTGCAGATGTTTCTACTGTCCATACAGTCTTCCCCAGTATGCAACCATTTCGCTGTTAATTTCACTCGGGTTTTGTCCTTTTGCTTACAGAAAACGAACTACACTTCAGTGCTCTTTACAAGTAGATAACTGTAACGTATGCACCGTCTTTGCTTAGTAGTTCACGCTTTTGTCGCTAGAGGTACACCTGATCTAATAAATAACTGATGACTAGAGTGTAAACTTCAAAGTACGTCTCAATTTGCAGATCCCAGATCAATATAACAACGCATGAAACAAATATTCTGCTCTACTTATTGATTCGCTCTCGTATTTTATTTTTCACTTACAACTGAACCAATTTAATTGAAACCCTTGATAAATAAAACTTGAACAGCGATGTTTTGCTTAGTCCTGGAAGCAATTTATCGCTGTATGGAAACTATTCCTGTAATATAAAGAGAAAATTAAAAATACATATTAGTGAAGAAATTTAGAAAATAGTAGTTAAAAAATGCAAGTTATGAAAAATAGTAGTTAAAAAATGAACAAATAATCCTGAATGAAAATACTTGTTAAAATTAAACAATCTAATTGTGATATTTTCCATAAGTAGAAGCTTTGCTTTGTTATAATTAAAGACAAAGTAATTAATTGCTGAGCAAAACTAATATATTTTCATTAAAATTCAACATGTGTTACAGTTTCACCAACTAACTCCTTGGCTTCATCAGACACTCTGATAAAGCCAAGGAGTTAGTTGGCGAAACTGTAACACATATTTAATTTTTAATGAAAATATATAGTTTTGCTCAGCAAATAATTAGTTTGTATTCAATCTTATTGGTTGTTAGAAGTGACCTCCTGTTTTCTGAAATACGTAAGTTGTAGCTTTACATTATATCTGATGAAGGCAATAATATATTGTCCATAATGTATCTGATGAAGGCAATAATATGTTCCTGAAACTGTCACACAGATTAGAAATTAGCATTGTTTGCTTTGGTAACATTCTCTCGCCCTTTAGTTAGGTATTGACTAACTTTATTATATTTATTATTGCAAAGATTAACAAATGTGTTTTGACTTCTCCAGGGACATCGGTTATTCATCCACTGTGCATGATTTAAAGCTGCTACTATTGAGGTTTGCGCAAGAGAAATCCTTCCACGATGACACTGGCGGAGGAGGGCCACAATCGAATATGCATCTGATTCCTTATCTTATCCATATGGCGCTCTATGTTATCAATACGTAAGTTTTTAGAAACTTTTCGGATTTAGGATGTTATTGGGAAAGCAAAATAAATTTTAAAATGCCAGATGAAAGGTTTCTGTGCACTAGTTTTTGAACAATGAGATAAAAATTCAGGAAGAACTATCTATTCTAACTTTTTAAGCTGAGATAATAGTCTGTATAAAAAAAATGTTCAACATTAAGATGTAAATTCAATCAGAACGTTCTCAAACTTCAATGTAAAATAATAAATATGCTGAAGAGTTATTATTTACTACTGTTTCCACAGGCTTTGGAAAAAATACAATTTCCAAACAAGTATTTAATAATATTTTTGTTTTCAAGATATTTTTCATTGTTAAGAAAGATCCAGTATAATCAATTAGTGGTATATATTGTAAGACGTGAATCATTTTAACAGTTGAGGGAATAATCGTAGATCTAGTAAATAACATTTCAAAGATGTTATTAAATCTCATATATACTCAGGAAAATATATTTCCATGACAGGCTCAATGAGTATTTTTAACTTACTTAGCTTTCCTCGTTTTGTACCCATATTTTTGGAAAACTTTCATCGTTGTAAGGGTGAAGATTAGTAACGCTGTATTATTGACAAGTGCATGCGATGTTGAGAGTATTTTCTAGATGTTTTAAATTTGTGGAAAACAGTTTGTGGTTCGTTAAAGGGGCCCCCGTATTGAAAACAAAATGAATGTAGACATTAATTTTTCATACGCTTATCCGAAAATGATCACAATTAATTATTAATAATAGAATAAAACCTGCTAGATTAATTGTATTCTTTAGTATCAGCTAACCAGAATTGTTCGTGCGCTTTTCAACGTGTACACCCCCAATGACGATGAAACGGTTCACAGAGCATATGGGAACACTTAGTGAGTTCGTGTCTGTGTTAGCTTTTTGTATAATGAATCTACGATAGTCAAATAATCCCATAACATTAATGTGAAAAAATACATGATTTGGTCATGGCTGCTTTAGAGTACAAAGTGGTCACGAAGGCGGCTCGAAACATTCGTCGAGCGTGTAACGAGAGCAGTAAGTTTAAGAGTAATCCAAAAATGATCTAGAAAGTTTCCACTGGGGAGGAAATCTTTGGAATACGAACCTCCTGCAGGATGATTACTAAACATCAGTCTGCCAAGAACTTGCAACGTGTCCGGTAAGTGATGAAGTTACCCGGTTTCATTTACTCCGAAATGGTGAAGCGTGCAAGTTGTCCAAATAACTACCCACTCAAATGACAACGATACCACGAACTTCCAACATTCAGCATATATTCCTCATTACATAACAACACCCATTTCTACGTAAAGTTTTAACGTGCGTAAGAAGTAGGGTGTTGTACTAGGTCTTTATTGGTTGTTCACCCCAGGAGAACTGATACTACACATTCCAAAGCCCCGTTGCACCCAAGGAAGTTATTGTGTGTGGGATAGACAGGCGCCGAAATTGTACACTATGAGCTTCCAGCCAGTAGTCTTAACAGTCAACGCGAATGTCTTGTACCCATCTACAGCGAGCGGATATACTGTGGCAAAGGCAGTTTGCATTAGTCAACAGAAGAGGAGCCCGTCATACAACACAGATTGTCGTCGGTAAAATTTAAAATCTTGGCTTGGAACTGTTATTTTATCCTCCGTATTTTCCAGACATCTCACCAGCTGACTATCGGAGACGATTCAGAAATAGAAATGACCTGGAGAAGTGTCTGGCTTCTTTGCCTCCGAAAAGAATTCATTCTGTTGGAAGGGCCTTACAATGATTGTATCTCGTGGCAGAAGTAGACTATGTACGGATTTACTTCTAATAAATAGAACTATTGTTGTCAAAGTAAATGTAACAACGGTGAGATTTGATTTCTACCTTCCAAATGCGTTCTAACATTTTTGTTAGCTGATATTAAGTGTACTTTTATTTTAAAATGATGTAGAATACTGAAATCTTGTACCTGATAATAAATTTTTCTTTGTTTTATGAGTTCTAATGAAGTATTCTTTCTGTAAATTAGGACGCGGTCTGGTCAGCGTGAAGAGAAGAATCTAAACAGTTACTTAGAAACAAGCGTTGAAAAGTGGGTGGAATCGTCGTTTGATGCTGAAGGCCCGCTTTACTGGTCGGTTCTTTCCATTATGTTGCATCCTCCAGCACGGTGGAACACTACTCGACTGATGCATCTCAAGAGGCTGATTGTGTTGGCTCAAGCACGTTACGTGGATGCTCAAGGAGGGAATAAACTCTCCGATCGAACTGTCAAGGACTACACTGTCTATAAGAGTTACTTGATATTCTTTGGCCTCGTAGATGGTATCTACACTCATTTCTTTAAGGTAAGAGTTCCACGTTCAATTCACAAATTAGCAGGTTTAAAAGAGTTTATTGTATTTAGTCGCCCATATCTAATTTGTTCGCAAATCTTTGGAACTGTATGCGGAAGTGTTTTCAGACTTCGTTCTAAATTCTTAATTTCACTAACTTTCGTCTGTTACATTGTAGTTTTTCTGTTACTTCCGTTTGACTATACTTGCAGTCTTAGTTTTATTGATTTGATTTGATTTTAGTTTAGTTTAGCATCCCTTTCAGCAGCCAGGCTATATGAGATGACCTACAGGTTAACGAGGAATCCGAACCACATGAGCTCCCGCTGGGAATCGAACCCGAGTTTCCCCACGCCAATCTCAGTGTTATTCAGTGGTCTATAGCACATTGTATGTTACACAACGCAGAAGTTTCAGCAATTCTGGAAGTAAATGATAGTTTATGGGATGTAGATCAGGCTAATAAGGTGGATGTCGAAGTAATGTATGAGTAATATTCTTTGTTAATTGTGGTTCCCTTTGGTTGATAATTTACGAAGATATCTCGTCATAATCCTAGAATACTGTAAGCATTACTTTACTAACAGAACATGCATCAACTGAAGATTCTTCTTCTGTTTTACACCACCCTATAGAATGATTTTCGGTTTCTGGATTAAAGTATGGGATACATGTTTTATCAGATATTATTTGTTGCTCGAACAAGCTCCTGTAATG
The DNA here is from genome assembly GCF_964235325.1 of Thermobia domestica. Taxonomy (NCBI): domain Eukaryota; kingdom Metazoa; phylum Arthropoda; class Insecta; order Zygentoma; family Lepismatidae; genus Thermobia; species Thermobia domestica. Next base: position 7,058,447 of record NC_137460.1, on the reverse strand, counting down.
ATCATCTGTTGAACAAGCTCCTGTAATGATCATCTGTTGAACAAGCTCCTGTAATGATCATCTGTTGAAGTTGAGGGCATGTGTCTGCTCAGCGCGTTTTCTGCTACAGTCTCAACAATCAGAATTCATAACAGGCTAAAATTATGTTTCCTCTCAAATGATGAAGACGAATCTCATGAACCTCCTGCATATCAATACCCATGCTCGGGTTTACCGAGCAAATAGTTATTAGTCTGTTTTCCTGCAAGAGGTTTTTCACAATAGCAATGTTAACGTTGTTTAGGGCTGTTTTCGGATTTCTGCTTCTACGAATATTTTTACTAGCTTTAACTCGACAAACAGGATTTTGTAGTTACATCTTCTAAACAACGTAAATGATTTCAGAAGTTGTAACATTCTCTCTCCATAGAAAGAATTTTCAGATAATTAATTACGTTTTCTATATTTTCAAAATTTCTTTTTAAAAAAAGATGCAGTCGTAGAGAGCCTACATTATATTAGTTGGCATTGATTAATATAATTGAACAAACATGTAACAATAGACTTTGTACCCGATGTTAGTTCTCGTATTTTTAGTTAATGTTTCTAATATTTCGACTCTCACAGTGGCCACGTTCACAAATCTTTCTTGCTAGCTGGAATTCGTCTATTCTCCCGAGCTCCTTCGTGGCTAAGCAGTTAGCGTACGCGCCTTTGGCGTGAGAGACCTGGGTTCGATTCCCGGTGGGAGCCCATGTGGTTCGGATTCCACGTTAAATCAGTAGGTCCACGTCTCATATAGCCTCACTGCTGAACGGGACGTAAAACTCAAAATCAACTCAACTCGTCTATTCTCCCATAGTGTGATGTTTTGTCTGTCCTGTAAAATAAAGTGATTTCCAAGTATTCCAATAAAAACTTCTTTCTAAGAAACATTTTTCCACTTTTAACTCGTACGTATCGTTTATATATCCGTTCGCTGAGAGTTTGACAGGAACAAGCAGTTCTCGTAAAGGTTTTTGTAAGTTCACTAGTTATTTCGTGATCTTGGTTTGGTATAATTTGCAGTCACTTGCACTTCACATGTCTTATGGGGGCTACGGTGGCTCAGTGGTAGTGTGTTCGTCTGTGGGGCATGGGGTCCTTGATTCGATTCCAGTTCGCACCAAGTGAACTTTGTGGTGGACAAGCACCGTGTGCATGGGTTTTGTCGGAGTTCTCCCGTTCCGTCCCATTTTCTTCATTCCACCATTTCATTCATTTCTCATTATCATTGTCTCCTTTAGCCTAGCCGGCATAACCGTGAGACGTAAAACTTAGATTTTTTTTCACATTTCTTATGTATCTTCTTTTTCACGTGCACTTGTTTAAATGTGGCGTGGGAGACCCGGGTTCGATTCCCGGCGGGAGCTCATGTGGTTCGGATTCTACGTTAATCAGTAGGTCCACGTCTCAAACAGTCTCGCTGCTGAACGGGACGTTAAACTAAAATCAACTCAACTTGAATTTCCGGAAATTTTTACAGAATAGCTCGTATTAAGAATATGTATTTATAATAATTAATCGTGTATTTTATTACTCTATAACGTGTATTAGTAATTATGTCACAGCTTGTTTGTACATGGAAGTATTACGTTATCAGCTCTGTGTTATTCATTGACAGCAATTCACAGAACTTCGGATACGTTTCTTTCTTGATATCAAGAAGTATCGAAAGTCTTTCTTATCAAAATAGGCTGAAATTTAAAGAAGAATCAGATCAGAACAAAAGTATGAAAAGTTATGTAGCAATCCAATTCTAATTTCCTACTGTCACTGCTAGAAGTGAAAAATTTCTGATTTGATGGAAAAGGTTAATTATTTTGTCCCTGTTAATGACTGCTTAGCGCAGACGTGTTATTGTACTCTTAAAATTGATTGTCACTGCAGTAACCTAAAGAACTTCTGATATTTGAACACATACAAGAACTATACAGATGTTATTTTCGCTTTTTCTTTCAGAAAGTTCCGGTGTCCTCTGACGATCAGTGGCCTTCCAATTTAGCGGACTACATCCGAAACAATGATGAAGCCCTGTTGAAGGCATCGGAAAAGCTGTTGGCTATTTATCGAGAAGAGCTCCTGTTGTGTACTTCGTTTGAAGAGTTCTGTGATGTTACAGGTAAGGATCGGTCCCCGCAGCAAGAGAATGGTAAACGGCAGAGATTATAGTATGATAGTACAGTCAACGACAAAAGTTTTTTTTTCCGTTTGGTAAAATTTATTTTAGGAATAGCGGTGATCTTATGACCGGAATGTAAAGAAAATTACATACTTTTTAATTTACTGAAAACTGTACTTAAATTGTCCTTCCATTCTGAAGTCATTTACGAAACAATTTTTTTGAAACGGAAATAAACTTATGTCGCCGACTGTACAAGGTCCATTCAATAAATGGCCCGAAAAGTTGTATAAAAAATACAAAACTTTGACAAAGTTTGTGCTTCTTTGCTGTTTTTGGTGGTGTCATAGAACTACTATCAGATGGACCTTCCTCGCGAACAGGATGCTGAGAATCAGTGAAACAAGATGGCGGCACCCTTTCAAGTTGCACCAACGTGGAAAAACGGAGTGTTATCACATTTCTGTTAGTTTAAGGGTTGAAACCAATCGAAATTCACCGTCGGATGACAGTGCAATGTGGTGAAAGTTATTTGAGTTGAACGCAAGTGTACAAGTGGGCAGATAAAATCAGTAACAAATGTTGAAGATTCGCCTCGCTCAGGACGCTCTGTCTGTGCAGTCACGGAGAACATTGCGAGAGTTGATACGGGAAAACAGACGTATTACGCTGAGTGATATTGCAGTAAAGATGTACATTAGTGTCGGGTCAGCCCACCATATTGTTCATGACGTATTGATTTCTTGGTGAATTTTCATTGGTTTCAATCCTTCAGCTAATAAATCTGATGACCCTCCGCTGCTCCATGTTGGTGCAAACCTACAAGGGTGCCGTCATCTTGTTTCACTGATTCCCAGCATCCCGTTCGCGAGGCAGACCCATCTTAACCCTTTCCGGATCTTGGCTTTTTGGGCTATTTTTTAGACTTTCAGTCAAGCAGCGACTGCATCGTCACTATTTATGCTAGGATCATGGTTCATACCTCATTCTCTTCAGAATAGAGCTGGCTTTCAAATGGTACCACTTGCATGCTCATACCATATACCAGAAGCGGGGAAAAAATGTCAAAGTGAAAATTTCGGAGGGAAATTTTTTTTTCTCGAACTTTGGCCTCCCTGGACCCCCCCTGTGTAAACGTAGCCATCTAAAAAAATCTGAGAAATAGTACTTGGTATACTGAATGTGTGTGCCAAATTTCAAGTTTCTATCTTGAATAGTAAGGGCGGGAGAATTTTTATCAAAAATTCCCACAATGCCCCAAATTACCATAAAACACTATGATCTCAGGGAAAAATATCCTGAGACATCCCTAATTACTCTAGGACTATAATCCGCCAATCATTCTCTTCAGAATAGAACTGCCTTTCAGGCGGTACCATTCACATGTCTCCATCGTGTATCTAAGGCGGGAAATTCCAGAAAAAAGGGATTTTTTGGGGCTAAATTTCCCTTTTTTCAACTTTTAGCCCCTCTGGACCCCCCTGTTTTAACGCAGAAATCTGTTAAATACTACTCGGTGGACTGAATGTTTGTGCACAATTTCAATCTTCTAGGTGCAAAAATAAGCCCGCCAGAAAACAAAAATCAGAAAATTCCCCATGTTACCCTATACAGAAGTATATTTTGAAAAAAAATCACTGAGACGTCCCTAATTACCCTAGAATAATAATTCGACCGTCATTCTCTTCAGAATGGAACTGCCTTTCAGACGGTATGACTCACTTGTCTCCATCATGTATGTGAGGCGGGAAAATCGTGTAAAACGGGATTTTTTGGTCTAAAAATCCCTTTTTTCAATTTCCCCCCTCTGGACCCCCCCCCCCCGTTTTAATGCAGAGATCTGAAAAAAATCTGATAAATACTACTAGGTAGGCTGAATGTTTCTGCACAATTTCAATCTTCTAGGTGCAAAAGTAAGCCCGCCAAAAAAAAAAAAAAATATATACCGACCATGTCCCATTTTTCCCTATATAGAAATTCAAAAAATCCCTAAGATGTCCCTAATTACCCTAGGATAATAATTCGACCGTCATTCTCTTCAGAATGGAACTGCCTTTCAGAAGGTATGACTCACGTGTCCCCATCGTATATGTTAGGCGGGAAAATCCTGAAAAACGGGATTTTGGGGATAAAAATATCCCTTTTTTAACCCTTTGCCCCTCTGGTTCCCCCTCTGTTTTAACACTGACATCGAACAAAAAATCTGGTAAATACTACTCGGTGGACTGAATGTTTGTGCAAAATTTCAATCTTCTACGTGAAAAAATAAGCCCGCCAAAAAATAATGAACATAGGCTTCATAAGGGAAAATTTCTATTTCAAAATTATGACGTCATCACCTCCTATGTCTGGACGCAGGACGGTCTGAAACCATACGTAATGTCTTCTACAATGTCTCTGGACTTGAAAAACAAACAAACAAACAAAAAAAAACCCGGACGAAAAAGCTCAAATAGAAGAGAAATAACGCAATGTACCATGAAAAATGCGTATGGTACAAATTGTACCATAGATCCCCAAAGGGTTAATAATAGTTCTACACCATCACAAAATAACAAAGATGCACAACTTTGTCGAAATTTTGTACAGAGTTTTTCAAAAAGAAAGACCTGATTTTAAAAGTCCATATATATTGATAAAAATATACTACGAAAAAGGGATAAATTGCAAAATACAAAATCTTCAAGTTTTAGCATTGCTATTACAAATACTCTGTGTCCACCACCAGCATCACAAACAACATCTAGACGATAGCTAAATTCGTCTCTTACTTTACACAATGTATGTGCGTTTACAGCAGTTACGGGTGCAGGCGGGGCCAGTCTCTCCAAATTGGCAATACCAACGACAAATGTTTTTGGGTGCAGGCGGATCAACACGAAAACGCCGACGGAAAGCACGCTGGACCGACATGATTGACTCAGTCTCTGCAAACTGCAGCACACAAAACGTCTTGAGTTGAGCGGACACCACCTTACTTCTGACTGACTGCAAACTGGAAAGACGCATTGAGTGACATCTAACGGCGATTTTTTAAACTGGACCGCGCCCTATTCAAACGACATTCATTTCCTTGGCGGCACGTCTCATATTCCGTAATTATTACCGTCCAAAATCAGGTGATTCTTTTTGAAACACGGTATATTTTTTTTTATATAACTTTTCGGATTATTTGTTCAATGGACTTTGTATGTTGTACACATGTTCACTAATTAATCACTACGAGGGGAGTTCTTAAAGTTTCCGATGATATGAAACAGGGATGGCCATTTTTCGTCGGGGTTCACGCTAGCTCAGGCTCATTGTTCTCCAGGCCCGTAGCCAGCCCAAAAATTTAGAAGGGGGGCGGTAGAAGTTAGGGGGGCCCGACCCAATCATATTATACTTCATCACCATATTATAGTTCACTAGCAGCGTTCACCCCGCTTCGCTGGGGTCACCCCGGAACGCAATAAACTTTGTTACTTAGATAATTTTTACTTTTTCGCTTTCAAGTGATATGATAAAAACCATAGAAGATTGGAGTAAATGTTAACATTATATCGCCTGTCATTTATGTTAACCCGCCGAGTGACACGGTCATGTGGGTTGCATATAAATACGTTTATTTTTAGCTATGATGAACTAACAAAGGATTTGTACGTTATGGACACTTGAATGGTCAATTATCTCAAGACACTGGTAATTGAAAATTAAAGTGATATGATAAAAACCATCTAGGGTCCAAATCTTAATAACCCCCCAAAAATGAAAGAAATTGGTTCAGCCGTATTAGCGTGATGAGCTAACAAAGGATTTGTACGTTCTCTTTTATATATATAGATAGATTTGCAAGCCTACCGTGAAACTTTTAGGGGGGCCAGCCAAAGGTTTTGGGGGCCCCGGCCCCCCTTAGCCCCCCCCCCCCGTGGATACGGGCCTGTTGTTCTCAAAGGGGCTTATGTTCATTAGTCTTAGTAAAGTTCAGGCTAGCTCAACACACACACACTCGCTTTCCTCAATGAGGCTCGCACCAGCTCGATCTCTTGCCCATTTGCCATATTGAGCTTGCGCTCGCTAAGGACTCGCACTCATTATTTACAATGAAACTCACACTTCTTCGTGATCGCACTCTCTAACCTCACTCGTACTCGTGTTCGCTCGAACGTAAGGCTCTGGGTCGTTTTCCATTTGTTAGCACAAGAATCAGGCTCGCGAGTTTGGATACATTATGAGAGATGGAGGAATCACGCTACTGAGAAGTACTAGATGTTTTTGCTAAGCTCTTTTCTTTCATGCTAATCGGAAACTTTTCAAACCACCACCAGGCAGCAGCAACAGCAAGTGAATGCGTTAATAACAAATAATTACAGATATAAAAGAATCGTTTCAGTGTTTGTAAGAAGGTTTTATTTAATGTTGGTCTTGTAGTCAGCAGACGTTGTTGTTGTGGTCAGATCCATAACTCTATATGAGTACCTAAGATGATATTCATCGTTATGATTCTAGGCTGTACTAATTGCTCTTAATATATCAAACAAAATTCATTCAATATAAGGGTGATTTAAATCGTCTGGATAGAAAAACTAAATGCTGTGTTTTGTGCAATCAAGATATGTGACATAGATGGATTAACCCCTTGCGCTCCAGTGACATCCATGGGGTCTTTTATTGAAGATCGTATTAATCCTGAAGATGATGAAATTTTTTAGTGGAATAAAGGCACGAGTTAGTTCTGCTGTTTCTCCTTAGGTGACAGCACCTTACTGACAGAAAAGACAGAACAATGTTTAATCTCATTTGATAGCAGGACTAAGAAAGCATTCAATTACGACACACGTGTGTTTGTTTTGAAGATTAAAAGAAAAAAAATGCAGGGCTTCGAGATAGATCGGAAAAAAGAAAAAAAACTTTGATCTCCGGTCAGTGTTGCCAACTTGAAGCAGCATAAAATCCCTTCAGAACATCAAAATTTCCTCTTTTCAGTCCAAATGTTCCGTAGTGCAAATATTTTTTTTTTTTAAATCTTTAATGTGAATGTTTTTCTCACGCGTGCACAATAACTGTGCTCAGTATAACGGTCTAGAAAATCTTTTAACAGAAAATGAAAACCTGGTATTACAGCACGCGTATAGGAAAATGGCACCTGGAACGCAAATGGTTAATCATCTTGACCTTTATTATTAGCAGTTTGCTAAGATTTTGACTTTCAGTTATGTCTTACAGCACTACTGTACTTGAATCTAGTATTTTTCCCTTCGTAGAAGAAGAAAAAAAAATAATGTAATATATTTATTTTTACTTTTGTTGTTACAGGTTTACTTAGTGAAATCAACAACCCACCAGTGTTTCTTGCTGATGTCCTCAAAGAATCACCTTGAAATATTTTGAATTAATCTGTATGTTACACTAATTGGGTAAAATACGCTTTCTTACGCCTAACTTTGTATTTCCCCCCACTGATCTTATATTTATCTACTTTTTTTAAAAAATTATATTGATATATATATATATATATACATAAATATTATTTATAGAAAAAAATTTGCTCCCTTGTTTTGTAATTTTAGTTAAATATGACTCCGTAACTCTTTCATACAGAAATTGTCATTAATGAACATCAACTATATATACGATATTGTTTATAGTTATAATTTTCTTTTTTTTTTTAAAAAAAAAAAATACTCATTTCTGTGATGAATACGCAAGTATACCAAAACTTGAATTGGAAATTTGTTATTGTAAACAATTTGTTAGCATTATTATCTTTTAAGGTTCAGATTCATTTATATACTGTATAATTAAATACGCTTCAGGGTTTTTTTTTTCTTGTTAGAATTTAACATTTAAGGGGAGGGGGTACAATTACAGGAAAATATTCAATATTGTTAAAGGAACATAATTTTTTCCGTAAGTACCGTAATTAGTTATTAATCAGGTACTCATTACATGGGATCTTACCAGACACTTTTATGATTTTGGTTTCAGCATTCGTACAATATTTAAAGAGTTATCCTCGTGGTTTCATTTGTATTCCCGTGTCAAGTTTGCGTTCATAATGCGTATTTTGTGTGTTTGATATTATTATGTTACTTGGTTGCAATTCATTTTTTTGTTTGACTGAATCTGTACAATTTCATGTATTTATTTGTTTGAAGAAGGATATAAATGAAAAGGTCATTTAGTATTAGGACAAATATTGTAATTTATGTATATGTTTAATGAACGGAAATAAAAGGTACATCAATTATATATTTTTTTTTTATTCTTATTATTTTAAGAAGAAAAGTAACTTTGTTCTAAGTCATGCAACTCTGTGAATATCCTTCATATTTTACTTTACTTCGCCTAACAAGAAGGTCAGCGTTTCCCAACCTTTTTCAACTTGCGGCACACTACAGGTGTAACTTGAATATTCGGGCACACTCATATAGATATTATTATTATTATTATTATTATTATTAGTAGTAGTAGTAGTAGTAGTAGTAGTAGTAGTAGTAGTAGTAGTAGTAGTAGTAGTAGTAGTAGTAGTAGTAGTAGTAGTAGTAGTAGTAGTAGTAGTAGTAGTAGTAGTAGTAGTAGTAGTAGTAGTAGTAGTAGTAGTAGTAGTAGTAGTAGTAGTAGTAGTAGTAGTAGTAGTAGTAGTAGTAGTAGTAGTAGTAGTAGTAGTAGTAGTAGTAGTAGTAGTAGTAGTAGTAGTAGTAGTAGTAGTAGTAGTAGTAGTAGTAGTAGTAGTAGTAGTAGTAGTAGTAGTAGTAGTAGTAGTAGTAGTAGTAGTAGTAGTAGTAGTAGTAGTAGTAGTAGTAGTAGTAGTAGTAGTAAAAAGATATCAGTAATCACAGAAACAATTACCAAGGTGTTTTATGTCGTAAAAGAAGACGACGACGACATAAAACACCTTGGTAATTGTTTCTGTGATTACTGATATCTTTTTCACAGACAAGAAAGTTCCATCACTGGTTGTTAATCCGTGGTAAATCATTATGCTCATTTTTCATTCTAATTTAAAAATAGTAAACAATTACAATGAAATAAATATAGGACTCAGGTTTATAAAAATACATTTTCTCTTTCGAAAATTTTATCCAACCTTTTACTAAGAAGGAAGATCACTAAATAACGAACGAACAAACCAATCTCTTGTACTGTTAAAACACAAATGAGGGTAATTTGTATGCAGGTTTGGTTTCTCGAAATGATTGAATAATATTTTAAAATTTCAAGTTACGAAATAGTCTGCAACAATAAAGAAGCAATAATGGTGATAACAATTATAACAAATACCTTTTTAACATTAAGAATGTACAGAATAGTAACACAGTATGGAACTTAAAATTGTAGATTCATAGTAGATGCTCAAAGTAATGTGAAACACAAATATACATTTTTTCTCACAAATATAATGTGCGACACAATGTCTTGCAATTTGATTGCAATAGAATTAATAATTATGTTTCAAATTTCCTCGCGGCACACCAGCGGCCCATTTGCGGCACACCGGTTGGGAAACGCTGAAGAAGGTTGTGTTCAAATGTGAGGGTCAGTTGCTCATAAGAAACTCATATACGACGTATGATTTTAAAAAAAATACAGTAAATAATTTTATTGGAAACAAAGTTTACGTGGAATTAGATTTAATCTCCTTCAAAGGACTGTTCTTGGCTAGCAAAGCACTTACCCAACGTTGAATCCGTGACTGGAAGCATTTCTGGAAGATCCTCCAGGTGCTCTGTTGTGGCCCCCTCAATGTGAGGAATGGTGTCAAAATGTTTACTTTTAAGCACGGTTTTAATTTTTGGGAAGAACTAGAAGTCACATGGTGCAATATGCGGAGAATACTGTGAATGTGGGCAAACACCAATATATTTATCGACAAGAAACTGTTGTTCGTCGGTCAAAAGTCGGGAACGAATTTCAGGCGCACTCTTCTCATTTCCAAATCGCCAGTTAACAGGTTGACTGCCATGCGCATCATATGTGGTGCTCACCTTATTTTTCTGTGGGGCCATGAGCACCATATATGATGCTCATGCTTGATTTCACCAATTACTAACCTATTCAGATGCCCATTGTCACAAATTACTGTGTGACCATGAGCATGACATATGGTGCTCGGCTCCCATTGGCTTTGGCGTGGGAGACCCGGGTTCGATTCCCGGCGGGAGCTCATGTGGTTCGGATTCCACGTTAATCAGTAGGTCCACGTCTCATATAGCCTCGCTGCTGAACGGGACGCTAAGCTAAAATCAACTCAACTCGGCTCCCATTGGTACATTTTCGGGAGAAGCAAAATGTCGCGACAAAAATGTGACATGACTATCCATAATTGAGCCAAAGGTAAGAAGAAATTTGTGGCCTCCTGGGACCAGTACCCTAAAATCACCCTGGCAGTCAACCTGTTAAAAAGCTTTGCACGGACTCGTATGTGATGCTAAATTCTTTGGTTAGCTCTCGAAGCCTGTTTGAACGAACAATGTTTGCAATTTTTTGCACGTTTTGTTCTGTTTTTGAGGACGGACAACATTAATGGACGTCCCGAACGTTGCTCGTCTTCAACCGACCTATTTTTGCTTTTAAATCGCTCATACCACTTACAAACAGTATTCAGGGTTACAGCATTATCGCCATACATCAATTTCAACATTTCATGAGTTTTTTTGGCACTTTTTTGCAACTTAACTTAATGTTCACGCGTTGTTGATACCCAATAGACACAGTAAACACAACCTCACTCTAGCGGCCCTTCCCTTTTCTCTATTCTAATGGCTAAAGCTCATCTGATGCACGGAGTCCCGGCTTCCATTCCCGTCAGAGCCTTGTAAGTCGAGAGTATTGCGGTGGTTTGGATTCTACCTGTAACTGTATGTCCACGTCTCATATAGCTTTGGTGCCGAACTTCAACATATAAACAAACCAAAACAAGCTCATACGGCCTGGGATCGAACCAGTAACCCGTTGCATCAGATGTGAGCATTACGCCACTTGTCATATATTTGAAAGTTAAAACATTTTAGAGGTTTTTACCATTACCAAGTGGTGCAAAGTTGTCCATGGAGTATAGTGGAAGGTAGTGAGAGTGGGTATAGTGACTATGATGGAGGATTTCCGGTTCAATCTCAGACTTTGTGAATGGATTAGGGCCGGCGCTAGCAGTTTTGCCGCTCTGAGCGGTACTTTCACATGCCGCTCCTTTAATTAGCAAATCGTATTTTGATAGATATTTAAGTGCCACGGAAAAGTAAGATGCACTATTTAAAAACATGTACGTGTATGAAATGGAAAGTAAATAAATAAATAAATAAAAAATGAACTAGCTCTGGAATGCTAACGTAATATTTAAACGACTCCATACATGACAATATTCAATATGCTCGATTTCGTTGTACGTATATCTGATATACAGCAGCGCATACAGAAAATAAAATTTTAAATATATGCTTTAGACACGACTAAGTCTTATGTAGAGTCGTCCTGACTCGTGATTAGTGCCATAGTAAAGAGTTCAACTAATGACGCTAATCATAATCAAAACGACTCTGCATAAGGCCCTTAATTTTTAAGCTTATATCAAAAGGTGTTTCCAATAGAGTATGGAGCATGAAGATAATATAGTGAATAAGATATTAATTTAAGGCAAAGCTAAGTGATTAGTCTAAGCCTTATAGTGCACTAAAACACGATATACATAAATTTATCATACCTTAATTGAAAAAATAAAAACTTTAATTGCTTTGATATAAGCAAATTCCTTTATCACATTCGCGTAGTCCAATGTTTCAACCAATTCGTGTTCTATTGATATCATCGCTAGACTACTCAAGCATGTTTCAGACATGGAGGAACGTAGATAGTTTTTAATAAGCTTAAGTTTCGAAAATCATCTCTCTCCACTTGCTACTGTTACCGGCAAGATTAACAAAATCCTAAGTGGAACACTGACATTGGGAGCAAAGTCATGTTCCTTATTTAAAGTCTCTTTTGGTGAACTTTTAGGTTTAATTATAGCGGATAACACTTTCAGTTCATCTTTCAAATCACTGTAGTTAATATCTTTCGATTCTTTGTGTGTTAAAATACTGGCAAGTTTAGTACACTTTTCAGACAAAAATTTAGGTGGCATATCTTTAAAATTACTTATATCGTAAAGAAAATCGAAATACTCGCTGTGATGCTTAAGTTGCTCAAACCTTTCTCTTAAAGCTAACAAAATCACGTCCAGAACTTTGTAATAAAAATCGATCTTGTATCTTATTTGTGGATCTTTAATAGCTTCATCTTCTGCCGCGTACTGAAACTGTCTTTCGCCCCGTACTGAGTAAAAGAGAACTTTCGACTTCGAGCTTGCACTGTATTACTACTCGTGGATCATCCATATTTAACTCCATCGCATGAACTAAGTTAAGATTGAAACTTTGCATCATTTGCATAATTTCTGTTACTCTCAAAGTATTACTCAGATATATTTTCATGAAACCCGACTGCATCCAATACATGAGAATTAATGCTTTGGAAACTCTTGCTTATTGTGTTTATGTGGAGTAAAAAATCATATCAGATAACGAGTGAGCAAAGAAAAGTAATGTCAGGCAGCTATTTTGCTACACACACAGCATCGTGGGCGACCATTTTATCTATTCTATTGTCGTTACTTATTTTAAGACATCATGAACCTCCCCTATTTGATATCCAAGTGGAGTCAGAGCATCAATTCGGCTCTCCCACCTTGGGGTGCTTAATGGTTTTAAACTGAGACTGCTAATGTGTTCTTTTAGTCTGGCCCAACGTTGAACTGGTGCAGAAAAACAGTCAAACTTTTTTTTTAACTATACAAAAAAAAAAAAAAAAAAATGGCGTACTGAGTTGCTGCGGCTGCATCGTTAACGACAAGGTTTAGTGAATGACAACTGCAAGAAGCACAGAAGGCTCGGAAATTTATCTCTAAAATTCTCTTCTGAATACCTGAATGTTTGCCTTTCATATTAGAACCATTGTCATATCCTTGGCCCCTCATGTCTTCCATAGGAATGTTCATTTCCTTTAGATCTTTAATTATTACTTCTGTCAGTCGTAGACCAGTGGTGTCTGTTACCAAACCAAGACCAAGAAAACAAGAAAGTACCCAGGATTCACAAGGAGTTGGGGAGTCACTGACTGATAAACTTCGACACCCATGGAATTGTTCATTTCTCAAGAAAAGCTCCCTATTGTACTCAATTGATGTATTTAAAGATAAATGTGTAAGGAATTCAATTTCTGGTACATCCAGGAATTTTCCACTTAAACAGGAGAGAGCAAGAAGACAAATATAGGACATTATTACAAAAGTATAGACCTCTGTACATAGGGTATTTTGATTTGTTGCTTGAGCTTAACGCTCCACGGTAATGACATGACGGCTAAAGAAGACGTGCACTTATTGATTATAGTGGAATTCGAACCACCTTTTTCGTTAAAATGTACCCTTACCGGGAATCGAACCCGGGACCATGAGCACCGTATAGGGTATTTTGTCCGAATGCTCCTCTTTTGCAGTGGTATAATTGAGTATGTAAAGAAAAAAACGCATTAGACCAGATTAGGAACAGGGGTTGGAAATTAGCTCTATTAAGTAATTTCTTAAAAGCAGCATTTAGAAATATGTATAATTATAGTCATGCTTACAACAACAATAAAAGTATATTATAGTAGCCTTCGCTTAGGTGGGATTTCGCTCCCAGACCCCCAATTTGTTCGGAATACGGATTCGCACAATATAGCAAATGCTTCTACGTGGTACTGTGACACAATATTTCGCGTTCTCCCTTTTGTGTCTTTCATATAGAATTGGATTGAGCTAAAACGCTGTCACGAAATTCAAACACCTCACAAACATTTTAGTGAACCCTCACCTCTGTTTTTGCCCTTCTACGTTAAGTGGCAAAAAATGCTCAAATCCATGTTTCATCATTTTAAATGAATAATCAAACTAGCAACTTTCATATATCTAGCCGTAAGTGATCCCGAGATATAGGCATCTTATAATAATAATAATAAGAAGAAGAATACAAAAACGCTGAAATATGTATTGAATTGTTTTAAGTGAGAACTCCGTATACCAAATTCTAATCTTCGAAGATTCTTAGATATTATAATTATTGCAATGTTAGTTGTGTAAATATCGTACCACAGAAACCAAACTCCTTTGTGTGGTGTACACGTGATACTGCTACTTGTTTTTGAACCATTTTCTTTACCTTATGGATAAACGTGTCCTCTATTTTTTAAACCATAAAATAAGTCAAACTCGATGTCATACGTAAACTAGTTGCTAGTAGAGCACAAATTATTTATTAGTCTGCCCATTCAGCACAGTTCAAGACTAAGCCAAACCGAGTAGGGCGTCTGAACAAGGGATTGTGAGTTATGGAAACTAATATATAAAATTATTTGCATGAAGTTAAATCTACTTTAGATGTGTAATAAGGGATAAGAAGGGGTTTGTAATAAGGGATTATTTGGTTAATACAATTACAGTTAAGAAATAGATAAGAGGCCTAAGATAGATTGGGTTAGAGCCAGGGACGTGTAGTGCATATTACCGCTGTTACCAGAGGTAACGGTAAAAATATGACAGTTTTTCCTTGTTTTCATATGTCTCTAAATTGCATCATATTTTCCTTTTTTTTTTTTTTTTTTTTTTTTTTTTTTTTTTTTTTTTTTTTTTTTTAAAGTTCGGACGACCTATGCCGCATTTACACTGCCAGCGCCAAATAGGAATATATTGTTATTGATACCATAGATTTCAGAGGTAACACGAACCTCGATAGCGGTCATTCACTTCAGAAGCACCTTTCAGCCTGCCAGCCAGGGCGAGAAGCATCCAGCGCGCTCGTATTTGGACGTTCGGAATGGCCCTTATGTTACCGTTCGGCTGAGTGGAACAGGAAAAAATAGGAACGTTCCCTGTCAAAACAAGGAGAATCTAGAATATCATCAGCATGTTTATTCTACTCGCTCTCCTCTCGCTATAGGGGATCGAGCTGGCAGTGTGATTCAACTATACTGTTTCGTTTGCTTCCTAATCCAAGTATGGAAACTTGGCTGTAATTTCCGTATTCGTAAAGTTATATCATTGTCTTGACAGTATACAACAGCGTTTCCCAACCTTTTTCAACTTGCGGCACACTACGGGTCTTACTTGGATTCTCGCGGCACAGGCATTATTATTTGTAAATATAAAACACAGTGGTATTTTTTCTGTGATTATTGATCTCCTTACATAGAAAAAAAAGCTATCAATTTTCAAGTTACGAAATAGTCTGCAACAATAAAGAAGCAATAATGGTCATTACAATTATAACAAATACTTTTTTCAACATTAGAAATGTACACTCATGTCCAAAATTATTGTCGCATATCTATAACTGTCTTCTTGTGAGAATATAATTTGATAATGATTTTGCAGGGAATTTTTAATACTGATACTATGTATAGAATCGGGAAATGTATATGTGTGGTAAATTTCATAGGAAAAGAATTATAAATACGAAAATTACAATGAATAAAATAAAATGTTGATAAATGGAAAAGAAAATTTTATTTTCGTTTTATTGTTCTTATTTACTTCTCTTTTGACTTGAAATTTGCCACATTCATGTCTTTACCGATTATACACATACTAACATTTTAAGAAATACCGGACGAATTCGTTATCAAATTATATTCCTAAAACAACATATTTATAGACATGCGACAATAATTTTGGACATGAGTGTACATAACAGTAACCCGGTATCAAACTTAAAGTTGTAGATTCATAGTGGAGGTTCATAGTAAAGTGAAATACAAATATACATTTTCCCCTAAGTTTTGCAATTTGATTGTTATAAAATTAATAATTTTGTTTTGATTCCTCGCGGCACCCCAGGGGCCCATTCACGGCACACCGGTTGGGAAACGCTGGTATACAATTTCATAGTAATGATAATTAGAGAGAAGTAGAGATGTTTCCCGGCGCTCCTTCTAATTCGTATATTCATTATTATTTAAGATTTATGCTCATTAAGTTGAAAATATTTTGTTTTTAATTTAGTATAGAATACCTACTTTCGATTCAGCAAATTTCCAGCCCTAGCCTCTAGCCTACTAGTTGAATTTGCACTTTGATGCAGTTTGATGTGTTGAAAAAGAACTGTGCAATCGTCTTCACTATACCGTAGTTTGACTGTCCCGCATTGTGTTTGACAGTCTGACTAGTTTTCAATACGGAAAACTTGTTGCTCAAACATACGATGGAGCTTCGGTAATGGTTGGTGAGGTAGGAAGCAGCAGCCTCTTGTTAAACAAAGATATACAGAAGTCTATTTTTTCATTGTCATGCACATAGGCTTCATTTAGTGTTAGGAAAGTCCGTTGACTGTACAAAACGGTGTAAGTTTTTTCTAAAAATATGTCGTGACTTGCTTCTTTATTCCCGAAGTCTTCAAAAAAAACAAATGCTTTGGACTCTGTAGACATAGGCCGGTATCCAGGGGGGTTTAGGGGGCCGGGTCCCCCTAAATTTTTGCTGCCGCCATAAGATTTTCACAGTAGGCTTGCAAATGAACTATAATATTGTGATGAAGTATAATAAGGTTGGATCGGGCCCCCTTAACTTCAGCCGCCCCCCTACATATTTGGGCTGGCTACCGGCCTGTGTAGTCAACAAAAGTATCCCAACAGCCTCAAACACAAGGTGGAACTATACAAGTAGAATGAATGATGTGCTGTATAGCTTTAAAGATGAACTGTTAGGACTCTTTAAATCCATGACGAAAATATCGACGAATGAGATTCTCAAACCAGAGTTCGTGCAGCAAAATTCTACCAAACCCTTCAAAGTTTTGACTTCATTTTTTTACTTGAACTGTTTTATGTTATAGGATCAAGATAAGAAATCTTGTTCACTATCTTACAGAAGGAAATTCATGATGTATGTTTTTGCAGAAAAAGATAAATGACTTTGAAGAATATCTAAGTTCATTGGGAGATGGTTTCGATTATATTTAGTAAAAATGGAAGAACCTGAAAAGCCACACTTTTCAAAAGATCAAGGTAAATGAAGTGAGATTTGACTCCCCCCTGAAAAATCGTTGCCAATGCCTATAGTTTAAAATGATTGATACGCTAAAAGGAAAAAAGGACTAGATTTTCTGATATTGAAAAACTAGAGATACTTGTAAAAACAACAACCGGTAACAACTGTGAAAGTGTCACGCAACGCCACTGGTTAGAGCTAAGTTAGGATAAAGCTAGTAGTATAAAACCTTCCATTATGCTATTCTATGACAACCAATTAGGTTACATAATCTTCAATAAAATTCGTAAGCGCTTACACATTTTTGTAATGAAAGTCTTGATTCTGAGCGAAAAGAGCTAATTGACCTTTGACCTCGAGTTGGACGGGTTTGCGGTTATTAATAAAATATTTATTTAACAAAGTTTTCTGGGTCGTGATTTTTAGAAAATCGAAACTTATTTCCAAGAGTAAACTACCCGTGGATTCTTTATAGGACAAATGAGTTACACTATACTGTCAGGTTACAAACAGAATGGCCTGGGTCTTTTTTTTTTTATCGTCAGAAAAGAACTCAGCCCAAGACTGAAATACTTCTTGTTTTTTTTTTTTTTTAACATAACAGTATAGGGTTGTAAATACAATATTGATGTACGAAACATAAACAAAATCCGTTGGAGACGTTTCCGAGAAAATCTCCTCTCCCCTAACTTTTACCCTTCAGGAAACTACTCTTATTTTTAGAGGTACAAGCAGTGGTTCTTTCAGAAAAAATGTTCCCGGGGGCGCTTTTGATACTATTTTATTTATTATTATATTATAGACGTATTATTTTGGTCTCGTCCGGGGGCACTCTCAGTCCTCCGGGGGGCAGTGAAACATATCTGGAAGAAACACTGGGTACAAGAACATGCAACTCCTTTCCTGGAGAATCCTGGAAAACTGACACACTTCCTATATCCACTAGAATCAAGGCTGAAAATAATCACTTATCCAACATTTCGCTCTCTAGTTATTTCTTTTTTATATCATTACAACCAACTTTCTGCGGATTATATCTTTGAAATAACGCATTTGTGCACCAAGATTGGTCTATAGGCTTTTTCACGTTTACGTGTGAGGATTCACTTCCCAAAATTATTTCGTAACACCATGTGTATATATTAGGCTTCTTTTACATCCGGCGATTTGCCGGATCCGTTTCCGACAGTTTGCCGGATGAAAAGTGTATCCTTTCATATTATCCGGCGCTTTGCCGTGGATGAAAAATATGCGAGCAGGGTTGCTGTGCAACTGAAGAAACAAAACCTTGTGACTCTTGTCGTATTGTGGTTGTTGCAATTGACATAGGCAAAAAGTGTCTTCTACTCGTCTTGTTAAGAACTACAGAAAAAAAAAGTCAGAGACACATATGGGTTCACCTTTTTTTTTTTTTTAGAAGTGGTAACTTGAAGGAGATTTTTCTATATTGTTTTCACAATCGATAGACTTGAGCAAAATAGCGGCCAGGTTCTTGATATTTAAAATACGATCCCGGTATTTGCCTGTTGTGACTGGGGAAACCAGGATAAAGTCCTTTCAGGAAAGTCGGTGGTTGAGATCTATCCCACTGGATTCTGAGATAGATCTGAGGGGGGGGGGGGCTACCAGATCCCAGACTATGAGAAATATATCATGAGTTTACTGTAAAGTTTCAAAAATATATAAATAATAGCTTAAATTATTTTCGTCACCCTGAAAACTGGTGGCAGCAGGCGAGTGCTTTCTCCTGAACTTGCCTTGTGAGGTACAGCCAGCCGTGCTTTTTTGATGGAACTTTCAAGAGCTGCTCGAAACAATTTACACAGCTGTACACAGTTCATGTTGACATAGGGAGTTCAAGTGAGAATACATAAATCGTACCAATTTTGTACACCGCTCCCTGACAAAACTGAAAGTACACTTATGTCCAAAATTATTGTCGCATATCTATAACTATCTTCTTGTAAGAATATAATTTGATAATTTTGCAGAATACTTTTAATACTTATATTATGTGTATAATCAGAAAATGTATATTTGAGATAAATTTCATAGGAAAAGAATTATAAATACGAAAATCATAATGAGTAAAATAAAATGTAACTAAATGAACAAGAAAATTTTATTTTCGTTTCATTGTTTTTATTTACTGCTCTTTTGAAATGAAATTTACCACATACTTGTCTTGGCCGATTATTATACACATACTAACATTATAAGAAATACCGGGCGAATTCGTTATCAAATTATATTACTAGAACAACATATTTATAATCATGTGACAATAATTTTGGTCATGAGTGTACATACAGAGACCTGTTTACCTTTGTTAGGTGTTGGTCTGAACAACACGATTCTAAGGATCATCTAGTTTCTTTCATGCTTCTTGGCGTCCGGTAATGTTACGTCTAGCAACTTTCTCTCAGGCTCGTGGCAGTCAGCACGCCATCGTGGCAGTCAGCACCTTGATATTGGCAATCAGCGCCAGTCGTGGCAATCAGCACCAATAATTGGCTGTGGCAGTCAGCACCCGTGGCAGTCAGCACCCCACCATACAGGACACGTAAGTTTTGCTCTCCACTGTACAACACGTGTTGCGGTTGCCGATTGTTTTTTTGCTTTCAATGTGTCATGTGCACCTTTCTCTTCCGTCAGCAGTAACCAGTTCACCTGTGAGTGTCGGTGTGAAAGTGGTGCGGTAAAATGGGAGACCTGACAGATTTCCAAAGAGGCATGATCGTTGGTGCCCGTCTGGTTGGGCTTCAGTGCCAACAGTGGCGAACATTGTGAGGGTGTCAAAAGGCACTGTGTCCAATGTCACGAGGGCATACAAAATTCATGGGCAAGCCACGTCTGCAAAGCAATACAATCCTGTCAAATAGGGACCGGAGGGCATTAAAATGGATTGTCAGCTGAAAAGACCACTCCAATGAAAATTACGTCTGAACTCAATTCCGGCCTACAGAACCCGGTTTCATCGAAAACAGTGAGACGGAAACTTCATAAAATGAAAATTTATTCCAGGGCCGCTATCGCCAAACGACTGGTCACAGCAGTAAATGCGAAGAGGCGTATCCAGTGGTGCAAGGACCACAAGGCGTGGACTCATGAGTAGTGAGGATGGGGATGGTTCTGTTACAGTATGGGCAGTGATATCGTGGTTTTCTGCAGGTCCCATCATAGCCCTGCATGGAATGATAAATGCTAAGGCGTATGAGGCCATTTTGGGGGACCAGGTTCTACCCATGGCTCAAATATTGTTCCCTGATGGTGATGGCATCTACCAAGATGATTTGGCACCCTGTCACGCTGCAAAAACGGTGAAATCATGGTTTGATGAGCATGACCAGGAGCTATCACACCTCCTCTGGGTCTCACAATCACCAAATCTAAACATCATTGAGCCATTGTGGTCTGAGTTAGAGAGGCGTGTTCGGTCTCATTACCCTCCACCAGCATCCCTTAAGGAACTGGAGCATGTTTTGGAGGAACAATGATACAAAATTCCATACACCACGATGCAGGAGCTGTATACGTCCATTCCACGCCGGATCCAAGCTGTTTTGGACGCAATACGAGGCCCTAGAGCATCCTAGGTATGATTTTCACATTTTTGCAAACTTTTTAGATGTTTTGTCCAACCGCGATATCTATCTATCTATCTATCTATCTATCTATATATATATATATATATATATATATATATATATATATATATATATATATATATATATATATATATATATATATATATATATATGTGTGTGTGTGTGTGTGTGTGTGTTTGTGTGTGTGTTTTGTGTATTTGTTGAATTATTTATTCTTGATTGTTAGAATAAATTGTTATTCAATAAAAAGGCAACTTTCTATCCATTTCCTGGTTGGTGCAATACGATTCTACTCATATCACCCAGTCTAACTACTATAACTCTCGTGCTGCATGTATTTATGAGAGTTCGTCTCAACACTCGTCAAACTGTCATGCTAATCTAACTCCTTGAACGTGTCTTGCAAATAAAACACAACTTCAAATCATGCATAGAATGAAGCTCTGTGAGGGAGCAAGTGTTAGGTCTCAACCTCTTTCACTGATTCTTGTTTACATAGTAGATGGGTAGAGAGTAACAAAGGGGTGAGATATGCAGATTCCCCTGAAACCAAATTATTATGAGAAATGAATGAAATGGTGGAATGAAGAAAAAATCAGGAATTCACAAAAATTCCAGAGTCCGATCCTCGATCGCAATTTGTCTGGAATTATGAAAACATGAAATTGATGTAGTTACGATTTTGCATTGGACATTAACATACTGCATACAAATACGGAATCCGAGAATATTTTTGAATTCTGGAATTTTTTTCCGGAAACCTGATTTTCTCTGAATTCCGAAATTTAGAAAACGCGAAGGAGAAATCAGATGATTCGGACCCAAAAGTTGAAGACCCCGGTATTCGGGGAAGGAGCTTTTATTTTTTTTTTTCGGAATTACAAATCAGTGAAGACTGGGGGTTACATTCGTAAGTCCTAAACGTAGTAAGATCTAAATATATAGGCACTAGACGTAAATGTTAGGTCTTGTGCCGTTTAGGACTTATAAATGTTGGACTAAGGGTAAAATGGAAACTGAAAAAAAAATAAATAAAAATAAAAGCTCATTCCTCCGGAATTACAAATCAGTGAAGACTGGGGGTTACATTCGTAAGTTCTAAACGTAGTAAGACCAGGGGTGTAGCCATGGGGGGCCCATCGGGGCCAGCCCCCCAAACGACTTCCCGGCCCCCTCAAATGACCAGGTTTTAGAACATAATCCTAAGATTACCTCGTTTCAGTCATTTAAAAATAACAAAGTTTACATATAATTAATAATTCACGGTAAAATAGTATAGAAATATAAAATTTTACCATATCGATCGAAAAATAGTATCATATTTCTACCTTATACTGATCGGAAAATAGCATGGAGTAGTAATTGCCCCACTTGGTCTCACTTTGGACTTTGACCCCGACTTTTATGACGTCATAGTTCAAAGGTCAATGACCTTGGCCCGGGGTCAATGACCGAGGGGTACCTAGGACCACCCCCTCTAAATTTTGGCAGGGGTACCTTGGCCCACCCCTTAAATTTTGGCAGGGGTACATAGGACCACCCCCCTTAAATTTTGGAAATTGCCAAATCTAAAAAATTTGGTATGGTAGCCTAGGACCATAGTATGCCTCTATCAGTATTGGGGGTCTATGTCGTTCCCTTTCATGGGTAAAAAATTGCCAAATATTCAAATTTCGGGGGTTTTTGACCTAATTTATACCCTTTGATGAGGTGTTATTACCCTATATGGTTATATGGACGTATACAGGGGTCCATTACCTTTCATAAGACATGGGTATATTAATGCACCCCTTGAAAAATTTGGGAGGAGTACCTTGGCCCACCACTTAAATTTTGAAAATTGACCAATTTAAACATTGGGTATTATAGTACAGGACCCTAATATGTATTATAATAAATTTGGGTGGTCCACCTCATTTCCTTCTAGGGGTATAAAATTGCCAAAAATATAAACATAAGCAATACGTTATACCACGTGTTTGGTTTTTGGTCGATTTTATCCCCTTTGATGAGGTGTTATTATCCTATATAGTTATATGGTCATGTATAGGGGTCCATTCCCTTTCATAAAATATGGGTATATTTGTGCACCCCGGGAGGGGTACCTTGGCCCACCCCCTTAAATTTTAGAAATTGCCCAATTTCAACATTTGGTATTATAGTGCTTGACCCTAACATGTATTATGATAAATTTGGGTGGTCCACCTCGTTCCCTTTTAGGGGTACAAAATTGCCAAAATTTTAGTACAACCACGTGTTTGGTATTTGGTACATTTTATCCCCCTTTGATGAGGTCCTATTACCTTATATGGTTATATGGTCATGTATAGGGGTCCATTATCTATCATAAGACATGGGTACATTGGTGCACCCCGGGAGGGGTACCTTGGCCCACCCCTTAAATTTTGGAAAATGTTCAATTTAAACATTTGGTATTATAGTACAAGACCTCAATATGTATCATTATAAATTTGGATGGTCCACATCGTTCCCTTTTAGGGGTACAAAATTGCCGAAATATAAACGTAAGAAATATGTTGTACCACGTGTTTGGTTTTTGGTCCATTTTATCCCCTTTGAGGAGATTCTATTACCTTATATGATTACAGGGGTCCATTTCCTATCATAAGACATGGGTATATTGTTGCACCCTTCTTAAATTTTGGTAATGGGGTCCCACTGAAATTGTCCAATTTAAGCATAGTACAGGACCTCAATATGTTTCGGTGGTCCTATTGTCAAAATTTTAAGTACAACCACGTGTTCGGTTACTGACTCAATTTATCCTATTTGATAAGGTTATAAGCAGAGCCCGGATGTTGTTGACCTAAAATTTTCTAAAAAGTGACCTATAAAATTACACTAAAATTCCTGTAAAATGACCCTAAAAGTCACAAAAATTGACCTTAAAACTTGCGTTTCCTTAAACGTTTATTTCGTTAAACATTTACATTTTTTAATATCCCTTGGATTTTTAATTAACATTTCTCACTCATATTCAAAAAGTATTGTTTCACTTAGTTGCAGTCCATTGATCAGTCCACTGTACGGCATTGTAAGTATTGAAAGCGTCAATTCACTCCCGAGTTGAAGCTAGGAAGCACTCTTAAAAGTTCGCAAGTGTAGACTACATGAAAATAATAGATAGAGACCTGTTTAAAATCCTTGTACGCCTTCTAATCCATTTTTAGTTATTCACGTAATCACATCCTTTGTGGTCAACAACTCAAAAAATATCTGTTTGGCCACCTACCAACCCCCACCTTTCGTTAACCCGCTACAGCTTAGTTTTCATTAGCTTGTTAAGAATACAGTTTTTCCACCCCAATAGTCAGGAAGCAAGAAAAGAGATTATTCAACTTCGTCTTTTCCACATTCGTAAACCGTGTTCATTTAAAGATTTCCTTATGTAGAAGAAAAAGAATAAAAAGACCATAAATGACCTAAAAGTTATCTTAATATATTAAAAAATGACCTGAAATTTCAAAACGGCAAAAAGTGACCAAAAGTTGACCCTAAAAAACTATATTTTTAGAACCTAGAGTTGATGAATAACGTTTTTATTTGAACTTGCCTTGTCCCATGCGTAATAGAAAAAAGTTGACTTGTCAACAAGATCCGGGCCCTGGTTATAAGGTATGGACGGGTATCCCCTTACAATTTGGTAGGACCCTTCGGGTGTAGTACAGTCACGTGATCGATGATTTGGTTTTGATGCGCGACGAGGTCCCTGGTCAATGTTCTCTAGGAATTAGGTGGAAACTTCGCCCAGGGTTCTCGTCTTATATCGCACAGTTCTTTAGGAGAATCTGATAACGTTGTATGTATCATATTGATGGAATGGACAATAAAAAGACATAAATAAGCATAAATTGTATTTTATTCATTTTTCTGGTTTCTTCTTTTTCTTTCTTATTGACAATGTTTGTATATTGAGCTGGGTTTCTTCATTAGACCGCCTCCTCTTCTTGATTGCGATGATTTGTTTCCATGTTTTGCAGCATAGCACCCGTTTGCAAAGCTTCGTATTGTGAATTCTGTAAAAAAGAACGAGGAAAAAGATGATTAGTATAGAAATAGATGATGATAAAACAAATACACTTACAATGATAAATATGATAAAATTACCTGGAAGGTATATTGCAGCAATCTACGATCATTAACCGTGGGTACTGTTGTGAACAAATATTGAATTTCACGCAGAGATGTTCCTTGGGCTTTACAGCACAAATAAAAATAAGCATAATAGCCACATACAGATGAACCAAGACTTTGCATTTGGCTATTATTATATTTGTAGTACATACAATGGAGTTTTAAGAATGCAACATGTTGTGGTACATAAGGAGGAAGGCCATAGCTGTCAAAATATTCTCCAACACCGCGATTATCAATATAAATTGCAATCCAATGGCTTCCTAGTTTTGTAGATGGATCTGTATTTACAATGATTGCCAGAGGAAGAGAAATCCGTGAGGGCAACTCATCGCTTGCAAATACCCCGGTAAAATGATTTCTGAACAATGAACTACCGTTTAAAGCACTAGCTAATTGTAATGTATTCAACATCGTGAATGGAAATGATACATAACGTATACGTACCTTGTAATTTAAAAGTCCAGGATAATGTTGCGCTGGTGGTCGATCTCTAGGAGTGAGGAAAACTCCCCATACACAATACAGTTTGCAGGTGCTGCTAATTTCTCTTGGAAATGAACTTCCAATCGGATGGCTCCATGTCGTTGTAAATTCCAATAGTGACAATCTCCAGCAGAAGAATCGGGAGTTAGGTCAAATACAAACAGTGTATATCCATTCTTGTAGTCGGCTCTTGAAATTGTATTTCCAGTATTGGTAAAATGTATGCCAGAGCCTGAGAACAATGTGTGGTACGATGAAATGTAGAGATTTTCTTCAAAGTTGGGTTGCAATGGTTTTGAAGGTACAGCTTTTCCATCCACGTACAATGTAAATAAATTAATGTTTAGATGTTGAAATTCAAATGGATTGGTGGTAATAGTTCCACTGGATGCTTCATTCGATGTAAATCCTACAATAATACGATTTGGCAATGTTCCCATAAACAGGTTATCAATAGTTTTGGATTGTATATCCTTCGGGATGGTAAATGATTTCATTTGAACCCTTGTCAGAGGATACTTTGCCGGTGTAGATTGTAAAATTTTATTGTGTGCTAATTTGACACTAGGGCTGATGCTGACTTTTTTCACCTGCAACGATGCATCTAGAATATTGATTTTTGCATTGACACCACTTTCACCGGCCATGAGACAAAAGTTTGGCTTTGCAGGAATAAGTTTCACACGTAATTCCACTCCATGAATTAAAAATTTATCTTGATTAAAAATGTCACAATGAAGATGTCCAATCATATCGAATTTCATACTTTGTTTTGTCAGTTCATAGCGTTGTTGAAATCCTTTGTTCTCCCTGGTGGTTGCGTTCATATGACCAGCCGTATCTTGAAACCACATTGCTGTTTGTAAATGTGTATTTTTAGCTCCATCACTATAATTGAGCAGTTTTTCCAGGTACGAACGATATGGATGATTATGTGACGGAAATGAAATCAGTTTATTGTTCAAGTAGATTTGTACTTCACTAAACATAGCATTTAGAAAATCATTGACAGGTGCAATTGCTTTATCCGTATTGATGAAGGGGGAACCATCTGGTTTCACAATTTGTGCTTGGATGTATAATAAGGTTTGTGGCAAATCAATATATTCATCACTGCTACCACTCACTACAAATTCTATTGGTGAATTTTCAGCTATTGAACTAATTGGTTTGTAGCCAATAATACGATTGTCCAGAACACTGGTTTGCGTGGGTAATGTTGAAAAAAATGTCCAATTCACTTTTTACACATTCACAGGATTGATGATGTAAGAAAGCCATCGTTGAATTAATCAAAAATATCTGGTGACGATGCCAATGATCTCTTCTTCTTCTTATGTGATAATTTACGTCCTTTATAGGATTGATGATGTTGTTGATCGTTGGAAGGTCAACCTCAAACTGAGAGCAGTCATCCCATTTTCGTTTATGATATCCCCTTCCCAGCATAGTTTTCAACTTATTTTTAGCTTTTTCTTGTAAATTTGTTTTTGCCTCTTGCATACGTTGATGAAACGATTCTTCCACCGGTTGATTCGAGATCACAACATCATTAATCATATTGGCACCTGATTTTAATAATTCTTTTCCCACAGTTTTAGCTCCTTGCTTCACAAGTGGTAACACTGAATGAAATAAGCCACCAAGGAAACTTCCAATGCCATGTCCTGCTTGATAGGGACTTCCCACATAGACGTTGCCGATACCGGATAACGCTTGTTTTTGGTAGTATTGCAAATACGGATCAGTCATGACGACGACGACGGAAATGTAGTTTTGTACACACCGTTCCAAACGTGAATGGCATACGATGACCTGTGCTATCCCTTATATCGATTTGTATTTGCTCAAAATTCATTTTTTCCACCGGAACATAATGTGCAGAATTAAAGATTTGTACTGCATGACTTCCAAAAGTATGATTCACAGGATCCATGTTGACAATTCGTAGCAAGGGTACCATTGTATCTCCAACAATGACAGATTCAATAATGTCACAATAGACGTACATTTGTGATGGTAAGCCTAATCGTACATCCGGTGTATATTGTCCCTTTTCCATATCTTTTAAATCACTTTTCGGTTCAAATCCAAGCATTAAACTAACACTTGGTGAGATTTGTACAGAAGTATGGATTTCCTTTCTAGGATGTCTTATGAGGCATATATTATTAGTTGCGTCATGAGATATAAATAAATTGGTTTCTTTATTATGTATATTAATTGCATGAATAAGATCCCGTATATTGTTATAATAGCGTACAGGGATCGTTACAACCTTCGACGGTTCTTGATCATTACTACTTGATGATTTGTAATATATTTTATTGTTTTTACTGTTAATGTTCAGCAAAGAATGTGGATAATGAATCTCTACAATTGCCACATCCCATTTCTGGCGAAACTCTACACGTCGTTGTAATTTCGTAATATATGAAGTCAATGTATTTTCTGGAAAATAATCCATGGAACTATTACTGGGAAGTGTAACGTAAAAATCTTGATCAGGTTCCATTCTTCTTTTTCTTCTTCTTCAATGAAGTTGCAGGGATCCACGAATTGAATGAGGAAGGATATCCTTTCCACTGGACGAGATACTCCTTTCTGCGACCTTTTGTTCTTGTACGTAATATTTTATCGATGAGGAACGTCGAAGGGAGCGGTACTGGTTGTAATTCTTCTCTGTAGAAAACACCATCGATGAGTTGATGATTTAAATCCTCTAGTCGATACACTGGTGGGTTTCTTGGTACAATGGCTTTTACTCTAAATATTTCCCAAGTCCAGTTCTCGAGGTAACCCTTGTCAAATATATGTTTTGTTTTACTTATACGAACAGTATCACCAACAGATAAATCCGTATCTTGTTTTGAACGTTGTAGCTTTTTGTCGTATAAGTTATGCCACACCTCCAGTAAATTGTCCTGAGAAACGTTTGCAGGTGCCATTTTAATACTGGAATGCCGACTTTCATTGTATTCTTTTACAAGTAAAGGCAATACTTTGATGTAATTGTATGTTTGATATTTGGTAAAGTATTTCCACATACGATGTTTCAATGTCTGATTAAATCTTTCTGCGATGCTGGCTTTAATATCTGGATCCTTTGTTGTAACATGTTGCACGTTGTGTTTCCTGAGAAACTTTTGTACTGTCTTGTTGATAAATTCAGTTCCTTGGTCACTACGTAGCACAATTGGTTTCCTCTCCTGGAAAATCATTTCAAATGCATTCACTATATCCTCGGCAATTTTTGATTTTAGTGGTACAGCCCACCCGTACCGACTAAACACATCAATCACTGTAAGAATATAGCGGTAATTGTCATTATAGTTTTGAAGTGATTGTAAATCATTTAAATCACATTCCCATTGATCATCAATATTGTTGACAAGATAAACATCTCTACGGAAACGACGACGTACAGGACGATGTAACGTGTAGGTAGGTTGTTTGTTTAACCAAAGTTTTATTTTGGCTAGAGGTATAGATTTTCCTGTGGCTTGCCATAATTTCTTTGCAGTAGAAAACGATGCAGGATGTGCTGGATTGTAATAAATGGATTTCAACTTTTTGTTCATGGTTTGTACGTTGACCATTGTGGAATGATACGTTTTCTTTTTGGTCGGACTTCTAAAACATCATCATTATCTTCTTCTTCTTCTTCTTCTTCTCCGGAAGAAAATAATTCAGGTGCCGGTTTTGGTGGTGCAGATCCTTCAGATGCTGTTGTACTATTATGCTTGACAATATAGTTTAATCTCCGTGGATTACCAATCAATTCTTGAGGTGTGTTTGACGATGCAAGGTAGTTGGAAAACAATTCCCAGCCTTGAGGATTAGAATGTTTCCTCGGTCGAGTCACATCGCACATTAAATCTACAATATTGGATCCATGTAGTTTATTATCGTTGATGTACACTGTTCCTTTATGATCCCACGTAATTGCGTCATCTTGTTTTAAACGACGGAATAGTAGTTCGGCTTTCTTACGATACATTTGTGGTATTGCGGCTAAAATTTCTTGTTTCGTGCTATCGTCAACATTCGGGACGTCACCATTAGGTTTCATTGATGTAATTGTAAGTGGTATTGGTTCTTCTTGTTTACGTATCACATAAAGATATTTCTGTAATATTCTATTGTACTGATTCCATTTTTCTTCATCACTTGGATACGATGTATTCAATATAGATTGCATTTCACGATCGAGATTAGATTCTCGATTTTCACTCACACGGGATGATGATGCATGCATTCGTTGAAGCATTTCTGGTGGCACTAAAACCATCTTCTTGCTATGTTCCATGATGTTTATTGTTTAAACAAAATACTGGATAACACACTTCCTACAATAGGTGCAAGTAATGCAGGTAAGAATCCTCCTTGTTGTACGGCTAAATGTTTCTTCTTTCTATCCAATGATTTTGTATTGTCTACGAGATAGCGGAGCGTGTTCTTATAACGCTTTAATTTTGACTTCTGCGCACTTGTCAGTGGAACATTGCCTTTTAAGACATTATAACAACATTCACAAATACTATGAATTAATGAAGCGTCTGCATTGGCAATAATAGCTTTACGCAATCTTGGTTTAGCTTTGTGCAGAGCACGTAGCAGATCAGCGTGTTTCACTGTAGGAGACATCGTGACAGACTAAGTCATTCTTTTCACATGCACAATAATTTAAACAGGTTTTGTTGGTACGTAAACATAATGATGCAAATCGTCGGGAAAAATATTTGTACGAAATCGCACTTCATCGGGTGTATCTTGTTTAAGATCCATCAGTAAATAACCATGTGGATTTCTTGTTGCGTCTGCATAACTTTCTTGTAGAAACAGTGGATGGTCAGGCATGATTTGATAACTCATATGCTTGATTTGTGACTTGTCACGTGGGTTTTTAAACAACACCAAATACGAACAATTTAAACTCATATTTCTATTTGCTTTACTTTGATGAAATACATTTTGTGTTATAAAAATCACACTAATATTTCGATGATGTGATCCTTTCGTGAACATATCAACAATATCACTATTCACTTCTCGCATATGGTCATCAATAATAATCAAATGTGGTCCATCTTGAGGCTGAAAATCTTTCATTCGTGGAAGTCCTTCGTGAAATTCTACTGGAACCGGCATTGTTGCGTACACGTCTTGCCATTCTGCATAATACCAATATATCTTACGAAATTTTGCATTGATCATGGTTGGAAGATGTGACAGTAATCGCTTCACAAAATACGTTTTT
Source organism: Thermobia domestica (assembly GCF_964235325.1). Taxonomy (NCBI): domain Eukaryota; kingdom Metazoa; phylum Arthropoda; class Insecta; order Zygentoma; family Lepismatidae; genus Thermobia; species Thermobia domestica. The sequence continues at coordinate 7,027,764 of NC_137460.1, read as the reverse complement.
CCACACCCACTAGGCCCTGCGAGAATACAGGTAAATGGATGTTTCCACTGTGTATCCATGATGAACACCAACACCTTGTTTCAAAAATTATGTTTATTTAAAGCGAGTACAAAAGTTTTTTTTGTTTTAGTTTGTAAATTCTTGCACTCACTGTGAAAAGGAAAAAACCGTTCATCTGTTTATCGTATACTTGAAAACCGTTTATTTGTTAATCGAATAGTTGAAAACAGTTTATTTGTTAATGGAATAGTTAAAAACCGGATAAAGTTTAACGGTTAACCGTGAAAGCTGATCACTGTTTGATTTAAATTCTATTTGAAAAATTTTTCGTTTCAAATTTGTTTTGAAATTTTTGTGTAAAAAATTTTGTTTGAAATTTTTTTTCATTTTTTTTCAAATTTTTTTGTTTGAAATTTTTGTTTGTAAATTTATTGTTTCAAAATTTTTTGTTTCAAATTTTTTGTTGAAAATTTTTGGTTTCAAAATTTTTGAAATTTTTTCGTTTCAAAATTTTTCGTTTCAATTTTTTGTATTGAAAATTTTTTAGTTTCAAGATTTTTGTTTAAAATTTTTCGTTTCAATTTTTGGTTTGATTTTTTTTAGTTTGAAAGTTGAAAAAAGTTTTAAATGCCATGAATCTTGTTCAAAGTTTCCACCTAATTCCTAGAGAACATTGACCAGGGACCTCCTCGCGCATCAAAACAAAATCATCGATCACGTGACCGTACTACACCCGAAGGGTCCTACCAAATTGAAAGGGGATACCCGTTCATACCTTATAACCTTATCAAAGAGGATAAATTGAGTCAATAACCGAACACGTGGTTGTACTAAATAATTGGCAATAGGATCACCGGAATATATTGGGGTCCTGTGCTATGCTTAAATTGGACAATTTCAGTGGACCTCCTTGCCAAAATTTAAGAAGAGTGCAACAATATACCCATGTCTTATGATAGGAAATGGACCCCTGTAATCATATAAGGTAATAGAATCTCATCAAAGGGGATAAAATGGACCAAAAACCAAACACGTGGAACAACATATTTCTTACGTTTATATATTGGCAATTTTGTACCCCTAAAAGGGAACGAGGTGGACCACCCAAATTTATCATAATACATGTTAGGGTCAAGTACTATAATACCAAATGTTGAAATTGGGCAATTTCTAAAATTTAAGGGGATGGGCCAAGGTACCCCTCCCGGGGTACACAAATATACCCATATCTTATGAAAGGGAATGGAGCCCTATACATGACCATATAACTATATAGGATAATAACACCTCATCAAAGGGGATAAAATCGACCAAAAACCAAACACGTGGTATAACGTATTGCTTATGTTTATATTTTTGGCAATTTTATACCCCTAGAAGGAAATGAGGTGGACCACCCAAATTTATTATAATACATATTAGGGTCCTGTACTATAATACCCAATGTTTAAATTGGTCAATTTTCAAAATTTAAGTGGTGGGCCAAGGTACCCCTCCCAAATTTTTCAAGGGGTGCATTAATATACCCATGTCTTATGAAAGGTAATGGACCCCTGTATACGTCCATATAACCATATAGGGTAATAACACCTCATCAAAGGGTATAAATTAGGTCAAAAACCCCGAAATTTGAATATTTGGCAATTTTTTACCCATGAAAGGGAACGACATAGACCCCCAATGCTGATAGAGGTACATACTATGGTCCTAGGCTACCATACCAAATTTTTAGATTTGGCAATTTCCAAAATTTAAGGGGGGTGGTCCTATGTACCCCTGCCAAAATTTAAGGGGTGGGCCAAGGTACCCCTGCCAAAATTTAGAGGGGGTGGTCCTAGGTATCCCTCGGTCATTGACCCCGGGCCAAGGTCATTGACCTTTGAACTATGACGTCATAAAAGTCGGGGTCAAAGTCCAAAGTGAGACCAAGTGGGGCAATTACTACTCATGGTAGACTTTTTGTGACAGCAGATTACACAATTTACTGCGATTTATATTTGACAGTTTGAAGACAAAGAATGTACTATAAATAATAACATAAACAATGCTACTAAACTAATTTGTAAGTACATTACTTTTTTATATGCTGTAACGAGTGCTTTTTTTAACATTTTTATCAGATGGAAAAACTGATGAAAAACAACGTTCTTATTCAATTTTTCAGTTTGGATTTCTTTCGCTTTTTTCTACTTGGTGTAAAACAGGAAGTGAGATATAGCTGTTATTAAAATAATTGTTTTCTTAGTCACGAATAATTAATAGTTTTGTCATGAAATCTTAAAGAAATTAAGTGCAATTTCAAAGAAAATGAATCATGTAAATAGGTTGTGCACAAGGGCTTAAACTGAAATAGTTATGCACAAAGGTGTAACGTATGGTCCGGGACAGTAGTTCTGGGTTAACCCTCGAAATGACAAGCTTATTTCATAACAAGTAAGCTTGCGATATTTTACGGTATAATGACAAGGAGAGGCTATGAGGTTTGTATGTATTTTCATTTACTATGCACGCAGATACCCACAGGTAAATGTTTCTGTTTTATTATAATTGTGCGTACGTACTTGTTAATAACTCTATTCCTGATTACAACTGTTATAAATAGTGTTTACTCGTTTCTTTGATTAAACTTCACTTTTCATGGTAAATTATAAAAGTTAGCAATTCGTTACATAAAATAATGCATAATGTTTTGATAGTATACATGTTTTTGGTACATATAGTTTAGAAGAACCTAAAGTTAATCACTCACACAGAGCGGTTCACTTCTTCTGTCAACGTACACAAATTCTACTCATCTTGCTGAGCTGTTTACAGACATTTTTCTTAGATATATCGAATGTTTGTTGATGCATTCTTGATTTTTTTTCGGATCACACACATGACAGCTTCTATGCTTCCCTACCTCCGCTTGATTGTGACTTATCTGGGCACTCCTGTAAATTACCACAGAGTTCCATAGCCAATTTTGCATCATTATGTAAGCTAATGTACTACGTCAATTGATCTGTTTTATCAATATTTCTGCTACTGAAATCAAAAACAGACACCTTTAGTCGGTGGTAGTTACATTCAGTTTGGGTGGTTGTTAGTCCAAATCATGTATGCTGCCACTCCAAAAACATCCAGAAGATTCATAAAATAAGCAAAATGATATCTATACGTTTTCCCCCTGCATGTATAGTTGTGAACTATATAATTGAAGGAATCAACCAACCTTTTTGTTTCGTTGTAATATACAGGGTGTTTGAAAACAACACTAACAACGTTCAGGAAATGATTCCTGACACCAAGATAAGACGAAAAGTAAAGACCAACCTGGGTGCATAAATGCTTCCTTTCGGAGTTATTGGCTGCCGGAAACATGAAAAAAATGAACTTTAAAAGTTTATAGCTCCAATACTATTTGACCTACCGTAGTCGGGTCAAGATTTCATTTAGGAACTACTATGTGCCCTATCCAGATATCCATGTTTCAGAATCCTGCGTTATTTCCGCAGCAATTCTTGTAGAGGTAGTTGGTAAGTGCTTCAAATTATATGCCCGTAGCCAAACTGCCTCTATAAAAATTGTTGCGTGAGTACCTCAAGATTTTGAAACATGTATTTCTGGATATCACACATATTAATTCCTAAGTGAAGTCTTGACCCGACTACGGTAGGTCCCATAGTTTTGGAGTTATGAACCTTTAAACTTCTTCTTTTTTTTCATATTTTCGGCAACCTGTAACTCCGAAAGGAAGCACGCAGATTGGTCTGTGCTTTCTTCTTATCTTGGTGTCAGAAATCACCTCCCGAACCTTGTCGGTATTGCTTTGAAACACCGGGAAAAAAATTAAGAATAATAATATCTGGCTTATTATTCTTGTGTGGATGAAATTTATTGTCGTGACATTCTGGATAAAGGTACACTGAAGAGATTTCCTTCGAAGCACAAGATACAAGTGTGAAATTGTCTTTATTACACATCAGATTTTTATGCACTTAAATTCATGAAATATGCAAGCAGCTATGCTGCTATATACGTTGAAATATGCACACTTCTAGAATGTGCGATATATGTTCTTAAGCACTAATATATGCTCTAAGCTTTGAAATATGCATTTATATGCATTATAAAAGTTCAATTTCGAGCTGTATTATTGTTGTTAGAAAGTCCTACCAAGTTTAACAGAAATGCATATATGCAAACAAAATATGCATTTGCATAAAAATCCGAAGTCCAGTCATTATACACGAATAAAAATGTGTGAGGCTCTCTCCATTGCATAAAATATAGTCACAATCCCTTAGGCGAGAAAAAATATACTGAACAATAAACTAGTGAGGAATAACCTGAATTTCAAATAACCTGCACATAAAATATGCATTCACTGCAATAAGTTCATCTGCCAGTGCTACCATCTAGTGACCACTGAATATTGTAATAATGAAGAATTTAAAAGAAAAGTACTGACCTTTCATTTTAGCTTCAGAAGCTCACTTTGTCATGATTAAGTATGAAAAACAAAAATCTGAAACAAGTAATTAAAATATCATTCAAGCTGAATGAGGCAATCACGAATGAATATACAGAAGGTGCTGTGAGAATTCATAAAATATTAAAAATCTTTAACTTTCATTAAGCAGGTTTTTAATAAAAATGGTGGTCATGAGGCTGAAAGATCACCTTGTCATTTCTAGGGTTAAACATTTTAAAAACTATCTGGAATATAATTTATGGAGAAAAAGTAAAATAAATAAATAAATAAATAATAATAAGAAGAAAAGCTAAAAAACGGAAGGAACACAAAATTTTCATGGTTTTCAGACCTCAAAAACACTTTTAAGTTACTTTCCACATAGGGTCGTTTTCTTATTGCCCATACGTGCCATGTGTTTTTGGAAGGGAATAAATTTGTGTTTTGGGCAAACCTATTCAAAATTAGTAACCTTCAATAGGCAATGTTTAATTTTCCACTTTGCGCGGCGTTAAGCGGGAATTGTACAACAGTAAGGATTTAACAAATCTAACCTTTCGGTTGTTATACTATTAATACTACTACTAATAATAATAATACACTACTACTACTAATGCTGCAACTATTACTACTACTACTACTACTACTTATGTCGAGAACAGAATGCATCCAAACGCGCAAACCGAAATTAGGGCATCAGCAAATCCGCGAGAAATTCAAGATGCGAAAAAAATGTACATTGACTCCGAAGAATATCAAAAGTTATAAGCTGAAACGCATGCGAATATTTTATAATAAATTGTATGGTAAACATAGTGGTAGCAAACGCAAATGCAAGAAGAAATCCGTGAAACGCACTCAGAGGCATCACAAATCCGATCGTCGTAAACGAAGATGTGTAATTGCGTGGAAGTTTAGGAAATGCGCTGTAGAAAGGAGAAATATTCCGCGAATCAGGAGAAATAATTGGAAAAGTACACGTAAACGCGTCAAACAGCGAGCATACAAGTGTAGTCGTCACAGATGGAAAATTAAAATTTCAGCGCAACCGAAGTTAGAATTTCACCCGAACTTGGACTAAAGCCCGGAAGAGACGAGAAACTAAAAATACTGAATCTGACTTTTAGGCTTTTAATGAGAATGAAAAAGGGATCATTATTCATGTATTTGATCATTGCCCCCGAATTTCGAAAGTTAGGATTTTGCATTTCAGCTTTAAAGTGTGTGCACATCGCCACCAACGCGCCAGTCCGAAGGACCATCACTGTTCATTCATAAATCAGGTATGTCAATTTAAATTCCATGTTTTATGATTTCTTTGCAGCTTTTGGTGATGATAGTTGAATGTGGAAGGCTGAGGAAGGGCAGCATTGAAATTTTAAACAGGTAATTGATTTAGAACGCGAATTCGGACTTTGAAATTTTAATAATACCCCACCACTTTTGAAAAGTATAGCTATTCCGTTTTGGATATGGAATTTCCATATGGAATCCCTGTCACGATGTTTATATTTTGTATGATTTGCTTCTTTTCAGCTGTTTTTAGCTCCGAGGCAAGATTTCATAATAAAACTTTATTATTTAATCTCATTTTGAGTTTCATTCATTTTTCTTTATATATGTTTGAACATTTAGCTGTCCCCATACAATTATATATTTAAAGAAATATTAGACAATTAAAGATATTCATGAACTTAATTAGAGAAGTACTAGTAACTACTACAATTGATTACCGAACTTGAATTTTGGGTAATTTAAAAAAAATTGTGTTCCTCGGTTAATGAATTCTTTCATCTGATGTCATTAAATAACGGTAGAACATGCTAAATTTGTAATGTAAGATTAATTCCGCGTTGAAATATTGTAAAATTAAACATAATTTAGTATAATATTGAAAGTAATTGATAATTAATGTTCGGTTTAGCAAAGTTATTTGTGAATTTGTTTACACGTGGTGCCCACTATGAAAAGTCAACATAAATTCGTTCTGATCATAATGAGACTTGAAGTTTGATCGAGTTAAGAAATAATGATATTATAAGTTAAGAAGAGTTAAAAGCTAAAATATAATTCATCCCATAGGAACATCACTACTTTCTTTACTAAATTAAAGTGATGAAACCAGAGTAGCGTCTGGTTGGGTTCCAGCTAATGTGTAGATTCGGCAAGTAACTACACATTTCAAAATTCTGTTTCTATCTTTAATATTTGGCATATTTTAAGAAAAGTATGGTAACAAAATTAATGTTTGGAAGTACTTAAATTATTGTTAACTAATATATTATTAATCAAGTTTTTCGCATTGTAGGAACGAGAATGTTGAATAATTCTCGTTGTTTGTTTGTTTGAATCAGAAAACTATTTTAATCTAATGAAACGTTTTGGCAATCAACTTTCGTTCCAATGTCGCGAATAGTAAATTTAAATAGTAATATTACTAATTTGTTTAGGCTCCAAATAAAACACTGCTATATGTTTGTAGTTAACATTAACCTTGTTCAGTTTGATATGCTTTTGAAAAAAAAATTAGTTCATATAGTGGCAATAAAGAATTGAGATATGCAAGGCCAAAACCCAGTGGTAATTTAAGGGCTATGATTGTGCAAGAATGGATTGAAAGCGACTAGTAAGACTTACCTGTGTTATTGGGTAATGCCGGTGTCAAAAGGCTAATTGAAAAGTTGCACCGATGGTGAATTTCAGGGTTTCAGGGATATATACGCATACAGGGCGATCATAGCGTATAAGGCCCATAGAGAGGCAAACGCTTGTACTAAGACCCATGAATTATATATTGCGAAGCTTGCACGATGCAAAGGGCAATGGGAAGGCCGCATCTGTGTTACTTGAGGTTGATTTTTCCCTTATTGTTTTTAAGTTCCCAGCGAAGGGTGCTGGAGGAGGCAAGAAGCCTATATTTTTGTGTATTCATGCTATTAAGCAACAATGATCCATGCGGTCGATATGTTTATCCCTCATGTATGGAAAAAGGCAGTGAGATAACGCTCATGTTTCGAGGTGAGTTTATCCCTCTTTTACGTTGTGTAAACTGTCTTTTTAAAGACACCCTCAATATGAACCACTTTAGCCCAGTTTTATAAGCACCCGTAATCCAATTAATTGCCATTAAATGTCCATTACCAAAGTGTTGTTGACAAACTGCTGTAGTCATGTTGAAAGATAAATTTATAATGTTAAGTTGGAACGTTAATTAGGCAATACGTTGTAATGGCCAGAGTTTTATTGAATTAAAGTTATGTTTTGAGAATATATTAATTTCGCTATATATGGACAGGCCCCAAATTATTATTAATGTCCAATGAATACATTCGCTATTGTTTTGAATTTCATTAATGTTATATTGGTTTTGGTTTTGAAGGGAAGTAGACAAGTATTGTTTTTAAAGTATTGCTCACTTCGTGCCTGATTTGGGGATGTAAGATTGAATTGAGCTGAGCGCCTTCCACTCACCATCTAGAATGAGTGGGCAAGTTCTCAAGTTCATATGCGAGAGGTCTATAAGTTTTACACATACCAATTGGGGATTGAGTTCGAGTAATAAAACATTGAATTCAATGACTAGATAACAACTGTATTTCTATTTAGTAAAATGTGATGAATGTAGATGTTGTGAATTAGATTACGGATATTCGGAAACTTTTGCCAGACGAGTATCGCTTATCGAGCATTGAGCATTTGAATCCTGAATAGGAGAAACACATACCTTTCAGTTCTCTTCCAGATGACGTTCGCTGATGACCTCGGTGTTGACGAGTTGAATCCAGTATCGCCAAGTTGATACTTCTTATGGACAAGCGTTGTTGCTTAGCATTGAGTCTGGGCTCACTCCCAATGCTCTAGATGAATCGTAGAATCGTTAATAAAATACTGGAGCTTCTCGAAAAGCTGAAGCTTCCATCCGGATCGCAATGACTTCTCCTTCAATATAACTTTCTTTCAATAGACTCTCTATCGAACTCCCGGTTCTCTGTCTCGAACTCTTGGTACTCTGTCTCTCTGTCGAATCCTCGGTTCTCTGTCTCCCTCGAAGACCTTCTGTCTCTTGGTTTTGTTCAACTCCTTCGTTCTGGAATTCTCTGGCGTCGTCTGCTGTTCGGCACGTGTGACCTCCTTTCATTTGGAAAAACAAATTCTTTCCTCGTGTCAAGACTCAAAAACTGCAACACTCGACACACTCCGATTTCCCGATTCTAGGCAATTTCCTCATATCCGTGAATGTGTGAAATGTTCACAAACAGATTACAATTTCTTTTCGTGATTTACAGAATGTCGTTTATGTAGGAGTTAACGCATTACATACATTGTCTTCCTGCATTCGCAGACTCTCCATTGTGCATTTTTGTTTACTGAATCTTGCTGACAATTAAATAATACATTTGCATCAACTTGCGTTAATCTCGATTCTTAAGAGTTGTTTACCTTCACCTCATTATTTTATAAAACCCGATATCCATAAACTAACTAAAATTGATCAATAAAATAAAATTATTATACATGAAATTCTGATTAAATTCGGGTACTGCCACACTTTTGAAATAATAACTCTTCTTATGTAGAAAATGTATGTCAAATTTGTCAAAAGTGGAATTAATTAAGTGATGAATCCATTATACTCTGAATATGACTGGTATTCCCAAATGTGACACATACTCCCGGATGTGACTTTGTGTTGAAAACGATAAGTGCAATTGCTTGTTAAGCCGCACATACATTGGCCAGTGCCCTTTAGAAAGATTATAGTTGTAAACCTACTAATTTTGTAGGTGTAAGGCAGGCCTTAAATAATATTAATGATGATTGATGAATTGAAATGCGGGGCTGTAGCATTAAATCTCCTCCCAGGGTATATTTCTTATCGTCCTTTTCATAATATTTATTTTCTTAAAACGCCTCCTAAAGGCCTGAATATTGACAACCCAATTGGGGTTGGGAAATTTACTTGGATGTCTCATAGCTGGAATGCGTAAAGTATTCAGCTTGGGTGGTATATACAGGTTTTAGTGTAGAAGCGATTCATTTGAATCGTCAGGGAATTTAGCAACCCGGCACGCTTCAGCTGTAAACGAATGTAAGTCAGCGCCGGTTGGTCTTCGGGATCAATTCACTAACATATTTTCTTTATGAATGACCTACAAGCTGTGCTGTCAATTAGTGACACACAGAATGGCGCTTCGTAAATCTTAACCGCCGTTTAACTCATTTATATGTATTAATATGTTGAAATGTTTATAATGCAAGTATATAGATAGATACATTAATTATTTTGTGTGTAGTGATATGATATGTAGGAATGCTAAATAGTACCTACGTAGATTTTACTCAATTTTGAATTTTTCCAATTTCTTAATAAATTTTGCATATTTAGTGATGAAAATATAATTGGTATCTAAGTTTTGCTCGTACGTTATATATACATATACACATTTACATGTCATGTTATCTAAAACGAAGATAGTAATTTTAGTGCGGAAAGTATATTTTTAAAAAAGTTTCGTTTTCATAATTTTTCATGAGTTTATTGCTCAGCCACTCATACAAAGGAGAAAATACCTAATCTTGTTTCGTTTTGTTTTAAATATTCATATAGGTGGAAACATTTGGTAAATTCACTTTACTAAAGTTTTTATTCACTTCAATACAAATGAAGCAATAGTTGAAACTTTCGCTATATGATTCACATGAATAAAATAGTTGTAACTAACGAATTACTTTGGTGCTTAACTGATTGTTTTTATGTTCATTAGTTTAAAAGGGAAAAAATATTGTTTTAAACTAGCACTTGTCAATAAACTCATACAATAGCAATACTATGTAACGACATTTCAATTGAATTTGGGAATTTTCATATTTTAAAAAGAGAGGAAAAAGACGTATTTTTTTGATTCGTTGTGTAATCTAGTAACGGGTAGGTCCCATTGCTCACGGTACGTTGAGGGAATCAGGCATAAATTAATTAGGCTAGTGGAGATTGATAATGTTCATCAAACGAACAAAATGATTGCGTATAAAGTATTTTTGGACTGTATACTTCTGAGTGCAACCGAATTGCAATTTAGCATTATAAATGATTTAGGGCTATTTTTTAAGATGCCAAAAGGCTGTTGTAGAGCGGCATCCTTACATATATTTACTGTTATGATGCATGTGTATTTTAACGTGATGCCAAAGGCCATAAGAGGGCGGCTCACTTTCGGAGATAGTTACTCCATGTTACTTTTCGAATGCCTAGCTTGCGAATGCTAGATGAGTCGAAAGTGTTTATTGTAATTGTTTAATACTTTTAGAGGTGGATAGCATATCTCTCTTATGATGTATATTTGCGATTAATGCCCACGAATGTGTTAGTAAAGTTTTACTTTGCCGTTGCCAATGAGAAGTTTTATTGAAGATAAGTAAAGATTGTATCAGCCAAAGATCGTGTGTTCGCTAATATTGCAAAGATCCATACACTAGTGTTCATGCCTATGTACCTGTTTTAGTTGATATTGCCGATTTGGTAAGAATGTAAATTCATGTTTGTGAGTATCACTAATAATTTTTTTTAAAAAAAAGTTTCTGATATATTGGTAACAGCAAGTTGAGAGAGATTATTTTGAGAGTTGACATGTAATTCCACATTTATTTGAAATGCTTTCACGTATCTTTTATTTTGTCGTTTGAGCAATATGATCATTGATACTTTAGAGTATTTTTCTGATATTTTGCAAATTACAACGTAGTATTTCGAATAATCAATATATGATTAACGTAATTATTTTACGAAATGTTTGAAAATTGTTTTACTTTCATTTTGTGTGTGAACATATATATATGCTATTTTATATAGTTATTTTGTGTGTTCATTTAGATGTTTGTATTTAGTAGTCATCTATTAGTTAAATACTCTGTATATGAAAAAAGGGTTGTTTTATTGATTAAATTTTGTTGTAAAAAGTGCATACACACACACCACACCACATTAGATACACATATTAGGAATCTCGATTTTCTTATTTAAACCGTTGTTAGGCAGCACATTATTAGGCGATAATCCCGAAATTAACATATTTGGAATCATATTTTTTTACTAAATTTTGGAAATTGCCAAACCTAAAAATTGGGTATGGTAGATTAGGACCAGAGTATGTACCTCTAGTAGTATTGGGGGGTCCACCTCGTTCCCTTTCATGGGTAATAAATTGCCAAAAAGTCAAATTTCTCCCTTTGATGAGGTGTTATTACCTTATATAGTTATATGGGCGTATACAGGGGTCCATTCCCTTTTATAAGACATGGGTATATTGGTGCACCTCTTTAAAAATTTGGGAGGGGTACCTTGGCCCACCCCTTAAATTTTGGAAATTGCCCAATTCCAAAATATAAACGTAAGCAATACGTTGTACCACGGGTTTGGTTTTGACCTATTTTATCCCCTTGGATGAGGTTTAATTACGTTATAGGTTATATGGTCATGTATAGGGGTCCATTCCCTTGATGCATGACATAGGTACATTGATGCACCCCTTTAAATTTCGGGGGAGGGGTACCTTGACCCACCCATTTACTTTTGGAAATTCTCCAATTTAAGCATTTGGTATCATAGTACAGGACCTCAATATGTATCATGATAAATTTGGATGGTCCAACTCGTTCTCTTTCATAGGAACAAATTGCCAAATTTTAGTATCATGTGTAAAGAACTACCAAAAATCAAATTTCGGAGGTTATTGGTCCCCCCTTTGATTAGGTCTTATTACCTTATATGATTATATGGACATGTATAGGAGTCTGTTCTATTTTTTAAGATATAGATACATTAGTGCATCCGTTGAAAAAAATTGGAGTGCAATGGCTCGCCACCTTAAATTTTGGAGATTGCCAAATGTAAACATTTAATATAGTAGTATAGGACCCTAATATGTATTAGTATAAATTTGGGTGGTCCATTTAGTTCCCTTTTATGGATATAAAATGTTAAAAATTCAAATTTCGGAGGTTATTGACCCCCTTTGATGTGGTTTTATTACCTTATATGAATATATGAATGTGTTTAGGGGTCTATTTTCTTTTATAAGGCATGACAACATCAATGCTTCCATTTTAAAATTTGGCAGAGGTACATTGGCTCACCCTTAAAGTTAGGAAATTGTCCAATTTGGTATAATAATATAGGTCCTTATAAATCTGGTTTCCTTTCATGGGTAAAAAAATTGTCAAAAATGTAAATGAGCACTTTGATAAGGATGAATGAGTACAGAAGTTTATTACCTTTATATTTTTATATTCCCTTTTAAATTTTGTTGGGATACATAGAATCATTTCTTAAATTTGGGAATTATCAAATAACAAGTAGGTATCCCTCTTATGGACAAATATTCAAATTTTAAAGGTTATTGACCTATTTTATCATTCTTGATTCGGCTTTATTATTGAATGAGTACATGATTTATTACTTTTTTCATAAGACACAGATGTATTTGTGTAATAATCTTAAATTTTGGGAGGGTTACATTTCTTATTGTTAAATCAATAATTGGTAATTGTTCTTAAAATTGGATAATATCTCATTATTTGGGTAAATCATTGTCAAATATTAGTATGATCACGTGGTCAGTTATTGACCTATGATGGGATTAGGAGTCCAGGACATTGGTACATTGAAATTTTGTAGGATAATTTGAGAATTGTCAAAATAAAATTATGTCATTAGTTTTGATTATTCCCGTCAAGTATAAACGTAAGCAATATGATGTACCACGTGATTGACCTTGATGAGGTAGTGTACAGGGATTCATTTCCTTTGTTGAAGCTCCTCCGTGGCTAAGCGGTTAGCGTACGCGCCTATGGCGTGGGAGACCCGGGTTCGATTCCCGTCGGGAGCTCATGTGGTTCGGATTCCACGTTAATCAGTAGGCCCACGTCTCATATAGCCTCGCTGCTGAACGGGACGTTAAACTCAAAATCAACTCAACTCATTTCCTTTGTTGTTGGTACTTCTTAAGTTTGAGTACACACTTGTAGAAAACAGTTGGTTCTACTAAGGTAAACAATTGACGGACATTATTGACCTTATTGAACCTATAATGATATGGTTAATTTTAAGACAGGTATATCAAGAGAAGTATTCTTTAAATTTGGGAATTGTGATAAACAGAATTTTAACATAAGGCGCAAAATTTGAAACAATACTTTGAAATTTAATCACAGCTCATAGTCTAAGATGATTGGTGTTGGTTGATTTGACCTTGAGCTTTAGAAATCTGATGACTAACCTTATTGCACCTTATGACTCATAGTCTAAAGGCAATACATGCTACAATACTGAAATTTAGTCACAAGGTGATGTAATCTGACACTGGCAAAGTTATTGTTGATGCAATTTGATTGGATGATCACTATCTTTCGTGCAATCTGATTGGTTGATGCATTTCAAATCTTTGCTGTATTCAGTTTTAAGTTTTGTTTAACATTTAAAATTTTGGTTTCGTTCAACATTTTGCACTCATTGATAAATATGATCAAAACCGTTTATTTGTTAATCGAATAGTTAAAAACCAGATAAAGTTTTACGGTCAACCGTGAAACGTGAAATTATTTTAGTTGAAATTTTTGGTTTGAAAAATTGTTTGAAAATTGTTTGAAATTTTTTTGTAAATTTTTTTCAAATTTTTGTTTGAAATTTTTTGTTTGAATTTTTTTAAATTTTTGTTTGAAAATTTGGTTTGAAATTTTATCGTATGAAACTTTTTTTGAAAATTTTTTGCTTGAAAATTTTGTTTGAAATTTTTCGTTTCAAAAACTTTTTCAAAATTTTTTGTTTGAAATTTTTGTTTGTAAACTTTTTGTTTGAAATTTTCGTTTGGAAAATTTTGGTTTGACATTTTTTAAGTTTGTGCACTCATTAAGAACCGGAACTGTTTATAACAAACATCTGGCAGCACTCTGTATCATGATGCAATAGTACGTAAGAACATGGTAATGCAAATATATATATGTTTTGCATAATATATAAGTATCGTTCGAGTTAGTATTCATGATAACGTCATTATGGCTACTAGTCTGCAGTTTCTAAACTCACGTGATGTGATGAAATCATTTACCAAGATTACTGATTTTCAACAGAATGTACCTTATGGAATCTTAGCTAGCCAAATAATCCCTACAAAGTTTGGATTAAGAATCGTAGTGAAGCTTGAAAATGATAATCTAATTTTACCAGCAAGATATTAACACATGGAAGCATCAAAACAAGGAGAACTGTTACGTTTCTTAAATACTGGATCTGTATCTTTATGTTACAATGGATTCTTGGGTCGAAGTCATCAATTTGAATTTAGTGCACAGCCGGATCAGTGAGCTTGGTTTCGTCAGCAATTGTAATGAAATCATGAATTCAAACGTCAGGACATTCCTTTTCAATGATGTCAGCAATAACTATGTGAAATCAGCAAAAAAGTACATTCCTGAAAAAGTACTATTTTCAGAAATGTGTCATGCATATGGTACATGTATTTGGATATTGTGATGGTTGTCAATATCGTTCGTGGGTGCATACTTGTATTGATAAACAGTTTATATGTGATCAAATGGACATTCAGTTTCCACCAATTGACGTTGCAATAGAACTTAAAAGACTTCAGTTGGGATTAAAATTATACGCTAAAGACAAACTAGTGCAAGAAGTTCCAAATACATTGTATCGACAATATCCAGATCCTTTATCTGCTATGGATGTATGTGCAGTGTAATAAAATGATCCATTTCAATGATTTCTGTTCTTTCATTTCAAGTACAACCCTATATCCTGACGTGTACTATTGCATCATGATAAATAATGTTGCCAGATGTTTTAGTTCTAAACAGTTCCGGTTCTTTATCAATGAGTGCACGAACTTAAAAAATGTCAAACCAAAATTTTCCAAAGAAAAATTTCAAACAAAAAGTTTACAAACAAAAATTTCAAACAAAATTTTGAAACAAAATTTTGAAAAAAATTTTGAAACAAAATATTTGGAAACGAAAAATTTCAAAAAAAATTCAAACAAAAATTTTACAAAAAATTTCAAAAAATTTTCAAGCAAAATTTTGAAACGATAAAATTTTTCAAACAAAATTTTGAAAAAAATTTCAAAAAATTTTGAAAAAAAATTGAAAAAAATTTTAAACGAAAAATTTCAAACCAAATTTTCAAACAAAACTTTTCAAAAAATTTTTTCATACAAAAAATTTTAAACCAAATTTTTAAACAAAAATTTTCAAAAAAATTTCAAAACAATTTGAAAAAAGTACAAAAAATTTTCAAAAAATTTTTCAAACCAAAAATTTCAACTAAAATAATTTCACGTTTCACGGTTAACCATCAAACTTTATCCGGTTTTTAATTATTCGATTAACAAATAAACGGTTTTGATCATATTTATCAATGGGTGCAAAATGTTAAACAAAACTTAAAACTGAATGCAGCAAAGATTTGAAATTCATCAACCAACCAAATTTCAAAGTATTGTTTCAAATTTTGCCCCTTATGTTAAAATTCTGTTTATCACAATTCCCAAATTTACCTCTCGATATACCTGTCATAAAATTAACCATATCAATATATGTTTAATAAGGTCAATAATGTTTGTCAATTGTTTACCTTAGTAGAACCAACTGTTTTCTACAAGTGTGTACTCAAACTTAAGAAGTACCAACAACAAAGGAAATGAATCCCTGTACACTACCTCATCAAGGTCAATCACGTGGTACATCATATTGCTTACGTTTATATTTGACGGGAATAATCAAAACTAATGACGTAATTTTATTTTGACAATTCTCAAATTATCCTACAAAATTTCAATGTACCAATGTCCTGGACTCCTAATCCCATCATAGGTCAATAACTGACCACGTGATCATACTAATATTTGACAATGATTTACCCAAATAATGAGATATTATCCAATTTTAAGAACAATTACCAATTATTGATTTAACAATAAGAAATGTAACCCTCCCAAAATTTAAGATTATTACACAAATACATCTGTGTCTTATGAAAAAGGTAATAAATCATGTACTCATTCATTAATAAAGCCGAATCAAGAATGATAAAATAGGTCAATAACCTTTAAAATTTGAATATTTGTCCATAAGAGGGACACCTACTTGTTATTTGATAATTCCCAAATTTAAGAAATGATTCTATGTACCCCAACAAAATTTAAAAGGGAATATAAAAATATAGAGGTAATAAACCTCTGTACTCATTCATTCTTATCAAAGGGCTCATTTACATTTTTGACAATTTTTTACCCATGAAAGGAAACCAGATTTATAAGAACCTATATTATTATACCAAATTGGACAATTTCCTAACTTTAAGGGTGAGCCAATGTACCTCTGCCAAATTTTAAAATGGAAGCATCGATGTTGTCATGTCTTATAAAAGAAAATAGACCCCTGAACACATTCATATATTCATATAAGGTAATAAAACCACATCAAAGGGGGTCAATAACCTCCGAAATTTGAATTTTTAACATTTTATATCCATAAAAGGGAACAAAATGGACCACCCAAATTTATATTAATACATATTAGGGTCCTATACTACTATATTAAATGTTTACATTTGGCAATCTCCAAAATTTAAGGTGGCGGGCCATTGTACTCCTTCAATTTTTTTCAACGGATGCACCAATGTATCTATATCTTAAAAAATAGAATAGACTCCTTTACATGTCCATATAATCATATAAGGTAATAAGACCTAATCAAAGGGGGGCCAATAACCTCCGAAATTTGATTTTTGGTAGTTCTTTACACATGATACTAAAATTTGGCAATTTGTACCTATGAAAGGGAACGAGTTGGACCATCCAAATTTATCATGATACATATTGAGGTCCTGTACTATGATACCAAATGCTTAAATTGGAGAACTTTCAAAAGTAAATGGGTGGGTCAAGGTACCCCTCCTCGGAAATTTAAAGCGGTGCATCAATGTACCTATGTTATGTATCAAGGTAATGGACTCCTATACATGAGCATATAACCATATAAGGTAATAGGACCTCATCAAAGGGGATAAAATGGACGAAAAGCAAAACACGTGGTACAACGTATTGCTTACGTTTATATTTTTGCAATTTTGCACCTCTAAAAGGGAACGAGGTCGACCACCCAAATTTATCATGATACATATTAGGGTTCTATACTATAAATCCAAATGTTTAGATTGGGCAATTGCCAAAATTAAATGGGTGGGTCAAGGTACCCCTCCCCCGAAATTTAAAGGGGTGCATCAATGTACCTATGTCATGCATCAAGGGAATGGACCCCTATACATGACCATATAACCATATAACGTAATTAAACCTCATCCAAGGGCATAAATTAGGTCAAAAACCAAACACGTGGTACAACGTATTGCTTACGTTTATATTTTTGGCAATTTTGTACCCCTAAAAGGAAACGAGGTGGACCACCCAAATTTATAGTGATCTATATTAAGGTCCTATACTATGATACCAAGTGTTTAAATTGGGCAATTTCCAAAATTTAAGGGGTGGGCCAAGGTACCCCTCCCAACTTTTTGAAGAGGTGCACCAATATACCCTTGTCTTATAAAAGGGAATTGACCCCCGTATACGCCCATATAACTATATAAGGCAATAACATCTCATCAAAGCGGAGAAATTAGGTCAAAAAACCCGAAATTTGACTTTTTTGCAATTTTTTACCCATGAAAGGGAACGAGGTAGACCCCCCAATACTCCTAGAGGTACATATTCTGGTCCTAATCTACCATACCCAATTTTTAGATTTGGCAATTTCCAAAATTTAAGGGGGTGGTCCTATGTACCCCTGCCAAAATTTAGGGGGTGGGCCAAGGTACTCCTGCCAAAATCTAGAGGGGTGGTCCTAAGTACCCCTAGGTCATTGACCCCGATCCAAGAGCATTGACCTTTGACCTATGACGTCACTAAAATTTTTGCTGACTCGGCGCAATATAGAGCTACCACTACTACTCCTATGTATCAGGGTTTGAGTGGGACCAGATTGTGATGGCCAAACGGGTAGGAGCAAGCTGAGAGAAACAGCGCGGTATCTCAAGTGTTAAGGAGCTGTCGTGGCGAGTAAGAAAGATGGGTTAAAGACGATGAAACCAGCACAAAATAACAAAGCGCGCATTCATTAAAGATGTCGGACGTTGTACACTCTCCGGGTAAAACAGGTTAGGACGCATACTATAGCACAATTAATAATAGACTTTGACAGTGGACAAAACATAATTGCACATAGGTACATTGTTAGATAAGGTCTCCATGGCCGACGTCTCACACGACATCGTCGAATACGACTGGAGTAGACTTGTGTTCATAGTCATTGGACCTCCGAGGAATAGCACAGCGGTGTATGTCCAATGAATTAATAAATTGTCTTCAAAAACGGGTCTGTCAGAATCATTCATCCTCCAGGGAAACAGATGAACAGTATAGTACAGTAGAATCGGCAGGGCAATGGTGGCTTCATCATAATTGGGGGAACCTTCACATGGTCATTCATGGGTTCGATAGTGCATCTGAAGGGCACCATGACGACTTGCATGGTCATTGATGATCATGTACACCAATTTATATGGGCCATATTTCCAGCTGGTAATGGCATTCTTCAGCAGGACAGTGCTCCTTGTCAAAGGAACATCGTTGTGCTGCAGTACTTCGATAAGCATAGTAGAGCATTTCAATTCCTGTAATGGCTCCCAATTTCACCCGATCTTAATCCAATTCAACATCTTTCGGATATGATTGAATGTCAGATTCGAGCTCATGGACCTCTTCCGCGGAATTTACAGGAATTAAGTGACATTTATGCAGATAATAGCGCCCTGTGCCTCTAGTTACCTATCAAGGTCTCATTGCTTCCATGCTAAACCGCATTTTTGCCGTCATGTGAGCCAGATATTAGGTAGATGGCCAGAATGTTTTGGCTGGTAAGTGTAGATCTCATGACTAACTACCGAAGTGGAAAATGCCCAGAAAGTGACACCATGTTTTGCTATCCTCGTATCGATTTACTCTCAACCTCGTCCCCTAGCACACTTGGTAGATCCACATAGGCTAATCGTCATTGTTAATTGCAAGCATACTGGTCCAATGTTAATATGTATGTTGGCCAGCCAACAGTTTACTTCATTTATCCAATAATTCTGACCTCGTTCTCCCAGTCACAATTTATTTATTGATTTTGTTGAGGTGTTGACAATTGATTTAGGTTGGCAAAACAGTCAATTACAAAGTAGGCTCAACGTTGGCAATCGGCTAGCAAGGTTGACAAAGCAACCAATCTGAACGTTGGCAATCGGCTAGCCACGTTGGCAAAGCAGCCAATCTGAACGTTGGCAATCGGCTAGCCACGTTGGCAAAGCAGCCAATTACAACGTAGGGCTATGCAACGTTGGCAGTTGGTTAGCCTACCGTTTCCTACTGTTCAGTTATCATCTGTGGTGCTAAGGTCCAGGTTGCACATCATATTCCCCTCCCGTTTGGTACAAACTAGCTAAAAATAAAAATTCCCTTTCTTAAAATCTTTAAATTAAGATTTATTCCATAGTGCAGAAATATTAGTATTTATTTACATCACAACAGCATAGGAAATGACTCAAACAGTTAATATTGAAAAAGCAAAATATTTGTGAATATTATTTACATTGTCGTGACAAAATATCAAAAGAACATATTAATATGAGCATTAATAATACCCTTTACGCCTAACTGATATTTATTTGCCATAACTATATAAAAATATATATTTACAATATATATGTACACACAGACATGTTTTGAACCGCAGAATTCATGCTTTTATAAGTAACAGCATTGAATTGTCTAGTTGAAGCAATAATATGTAGGCCCACATGATTGTATTAACCAGAAGCGCTTACATCTAAGACATAAGCTTTATTGACATCGAGATAATTTGTAAGATTGTTAGAAGTTGCAGTACATTAATTATTTACTCTCCAGAATAATCGAAATTAGGAAATATTTCTTCCCCTTCTTCAATATTATGATGAAGGTATATCGTCATATGTATGATAAGAGAAGGTATACGAGACACACACATACATACTAGGTACATAGGCTGGTGTCTCAGAAGCTCATTTTTTTAAATATTAGATTTTATTTGGATAATATTAGTGCAGTTTTGCTTTTTCGTATAAGATCCGATAGCATGTTTTTCTGTTTGTTAGGTACTTTTGAGATCCGTATTTTGAGCACTGATTATTTTTACTATTATTTGAAAATATTTCCGATAATACGTTTGACATGACACGTACGTTTCACACACATTGCGTGAATAGTTGGTGTAAACTCAGTCGATCTCAATTTTCACTTAAAGCTTTACCCATGTTACGACTTATCCAATAGTCTCATGAAACAGGAGAAATATTGTGATGGTATCTTCTAAAGATATATTATTTTAGGAATTTTTTGAAGTTATTTCGTCAATGCGTAACTGTTTTTTTAAGCATTCGGTAGAAAAATCCACACATACGAATCCACAAATGAAATATCATTTTTTTAGTCTTGCTGCTTACATCTCTTCGTCATAAAGCACAATTTTGCTCAAATTTCTCTTCGTATTAAAATCGAGACCTCGCAAATTTCTCTTCGTATTATTTTTAAACATGTATTAATAAAACTGACCAAAGTGCTAAATATACTAACACTTGTGTAACAATTTTAACAATGTAACATTGAATTCATCAGACACTTTTTCAGATAAAGATGTTACATTGCTGGAACTACGAGTATAATATATTTAATTTTGTTTTACTGTATACGAGTATAATATATTTAATTTTGTTTT
This sequence comes from Thermobia domestica, assembly GCF_964235325.1. Classification (NCBI taxonomy): domain Eukaryota; kingdom Metazoa; phylum Arthropoda; class Insecta; order Zygentoma; family Lepismatidae; genus Thermobia; species Thermobia domestica. Next base: position 7,006,448 of record NC_137460.1, on the reverse strand, counting down.
ACTGTATCAATACATGTTGAATATTTCAAAAGCTACAGTCTTTTCACATATGTCCAAAACTATAGCAATATACAATTTTTGAAGAACGTTTTACATTGAAAAAGGAAAAGTAATTAAGAATACGAAATAGTCACTATTTAAACTTGAAATTTGACAAAGGACATAAGTTTACTTCTAAAATATTCCATCTTTAGAAAAAGACTGAATTTTCTGTTCTCTTGTGGATTGTAGTGCTCTCAATTCACCGTCGAAAGTATAAATTTACAGTAAGAAAAATGAACGGAGAAAAAATGTATGGATTTAAGAATGTCTTAGAGGAAATATTTTTTTAAAGTGAGTAGCTGAGTTAATGTTCTTGCTTATCTGGTTTCTTGTAATCAGTTTTTACTTTCTAAAACAATTTATTACATAAGATTCATTATTACCGTCAAAATAATGGATAATATATATTTTTTCCTCTTCAACAAAACAATACTTTTCTATATTTGGTTCTATATCTACAAACATATTCTTTACATCACACATCTTTAAATTCCTGGTGTTCAAACCGTACTTAAAAACAAAATGATGTTGCTATTTTACGTTTTTAAGTTAGAATGAAGTCGGAGAATTTATCACTTTAAACTAGATCATTGACGCTGGAACTAAGTATATCAGCACCTTAATATTTAACATTTAATTTTAATATGTATAGACAATATGTAACATATGGGAATTTGAGAGGTAGTTGCTTAGCAGATAAAAGCTAGAAAATATTTTTATTTTTATTCGGATAATAGCAACCCTGTTTCATGGACTTGAAGTTCGAGCGTTGTATTCTTTCAGTCTAATATAATAGTTACAAGGAAATCACACGACAAAATGTCTAATTTATATTTTCTTATTATTTTATTTTTAGTACTCTACTAACTAGAAAGATTTTTAACGTAGTAACACCAGATTTAAGGGACATCAAGTTTAATTGGAAACCGTATTTGGCTAGTTTGCCAACATAAAACTCACTAAAACGAGGTTCACAACGGTTTTCGTAGTTGTTATTGGTAAATACAATGCGTAATGTCAGCAACTTTTCTCAGTTCTGACAATATTGGTTGAGAGTTAGAATTTTTCAATCACACCGATTATATTTCTGTTGGAAATATGTTATTTGGTTCTATAGAAGCTACTTAATAAGGTTTCATCTAGGAAGTATATTGGGTATCAAATTACAACTGAAATACTTAAAACATTTTTCTATCATATCATCTTTGGGTTTTAACCCATTTTTCTTCTTGAAGTAGTATTTGTTACTCACGAAATAGAAGGGAAACTTTAAGTTTGAACTATTTACGTGTTTTGTCAATAGAATAGTGCCATCATATAGTCCAGCTGTGTTTTTCAGCTAGCAACTGCCCGCTCCCCTATGATAATAATTTACAGAAAGAAGTTTGTCCCTTTGTATCGACAAGTCATGACTTGGAAATGCAACTTAAGGTAAAGCGAGATACAAAAGTGATTGTACGCAGTAATTTCTTTTACTCTCGATTAGAGAAGCACATTTCAGTTTTATAGGTTTATGAAATGTTGCAATGTTATGATATCATTGCATTTAATAATTTACGGAATTATCAATTGCTAAAATAAAAATTTAAATTTCATTTTAGAAGTGCAACAAGGTAGTTCACTGACATACGTAGAGAAGTTTCTTAAATTTACAACTTGTGTAGAAATAACTAACTGCAATCAGAATATAAATAAATTACTTTCAATTCAAATGAATATTATTTTATCTTCCATAAGAAATCAATTGAGATGAATGCAAGAAATAAAGAAATAAATAAATGCTAAAGATGTTCCATTATTGAACTGAACCCATAAAAGATTTGGTATTGTACACCGTTAAATATAATAATTACTACTCTTTATTTCTTGTATATTTTTGGTACTCTAAAACCAAAATCAAATCAAATTTACGCACAAAAGTTATGATGTATCTGTAGACATGTTTTTTTAAATATACTAATTCAATTTAAATTCAAAGAGCGGTCGGGAAATATCACGATTTTAAATTTAATATTAGTGAGGATTTGAGTATTTCAATTATTCGATCAATCAAAGAAAGAAAAAATCAAGTACAAGGTAGCATTAGAATTTTCACAAGATTTCCTGTCAACTCCATCTCAATTTTTCTTTCATGTTCGATTTCATAAGAATTTCTATAAAACGACTTGACTGCTATATACTACATAAGCTTCCTGAGCGCCATATTTGTAATAAACGTAAAGAGGATATACGTATATAAAGATTAAGACATGCTTTATGTTTATGTGAATTGTGAAATGATTTAAAGATTTTCTTGAACACAATGCGTGCTCTCTTGTTAAATTACTTTCTAAAGACTTCAGTGAGAACGGAAATTATTTATATAATTATCATACATAATTGGAATTATTCAGATTACAAGCTTATCATCTTATATGTAAGGCTCAATTTTACAGATCTGTGCTTGCAGCATTTGGTTCGACAACATTTGAACAACTAACTTCAACAAATATCAGAATTCATGTTTACAGTACAAAACATATCAATAACATAAAAATAAAATGTTATTTGAGTGTAGAAACTTACTTAAGAACATTCGTTAACGACATTAAACTATTTTCAGGTTTCATATAAATAACAACGAAAATGTCCGTTTCAACATTTCAGAAGGTCACATAAATTATGAAGTTTGGGATTAAAGAAACATAATTATTTTTATTGCTAATATGAAATATTATATTTAATAACAATAAGCAAAAGCATCATGTCTCGATGCCCTACCAACGCAATTCTTAAAAGATATCTTAAAAATAAAATAGTACTATCAAAAAAATACTCTTCCAGTTATGATAGTATTTCATTAGTAATCCCCTGACCCTGTGTTTCATATTAGTAACTAATAGTAGCAATACATTTAGTAAATGTTTAGCAAACGGTGTCCAGAAGTACATGAAAAATTTACCAGAGAAATGGAAGATACATGTACTTAGATCCAACATAACCTAACCAAATCTAACCTAGACTGAACTAAACTAACTAACCTAAACTAACTTAATATTAATAGAAATTTGCGAAATTCTATTATTTTTTCAAAAATTATGCCGGACTCCTACACTAATAACCTAACCTAACCGAAACTAGCCTAGCCTAACCTAAACTAACCTGAACTAACCTAATGTAAACAGAAACTGCCGAAATTGTGATATTTTTTTTTAGAAAAAATAGCTGGACCTCTTCTGCTAAACATTGTCTATACATTATTACTCTTTTGATAGTTAATACTGATATGAAAAGCAAACTAACATGAAATACTAGAAAACGTATTTGAGAGTAACATATGACAGAAAGATAAAATGTTCTAAAGAATATTATTGCATGCACAATCATCAATCAAACAAAAATGACACATCTTTCATATTCAGACTTTATATAAAATACGATGTTTTCTTTTATGGTACACTGAACTGCTTAAACAATGTATAGCATATAATGATTTTGATCTAAAATACTTGTATACGGTTATAACATTTCAGTCATGTTTTAATTTCAGTTAGGTTTCTTGTGAACTCTACATCAATACAGAGGGCGTAACAAGTCATATTCAGTCTAACACCGGTAAATGTTTCTGTTATTTAAAATATTCGCCAACATTATTTACAACTAATTGTTACGGAAAATATTAAAATGTTGTATTTCATATTCCATTTTTAGTATTATATCCTGCTATTCTAAGTAATAACGAACAGTGTTAGATTTTTCTGATCATTGACAGTTATTCACAATTGATTGTTCATTTTGTATAAAATTATTTAGACCTCACAATGCCAGGAACCAGGGCACATAATGCGGAAAGTACCTGTACGGTTTCAAGAATTTACAACATAAAACTAGTCAAAACGAATCTACGTGTGAATAGTTGATGATATTGTGATCTTGATTAGCAAGAGTATAAATTGAGACATTTTTGTCTACCTATTTTACGTAACATGATTCATGCAATACAGTAGAATTGCAAGGAAACGATTATTTAACACAGAATTGAAGTTTTTTCCCTAATAATGAAACAAAGAATATTTTCCACCATATGTTACTTTGAAACATATGCGTTCAAAATGTCTATCAAATGTTCACTTGGAAGAAAATGGCGCAACGTCATAGCAGGAGTGTTTAATTGCGTGTTTAGTTTTTGAGTGTTTACAATTTTCTTCATGTTTACGAGTTTACCCAACGGAAAGTTTAACAATTTACAGTGCACTATCAAAAATGTATTAACATATTAATGTTACAATTTATGCACGAATATAGTGCAATACTGTATTATAATGTAACACAAATTAGTCAATGATTATTTAAAGATGTTAGTTTTACTGTTTATCATTAAACGAAGTTATATCAGTTCTAGAAAAAAACAATAATAAAAATACTGAACATAATTACACGATTTATAATAAAAGTGCAATAATTACTTAATACACTAAATGTTATAAACAATACATTGTTTACCATGGACTCGATTTATAAAGATTGTAAACCACAATTCTTCATGTTTTCAATGTTGTGTTTACAAGTTTGCATTGTGTTATGAACGACTTTAACAGACTATTTTACATATATCGTTAAATTCTTTGCTAAAATATGAATCGTAACTAAAACAATTATTTATCAATGGCAATACAAATGTAAATCTGCGCCATTTTAAAAATCTCATGTGACACATGTCTGGTAGTGATTATTTAATTAATGTACACACATATACTGCTTTCCTTAAAATTTGAAGAGCAATTTATGACATTTTAATAATTTAGTCATATTTCTAAAATTTAGAGGAAAACCGCTCATTATCACATTGTATGTCACTTAATGTAATATTTTACAAAAAATCTTTCGTTCATTGTTTATTAATAAGAACACAGTTGAACGCAGTTTTCTCCTCAAAGTAATGCTGGGTCATACAGCTATTAAGTACCGTCGCCATCATAGTTTCTCAGCCATTGGTTTTTATGAAAAGTATTCTTTTTTCTTACTTTGAAATGAACAATGATTTAATAATTTGGTTGCACTGATTTCTTCCTTAAGTACATCTAAATGTATCATTGGCGAATGTTTAGCAGCAGGGATCCAGCGTTTTTTCTAAAAAATGTTACAATTTCGGTAATTTCTGTTCACATTATGTTAGTTTAGTTTAGTTTAGGTTAGGTTAGTTTATGTTAAATTTTGTTAGTGTAGGGTCCATCATAGTTTTCGAAAAAAATGACAGAATTTCGCTAATTTCTATTGATTTGTTAGGTTAGTTTATCTTAATTCAGGTTAGTTAAGGTTAGGTTTGGATATGTTAGCTCTAAGCACAGTTGAATTTTCCATTTATCCTGTAAATTTTGTACCATATTTTTACGTACTTCTGGACCCCTTCTGCTAAGTATTCTCCATATCTTTCTTTGTAGAATATAATTTGTATCATATTGTTAGTATTTAAATTTGATTTTTAAAATTTTAAAATTATAATTATTTTACCAAAATGATAATTATTCGAGATAATATAATAATATCTTTCTTGATTTGTAAAAATTGAAATTTTCAGAAAGTAAGACAGTTATTTTAACAGGTTTCAAGAAGGAACCAGTACAGTGTATTACAATCACCGTCCATGGAAAAAAGTAAATATTTTCGCATGTAAATTAATGAGCTGAGAAACTAATATGGTGTAGATTAATGATTAACGAATAATATTAGTTATTCGAATAAATGTTCGATTAATTATTCAAAAGCTCCATGAAATCGAATCTATAAGTTGTAATAACACGATTACAAGCCCAGGAATAATTTAATGTAAATATCATATTATGTTATTTAAGAATTTTTAAATTTAGAGGGAGAAGCTAGTATTGAACATGTTGAATAAGGAGAGGTCTATCTTACGGTTTGATTGTCTAGCCATCAGATTTATGGCAAGAAAAATACATTTATTGCTGAATAAAGGTTCTATTTTATAAGAATTTACTCCAATTTTCAAATGTTGACTTCACCCCAAATACATTTTCACAAGAGATGAATAAGAGAAGAGAAACTTGGTATCAATAATCATAGAGAGCTGAGGTATATTTATACAATTCGGATTGAGAGATGATTGTCAACTTTCTTCGTATGTGATTGTGACCTTTATTGTTCTCTTGAGTCAAATACATGTGTGGGCAAGTAGATACATGTCTTTCAAATGTAAGGAACTGAAAATTTTCATTATAACTTTTCTATTTTCTGGATTGTACCTCACTTCAATGTCCATTTACAATAGTTGTATGCAGGAGCGGATTAAGGGCGGAGCCAATGGAGTCCAGGCTCCGGGTTCGCCAAGCTCAGAGGGCCCCTTAAAATCCCTGTCAACTTATTATATTATAGGCTTCAGACCCATGCTAAATTTTTTTCCGCTCGTTCCGCTCACGGTATCGCTAGATTTAAGTCTTTCCGTCACCAGCATTTAACTGTTAATAATGAATGTACCTAAACTAAGTATTGTAAACTTGGAGCACATTAAAATATTACAGCATAGTTCTCGGTGGTTCGATAAGCCTATGAAGCTGTGGAAGGTAGCAAAGAAAATTTACGCGCTGGAACTATTCGTAACATAGAGCCCCCCTTGAAATAGTCTGCTCCAGGGCCCCAAAAGCCTTAATCCGCCCCTGGCTGTATGTAGTCACTGGTTCTTTGAATCATAATGCAATAATTCATTCATCTTAACGAGTTTTAAATTTTCGAACGAATAATTGAATTATATAACCATTAAGTATATTTAATGAATAAAGCCACAATTAAATGTTTTATGTTATGAATCAGGTATGACAGTCTGATAGTCAAGCGAGCACAAACGACTGTTCATCTGGTAAACATCCATTTGATCTTAGGATGTTATTTATTAATAAAGCTTTCACATATACCCTGCAAGACCGTTTTAAATTACAATCAACAATAGTAACATTGTAAAGGGAAATACGCCAGAGCCTGTATTAACAGGAACCATCCCGGCATTCGCCAGGTCGAGCTGAGGAAACACCCTCACATGTCAGTCAAGTTGGCTGGCTACCTGATTCAAACCGAAATCTTCTTTGTGTAAGTCAAGAACTCTCAACACTAGTCTCTTGCATTTGAAAATTATTTAGGTTAGGGTCTAAGAGACAATATTCTTTTTACATTAGATTGAATATATGGTTGAATATTGTAGATTGCATCTCTTTAATTCTGCAGCTGAACAGCTCAGTTTATGCAGCAGACTTCTTCCAGGAAAACTTTATTATCATTATGTTGTGTATCCATTTGTTTACCACGTAGAAGAGAAAACTGTTGTGTACATTTTCTAACAACTGTACACAGGAAACATTTTCGTAATTACATTTTTTTTTTTTTTTTGTAAAATATCTTTGTGACTGACATAATTTTAGATTTATGGACATCTGGCCTTATTTGAAAGATATTTTAGTTTCTCGTATCCATCATTGCTTGATGTGTATTATTATTTGAATAGATATCTTTTTTTAAAAAAAAAACAGATAGACACCACTATAGTAATATAGCGGATGTGACTTCACAAATCTAATACAGTTGCTAATGTAGTTGCATTATATTACACAAAGATATCGATATTTCCATTGAGTAAAAAAAATTGAAACCAGAGTCTGGACAACAGAAAAACAAAAAATATAGTTAGCCTATAAACATTTAATAACACCTATAATAATAGCAAAAATATTTAGAAAGTGCTTCTTCAGAAGACTCCATTGATCTACATATACCTAGGTATATGAACTAGATCACTTTGCTATGTCTATAGATTTTATGCGCATCCCTATGTGATTGCGCGCCTGTAGATCCTTATAGAAATATGTGAGCAAGGATAAACTAAACACTTAACTCGATTGAGTCTTTTATGTTTTTCCTCCTTATGCAGGAACGAGGCCATGAAGGATGAGACATTTATTAATTAAAATGGCCTCTGAACCGCGATCAGGAATTGAATCTGGTCTCTGCATTTGACTGATGCACAGACTGACCTTCCTCACAAAATAGGCCGTTTCCGGCTTCACTATCTCGCCTCCAAGGTGGGTTACAGGACCATTCCACCACCCCACCTAATATAAGGTGTTTCCCAAAATATCCGAGAATTTTCTTTTTACTGGGCAAACCAATAGCAGTACGACATTCCGCCGTTAGATATCTCGAGGTGCATGTATTAGCTACTGCACCACAAAGTTGTGTTATCTTTGGCGCATTTACTTGTGAGTTGTAGTTCTGCGTGTCAGGGCGTGTTTCAGTGCTTCTGCGACGTTAAGGGGCAACGGATTTGCATCAAGTTCTGAGTCAAGTTGAAGAAAACTGCAGCCGAAACCCACTGCATGTTAAAAGAGGCATTTGGTGAGAGTCCACTGTGCCAAGCAAAAACATTTAAGTGGTTCAAGCGTTTCAAAGAAGGCTCCGAATCTGCGGAAGATGATAAACATTCTGGTCGACCGTCAACATATATAACACTGGAAATGATCATGAATGTGCATGATGTGATTCACGTAGACAGAAGGCAGACAATTCACGACGTTTGTAACAGGTTTTGCAGATACTGAGGTAAGATGTTAGGCGCAAACGGCCAGAGCTGTGGCAAAAGAAAGATCGATTGCTACATCATGACAACGCGCCCGCGCACACCTCGCTCGTTCTAAGGGAATTTCTGACCAAAAACAATATAGCAACGACCTCCCGCTCTCCCTACTCCCCTGACCTAGCCCCGTACGATTTCTACCTGTTCCCGAAGATGAAACTCGCTTTGAAAGGGCGACGTTTTGACTCCATTGAAGACACCCAAGCGGAATCGCAACGGGTCCTGAACACTTTTCACTCTGCGGACTTTCAAAAGTGGGAACAAAGCTCTGAGATCGTTGCATGCATGCCGGAGGGGACTACTTTGAAGATGACGGAGGACATTAGGGCGTAGATATAATTTTCAGATTTTTACAATGACATTCTCGGATATTTTGGGTAGCACCTCTTAATTCGTGATTAGATAAATTTCATAATTGAAATCTGAATAGCAGCAAATTTACTTATATATTATACACCTTTCATCTATAAATTTCCTGTTACTCATACATGAGCAAAACTTTTCCATTAATATTAATATTAATGCATAATAAAAAGCTCGTTGAGTCAGATATGTGTCAGAGAAGGAGATTCATGTTTTTTTTTTTTTTCCTTTACGACATTACACTGTGTTGCTGGAGAAAGCAAAAGTTAGTATATTTTTACCTTGACAGATATACACAAAGTATTAGCGATGGAATTTTCTAACTGATTAATTTGTTTATTACCTGGCGTGAGTGCAGCACATGATTACCTTTCCAACATTGCAACACTGTTAAGATCCTTGCACTATTCTCTGTACTTGACAAAACCGTAGAATACAATGAAATCATAGGCCTATACCTGTCACCACTTGCTACACAACAACCCATTATCTGCTCGATAATATTGACGATCACGTGATACCAACGTTACCACTATTTTCTATATCCGGTAAGTTCATTTCACTATTGATATTAATCTATTTCGTTAATTTTTAACGGAAGTAATGATTGCTTCGTTAAATGTTCAACAAAGAGAGTGGCGAAGAACATGAAAGTTCCTGGGGTTGAAGTGTTAATTGACAAGATTCATATGATAATAGCTATAGCACAGAATAGTTTTGTTTATAATCTGACAAAAGAATAACACAAATATACACAGATTTATCACAGCATAATTAAGCTACAATAGGATAACATCACAGGGCTTCTTCCAGAGAAATATGTTTTTGAATAGCGAATAGTAGAATTCAAGATTTGATAGAATCCTTGTATAGATGGATTATTGCAAAAGCAGATATATTATAATGATTAATGACTTTCAGGCATTTTGGTGGTGTGACGTGAAAAATATCTTCAATACCATACTCTAAATCAGTGGTCACCATCACCAAACATATGAAGCTTCTAAACTACTAGCAAATATCTAATATACACACGAAAAACATTCCCCACGCGTATCCAAGCAACTGTGAGATGAGGAAGACAAAGGCAGTTGCGCGGGAGAAACAAGCAGTTGTTGTTGTCAGCGCCCCCTGTCGTAGCGTCAGCTCAGTAGAAGAATCATGGTTAGTCAATCGCAGTGTTAATAACACGATCTACTGAAAATGTCCCCGCATGCTACTAGTAGCTCGCGAACGACAGGTTTGGCGATCAATGCTCTAAACTAATAATAAATAAAAATAAACCAGTAAATTGAAGTATCTTTTTTTTCCTACGTCAGTATAATGCAGTGACAACGCTAGAGAAGAAGGCAAGAGGGTTGAGCACCTTTACGGAGGTTACTTCTCGCCCCGACTGCTCCCTGATACAAGTTCTATTGTAATTGAAGTAATATAAAACTATTCTTTTTAATATACAATGGGGGGCCCGGTGGCTCAGTGGTAGAGCGTTCACTTCCGGTGCTTGGGGTCCCTGGTTCGATTCCAGCTCGCGCCGTGTGGACTTTGTGGTAGACAAACACCGTGTTCGTGGGTTTTCTCGGGGTTCTCCCGTTTCCTCCCACTTTCTTCATTCCACCATTTCATTCATTTCTCATTATCACCGTCTCCTTTAGCATAACCGGCATAACCGTGGGACGTAAAACAAAGATTTCATTTCATTTTTTTAATAATTGCCTTCCCCCCCCCCAAAAAAATCTCTGATCCTCTGTTTACACCTTCAAAAGATTAAAGTGACTTCGTCATTAGTATAGTGCCTTCCTAAATGATACTTTTGGGTGTAGAAAATGTCAGAATAAGAAATACAGATGAAGAAATAAAACAAAAATAAACACAATTATTATTTCTATATGTATACATTTTATCTTTCAGTTCTTTTTTTTTTATTTCTAATTCCTTCTCTTTCTTGTTGGTTTAAATTCTTTCTTTCCAACTCGTTTGCATTGTATCTTCATTTGTAGAAGTTTCGCACCGAAATTTCCGACTCCAGATGGTTGACAATACTTTCCAATAAAAGACGTGCCGTATTTTATGCAGTTCTTGAATAGTAGTTTTCTTAACATTGTTGAATATCTACGAAATCGACATCTTTTTAGTCCATTGATTTTTATTGGAAATAATAATTAGCGGCAATAGAAGGATTATGTTGTAATTATAAGAGAAGAATCAGTTGTATGTATCCTTCAGAAAACTGAAAAATTTCTACTCATCTGTCACTGTTCACTTTAAGAAACAGTTCTTCTATTCTGGGAGAACCCAGAGAAACCCACGCACACGGTGTTTATCAAGCACAAGGGTCACTTGGCGAACCACGGACCCCATGCACAAGAGGTAAACGTTCTACCACTGAGCCACCGCGGCACCCTCGGGTAAGATAATTCACCCGATGAGGTGAAATAAATAAATAAATAAATAAATAAAGATAGGTTACTAATTGTCTTTGTAATCAACCGTGCCTAAATCAGGGTACCTTCAGCTGCAAATTAATTAGTCACATGTGATTGACTTAGTCGACTACTATATGCTAATCAGGGATTCTGAATATTCTTCTGACAACCATGCGTTAGTCAAACCTTTAGTATGGCGCTAATATATACGTCAAAACTTTGCATAAGGCCCATAATATTATTAGATTTAAATTTGATTATTAAATATCAAAACGAAAATTTTATAACAACAAAATTTCATTTTCACCAAGAAAGGATCTTTTAAACAGATCTGAATAAGAAATCAGGTAAAATCAAATCATTAAAACCCCAGTTCACTTCGAAAAAAAAACATAAATAGAATTTTTTCATAGAAATCAACAGCGTTAAAACAAGGATGGAACAGGTGTTCAACATAAAAATTACTATTTCAAATAATGTAATTACTTTTTTCCCTTGTATTTATTGTAACCGTGAAGTTGTCTCGAAATCAAAGATATTTCTCACATCGACACAGAGCACCAAAATGTCTGATTGTCATTTGTTTGTTATTCTGGAGTTATTGCCACTGCCATCTGTTGGATTCTCCCATAAAAAAAATTACCTGAATTCTACGTTTCACCAATCAAACGTTGTATCTCTTCATTTTCTATGACAATTACATACACACTTTGGAAGAATATCAGCACAGTTTTTTATACATGGAAAGAGCGTTTTATAGCACCTATGAATTTTCTTTTGGCCATCCTTTATCCAAGTCTTTTCATAACATCTAAATAACACCAAAGCTGGACTATTTTTTTTCACATACATGATATACTGTATATACATATATTTACATAACATATGCATGTATATTTAGTAAGCACACACATGTTTGATAACAACATTGTGAAAATACTCATGGATGGAGGAAAAATGGTGTTAACGTTCTGGACCGAAATACTTGAGAAAAAATATTTCGTATTTATTATTACAAATTTCATTATTCACTTTCTGAGTCTTTGAAGTGATTACACAACATCCTTACGCCATTTTTAAATTCAAGGTTTTACGCTTTTTTTAATATGAAATATTGAGGACATTACTTCATACCATGTTACATAATACTGTTGTCTTTTTCCATTGTAATGTGGTGAGAATTAGTACGATACCCAAACCGATAAAGCTATATCTCATTCCAGTAGGTTTCCATAATAACAATTACGTGTTGTGTCCAATTCACATATGAGCAAAATATAAAATCCGCCAAGACCCTCAGCAACACAGTTGGTGGGCCCAACAGTCGGCACAGTTGGTAATTTGCAAGAATAAAGTTGAAAATGCATTGGCGCAATGAAGTTTAAAGTGTGTTGGCCTACCAACAGTTTGGTTTCAATCTTACTCAACCATAAGTTTATTTTTCGTACAGTTTACGTTAGTTGGCGAAATGGTTAACAAAGTAGCCAATTAAATTACAACACAGCCCAATGTTGGCAGTTCAAATGGTTGGCAAATGGTCGCAAAAGCGACTAACTATAATACAGGACCAACATTGGTAATTGAGTTCGTTATCAAATGATCGGCAAAAGCGACGAATTACAACGTAGGGCTAACGTTGGCAGTTGAGTTGGTTAGAAAATGGTAGGCAAAAGCGACTAATTATAATACAGGGCCAACATTGATAATTGAGTTCGTTGGCAAATGATCGACAAAAGCGACGAATTACAACGAAGGACCAATGTTACAGTTGAGTTGGTTGGCAAATGACCGGCCAAAGCGACCAATTACAACGTAGGATCAACGTTGATAGTTGAGTTGGTTGTGAAATGGTCGGCAAAAGCGACGAATTACAACGTAGGGCCAACGGTGGCAGTTGAGTTCGTTGACAAATGGTTGGCAAAAGCGACTAACTATAATACAGGACCAACATTGGTAACTGAGTTCGTTATCAAATGATCGGCAAAAGCGACTAACTATAATACAGGACCAACATTGGTAACTGAGTTCGTTATCAAATGATCGGCAAAAGCGACTAACTATAATACAGGACCAACATTGGTAACTGAGTTCGTTATCAAATGATCGGCAAAAGCGACGAATTATACGTAGGGCTAACGTTGGCAGTTGAGTTGGTTAGGAAATGGTAGGCAAAAGCGACTAATTATAATACAGGGTCAACGTTGATAATTGAGTTCGTTGGGAAATGATCGACAAAAGCGACGAATTACAACGTAGGGCTAACGTTTGTAATTGACGTGGTTGGGAAATTTTCGGGAAAAGCGACAAATTACAACGTAGAGCCAACGTTGGGAGTTGAGTTGATAAGCAAATGGTGGGCACGAGCGATAAATTACAACGTAGGACCAACGTTGACAGTTAAATTGGTTGGCAAATGGTCGGCAAAAGCAACCAATTACAACGTAGAGCCAAAGTTTGCAGTTGGCTAACCTACAATTTCCCATTGTTGGACCTACTGACTGTGCTGCTAAGATCAATATAATTCACTTTATAATTTGTATTTCTAATGTCTTAAACCTTAAGCAAACTTCAGTAGACTGTAGACTAACAGCTGTAAATAAATATAGTAAGTACATAAGTAAATAAATATTTCTTTAGTTTACTATCCATGATTATGCCTTATAGACTAATGCAATACAAGTGAGAATCAATCCTGAAAATGCGTATTCTCAGTGGCATACACAAAATGACATTTCTTAATTAATGTTTGTATGTTTTATGCATTATTACAACCGCAAAATGACAGTTAAGAATGCATAAAATTCTTATGTTACCTGCTTTAGCTTTGCAAATACAATGTAGTATTTCGTGGATAGGAAACGTAGGTGATTCATTATGGCATAATCTGCTCCGCAGTTCAATTTGAAACTGAAAGATGGTGTGCTAGTTCATTATCCATACTATATATTTTTTTATCACTGTTTTATCTATATCAACATTGTGGTGAAAGAAAATAAACCTTTTATTTTGTTAGAAATAACTTGCTTTTGTTAACGAATACTAAAATTTAGACAAAAATATTGAAAAGTATGTTATTATAATTGTTTCTCGCATAGTTTTTTTAAATGCTTTTCAAAACCATTGAAAAGAAACACCAACCAACGTTAGATAGTAGTAAATGACATAAACTTGGAAATTACAAATATTATATTTAATGTTTTTCAGAACTGTTAAATTTGCTAATTGTGTCTTATAGAATTAAAGTGGTTTAACTTCGGAAAGAAATTTGCTAATTGTGTCTTATAGAATTAGAGTGGTTTAACTTCGGAAAGAAATTTGCTAATTGTGTCTTATAGAATTAAAGTGGTTTAACTTCGGAAAGAAATTTGTTAATTGTTTCTTATAGAATTAAAGTGGTTTAACTTGGGAAAGAAATTTGTTAATTGTTTCTTATAGAATTAAAGTGGTTTAACTTGGGAAAGAAATTTGCTAATTGTGTCTTATAGAATTAAAGTGGTTTAACTTCGGAAAGAAATTTGCTAATTGTGTCTTATAGAATTAAAGTGGTTTAACTTCGGAAAGAAATTTGCTAATTGTGTCTTATAGAATTAAAGTGGTTTAACTTCGGAAAGAAATTTGCTAATTGTGTCTTATAGAATTAAAGTGGTTTAACTTCGGAAAGAACTTGTAACATTTTGGATTCAACTCATTTTCAACTTTGAAAAATTTTCCAAGCAAACTTATTTTTCTTCATAACACACATATCAAAACTAAACCTATAATGTTCCTATCCATAAAATAATTATAACATGTAATATAAATGTTTATTCAAAACAACTCAAGCGGCATTCTCAAGAAACAGCAAATTGGAGGTTTAAAAATGACAACTTCATTCTTTGCTTTAAGGACGTGGTATTCCTAGTAGATGGGTGAATAATTACTTCATTACAGCATCATATTGAAATGTCTGTTTTCATGTCATGTAACGATGATTTAAGATGCCAATTTTATGAAACACCCTTGTTTTCATGCTTTGTAACAAATGAATTGAGATGCCGATATAATTTGATGCTATTGCTTTGTATGATCTGTAACGAATAATTAAGATGTCAATTTTACGTTGGATTTCATGTTCTTCTTATTGTGATTTGTAACAACGGGTTAAAAGTGTTGATTTTATTGAATATCTTTGTTTTTGTATACTGTAATACTAAATTGAGATGTCAGTTTGAGGTATCTTTATTTCTGTGCTTTGTAATGATGAACGGAGGATATAAACTTTATTTAACTTCACTGTAATGTACTATCACGTACTAAGTATCTTCTGTGTGATGTTTTTAACATAACCGACTATGGTTACCAGTTATTCTGTAATATTTGTATTATCTTTAAAGTTTAATACCACCTGCAAATATTTACGCAGTCATAATCCGCTGCTTTAAAGTTATTTTTAATTATAGATTCTCGAAAAAAATACCGAATCTCTTGAAAGGTGTTAACATTTTCGGAGTCTTTTATTTTGCCTTAATTGTAGATCTGTTTGTCTATTCTTTGCATGTGTGTGCTCTATAACGATGAATAAAGATGGCAATTTTATTTAATATCTTTGTTTTCATGCCATGTAAGGATGCATTAAGATACAAATTTTATTTAATGTCTTTGTTTTCATGCCATGTAACGATGAATTAAGATACAGATTTTATTTAATGTCTTTGTTTTCATGCCATATAACGATGAATTAAGAAACAAATTTTATTTAATGTCTTTGTTTTCATGCCATGTAACGATAATTTAAGATGCCAACTTTATTTAATGTCTTTGTTTTCATGATCTGTAACGATACATTAAAATGCCAGCTTTATTTAATGGTTTAATTTTTATGCCCGATAACGAGAAATTAAAATGTTAATTTCACACAATGTTTTTGTTCTTGTACTCCGTAACGACGCGTTAAGGTATTGATTTTATTTAGTACCCTTGATTTTATGTTTTGTAACGATAAATTGAGATGTCAATTTTATGTAATATCTTTGTATTGGTGCTTTGTCATGATGAATTAAGATGTAAACTTTATTTAATATTACTGTTTCAGTGCCAATAGTCTTAATCTAATGGAACTGAAGAAATCGTAAATTTACGTTAAATTACTTGCATTATTATTATTTTTTTAAACAATACATTATACACACTTCTCAGTCTTACGTAAATTTGATGTTTTTACTAGGCCTCCATGAAATATTTTGGGTCACTTATTTGCTAACGATTTTTTTAAACAATATAAGTTAACAAAGCTTATTTACTGCAATCTCCTGGAATTTTTTTTTAACGTGGCAAACTAATAAAACCTATCGGACTTTACCATGTAAAGTTCATGATTGAAACTTAAGGCACTCCCCACGCAAAAAAAAAAAAAAGTGTTGAAGCTACAATATTGATATTGAAGGAAATTACAAACGGCTACATTTGTGGTTGGATGTCATCTGTACAACAATAGCAGTCAGAAAAGTGGACAATATATTTAGCGACCAATTAGTCGAAATTAAATACCAGACCACGCAATGTACTTAGCGGCGAGTCGATCAAATTCGAAAATCCCATTATGTGTAATATAATCCATAGACCAATGAATATCAGACTAAGATTGGTCATCAATGCTAAATAACAGGAAACTGTAATTAACTAGTTATTAGCTAGCAATACCCTGTGAAAACGACATTCAAATAAAACTAAATCTACTACTATTGTTATTAGTTGGTGTTCCTTTTATCACATATCTATTTATAAATCATTTATGATTTAAATACTAGGTTTAATAACTATCTATATTTTCTATGTTAAGAATTCTATTAATTAAAATATATTAGGCACAAATTAGGTTAGAATAGCTTTTGTGCATGAAGTAACAACATTATCTTAATTCTAAAGCAGTAGGCTATATTTTTTTTTAAAAAGTACATACACAAAAAAGGTTAAAATTATTTGAGCATATTATATATAAATGAGGTTATATATAAACCAATAATTATTAATATATTAATCATTCTTATATATTACTTTTCAATGTGATATTTTTAAGCAAACAAATCGTTAGAGTTAAATGTATGAATTGTATTACATATAGAGAGAAACGAGTAAAGAAATAAATTTGAATCTTATAATTAGTAATTAAATTATATTTGCAAAGAATTTCCAGTAAGTCTTTTTATCATGGATCTTATCATCATTATCATTAATGTTTTGAAATTTTCCAGTTTAACGTCCCACGATTATGCCTGTTAGGCTAATGGAGACGATTGTAAAAACAAGTGAATGATGATGGAAGAATTGGTGGAATGAGAAAGTCGGAGGAAACGGAAGTACCGCGAGAAAATCCACGAGCACGATGTTGTCCATCACAAACTTACTTGTCCGAGGATCGAATCTGGGACCCCATGCACCAGAGGCGACATAAATGTTTTTTCAGGTAACTTGCTACAAACTGCACAAACTGGGATTCCATTCACTTTGGTCCTTTCATAGTGTCTTCTTCTTGCTTTCCTTCATTTTCTTTCCATCGTGCTTTTTATCACTTTCCTCAGAACATAGTTCCTCTCAGAAAGTGTTCTAATCAATATGTTTTCTTGTTTTGATCATATCTAATATTTTCATTTTGTTCCTTACAATTCTTAACAATTTCTTATTGATTTTCCGTACCATTCAGCTTATTTTCTCTGTCGTTTTCCTTAACCACTAATTTTCGGATGCTTTCTGTTCGTTTTTCTCAGTAGTTCATACTGGACACTTTCTGCTTTCTATACCGGTGGTGCGTGAGGATATTTAGGCTGCCTTCACACTAGGATCTTGTGAGCCACTCATGTGAACCTGTACTGTGAACATGAAATATATGTACTTCTCTCCATTCCATTTGAGTTCACGTTCACGTGTGAAGGGCTCTCATAAGACTGCGTGTTATTTCCTTCCCCGCCAGCAGACAGCTCGAGCCAGCTACTGGCAGGGTGATCTTCATAGCAGCTCAGAGCCGCGGCTCACTTGCACCGAAGCACATGTGTGAAGGCGTACATTTAAGACAATGTAAAACTAGTAGCTCCAGCTCAGGCAAGCGGCTCGCAGGATCCTAGTGTGAAGGCTACCTTAAGATTTTAGACATTATACGAGGATATAGCTTTGTCATTTTATGACATATTATGCATATCTGTATCACATTACTCGTAAGTATTAATAACAAAATGTGGTGCAATAGAAGAAGTAAGGTAAAGAGAACTCAAACCTTGTAAAAACCGCTTTTCAATTGTTATAATCGTTTTTGCATTTAACCCATTTAAGTCCAATGTTATATTTATGAAATAGTAACAAATATTGCGAACTTACTACACTGAGCGAATAGTCTATACATGCTTGGTGAGACTTCCTGTTTCTTAAGCATGTAAAAAAGACAATAATTCTTACAGTTCAAATATCACTGGAGTAAATTTACAATTGCCTCTTTCTTACAAACAAAAAAAAAGTTAGTGTTAAGTTAACAAGGATTAAACGTTACATTTTTATGACTTTCTGGAAACTCTTTGTACTTTTTATATTAAAAACTATTTTAGTAACAAATTAGCTTATTTAATTTAAAAACAGTTAGAAGACAGTAATACAATAAAATCACAAAGTAGAATCGAAACAATAGATTAATAAAAAAGAATTAAAAATCGTAAAAATTGGAAGAACTTGCAGTAGAAAAAGAAATCGGAGATTCATGATTGAATAAAGTAACTTTTTGATTTGTACTTTAATTTCGTGAATTTGTTCGCGTTCACAGCCATTCCTTTGATCAACGTGCGTAAGGATGTGAGAAACTTGGTTGCCAGCGTATTCTATACTCCGTACTCAGTACTTCGTGAAGTCGATTCGCCACGAGAAGAGCCGCCCATGCTATCACTAACACTGTCACATCCACTAGTCATCTCTTCGTCTTCTCTTAAGCAGACAGGGGGTAGCACATTCTCCTGGAACATTCCTGTGATATTCCCAACTGGACGATAATTAGCTACAACCAGCACCTTTCCACCACGACTTCTGGCTTTCCCCACACCAAATTCTCGCGTGCCAATCCACACCATTTGAGTGAAATGCCCTGCAAAGACAAAGACATTAATTTGTGTGTACACTACAAGAAATTAGTATAATATAAGGTCTACAAAGATTAAAATCTTTCAGTTTTACGTCCCACGATTTATGCCGTGTAGGCTAAAGAAGACAGTGACTATGAAAATAAATGAAATGGTGGAATGAATAAAATGGGAGGAAACGTGAGAACTGCGAGAAAATCCACCTACGAAGTGTTTGTCCACCACAAAACCCACTTGTCCTAAGCTGGGATCGAACCAGGCAAGGGCATCATTTAGCAAGGGCAGGAGGGGGCAATTTCCTCCCCAAGGGTTTGAGAAATACATATTATTTAATAGATTCTCTATGAATACAAATATACTAGTACAAAACGTGACAATTTTATGTCAGTGGTGCTCTTGCCCCCCTCAAGCGAAGTACGAAATGACGCCCCTGGAATCAGGGACCTCATGCACCAGATTGCTCTACAAAAAGGTCTACAATATTACTCGTAAGTTCGTAAAAAAAAAAAAAAAAAAAAAAAACTTTTAAGTTTCGTTGCAACTTATAAAATTCAATTGTGAAGCTGGATTTACGCAATAATTTCGGTTTCAAGAGGGAAAAAAGGTCGGGTATATGGGCTACCTATTTTTGGTAGTTGAATTTATAAAAAAAAAAAAAAAAAAAAAAAAAAAAAAAACATTTCTTGCTATCTCACTTTCTTTAGTTATGAATTCTTGCTAGCAAGAACGCATGGCGCTAACTTGTAAGTGCTATCTAACGCACTTGTACTGTACAACAATGCTATGAAACATTTGTAGCTTGTACAATTCCTGTTGAAATTTCAGTTTTTCACTTGGGTCGTTTATGCTGATGATTAAATAATAATAATTAATACAAAAATAATGATCACTAGTAACAATGGCGTACACAAAGAAGTTTCCGGGTTTTTAACCTGTTTCTGCAAGATATGCATAAATAAAGTTTCTACCAAATTAAAATATGAATACAAGAATTCAAGGGCGCCAATGTTGTGGTTTCCAAGGGGGGTCAAGTACAAGCGACGTTTCAAATATAGTTTCAAATTCTGCTGTAACTAATGTAAAAATTCTATTGGGTTTTCGATATTCTCAAGTACAATTTCCTCTTAGGGGGAGCAAGCGCCCCACCTTGCCCCCGTTATGGGCGCCCTTGCAAGAATTCTGCGCGTCCTGAAACGATATGTACTTTTCTGTGTACGCCACTGACTGTTAATAATAATCAGTGCTCATTAGGATAATTCAAATCGGACTTATATGATTGTTCTATTAATATTTCCGTCTATCCGTTACTCCACTCGGTAAATTTTGAATGAAAGCAATTTTCTAAATTTCTAGAGCGATTATCTCGGCCGAGTTCGATAACGGAGTCAATCCACTAACATTTTAACGGGTAACGGTAGGTAGCTATATCCCGTATATGTAAGTTACGCGAGATCCTCTTTATTGTCTTTTGGAAAGTTTATTGTGATAATATTCTTATTTCTAGTTTTGCATATCGATGTAATTATACACCGATAAAGTAGCGAAGCGTTTGCCAATACTTTCTTCTAATTTTAGAGGAAATATGTAGTAAGCTATATAGTCGCTGTTTGAAGACGAAATTTAATTCTTGATTTCTCCATTTCCATAAAAGTGGAGATAATCCTCTGTGGTTCTCAGTTTTACAAATATAATTGCATTTTAATATTTATCGTTAAAAGGTATGAAATAATTTATACTTTTATGGAAAAAATAAAATGTGATTTCTTTCAAAGCGAGCTCTTGTGTTGCAAACTTTATCAAAATAAATTCTGTCTTGTTATTAAACTCACTACTTCTTATACCTTATTCGTAATTTATCGTGTTTCTTCTCTTACCTGCATTGACATTCGCATGAAGAACGTCAGGTTCCTTGAGATAGTTGTACTGTCTGACAGCACTGTACCAGTAAGATACTGCTTCTTGCCCTGGAAGACGAAATAAAAGAATTTTGTTTAGATATATAGGTAACACGAAAATATATGTTTCAACTCAAAATTGAGCAGTTTTCAGTATAATTAGAAGGTACGAATACTATATATTAGGTACGTAGCGTACGCAGGAATTTATTTCGGGAGGGGTCCAAACTCGATATGAGGGTTTTTATATTAAAATTCCTGAAATTGCCCCTACAATTCGGCTAAATTTACAAAAATAGTCGAATTTCCGGGGGTCCGGACCCCCAGGACCCACCCCCTGCGTACGTCTCTGATTAAGTAATAAGCCCAACTCAAGAATTTCTGCCGCGTCGCTGAAAGCATATTTTGCTTCATTGCACGGCCTTGTACAAACTTCTGTGTTCACGCATCCCTCTCATCGATCATTGGCATGCGACTTGGCTGGCATTCTAGAGAAACTTTAACCAGGCCGATAGCCAGCCCAAAAATGTAGGGGGGCGGTAGAAGTTAGGGGGGCCGATCCAACCATATTATAGTTCATCACCATATTATAGTTCATTTGCAAGCCTACCGTGAAACTTTTAAGGGGGGCAGTGAAAATTTAGGGGGGGCGGTCCACCATAGCCCCCCGTGGATACGGGCCTGACCTTAACTCTAACATCATAGGTGTAGCTTTGCTGAGCATTGTTTCCTTTCCTGGACGTGGCACCTTGGATGATGTACTGCTCTTCTATACAACAATGTATTCGGCAGCTATCACCTAGTGAGCACATTATTGAACTCGTTCTAGAGAAGCCTTAATTTAAACACCATAGATGTAGCTTTGCTGAACATCGTTCCCTCTTTTGCATATGGCATCCTTGGATAATGTACTGATCTTTCCTCCATACAACTTTGTTATTCGGTGGTTACCACTTACTGATGACAACACTAGCTAAAAGCACTATTTTAACTACAGAAAGATGAGAGAGAAACCCAGTTCACTGTTACTAGGCGTTTCACAATAACAATATTTAACGAAAGACAAGTTTTAAATTCCGAATGCCTCTAAATACTATACATTTGCATTGTAGTGTACTGTAGTGAGGTTTAATATATTCCATTGACAACACTTTCGGCCGCTCGTTCACATTTCGGCGCATAGATTCATGTGCAGAGCTCAGCAAATCATACTGACCTATTACACTGTTCAACAACGAAAATCTAAATTGAACAAAATCAGCTAATTCTTATTGATTTTGTGGTGCTGATCACAAATTTGAAAGTTATTTTCGAATATTAGCTCTACTTTTCGTTTTACAGGCATATCTCATAATAACGCTTTAAAAATAAATATATTCGCTTCGTTTGGGGTAAAATGTTACACTGATCCGGCAACACTGGAGAAACTATATGA
This sequence comes from Thermobia domestica, assembly GCF_964235325.1. Taxonomy (NCBI): domain Eukaryota; kingdom Metazoa; phylum Arthropoda; class Insecta; order Zygentoma; family Lepismatidae; genus Thermobia; species Thermobia domestica. The sequence continues at coordinate 6,983,580 of NC_137460.1, read as the reverse complement.
ACGCTTGGTTCCATTGTGTTCCTTATCTCAGTAGTGTTCTGCTATTGTTAGAAAAGACAGGCTTAGTGCAGTTATCAGCGTTTTGGGTGTGACGTTTGTGTAGTGCAGGACATAAAAATACAACTACAAGTACGCAAAAATACTGGTATTTCGAATGTATATTTTTAAATAGTTGTCGGAACTATTTCAAGTGACATTTTGAGGATTTCAATAAACAAAAATGCCGCGAAATTGTGTAAACAGTGCGGATAGCTTCTGCTACGTGTGTGGGGAAGTGACATTTTCCTCACAAAAGCAGACTATAACACCACTAATAAGAAAAGCCTATCAATATTACTTTGGTTGTAAAATTGGAGACCAAGATAAATCTTGGGCACCCCACATTGTGTGCAACACTTGTGCCAGCAATCTAAGAAATTGGATTAATGGGAAGGGGCGCTCAATGCCTTTTGCAGTGCCCATGATTTGGAGGGAGCCAAGCGACCACATCAGAGACTGTTATTTTTATATGGTTCCTTCCGTCAAGAAGGGAATTTCCACGAAGAAGAAGCGGGCCTTGATCTATCCTAACATTCCTTCTGCAATGCGCCCTGTTCCACATGGAGAAGAACTACCTGTTCCTGACTCACCTAAAGAATACGATCTTTTTTCTGATGATCAAGAAGTTGAAGCTCCTGAATCAAGTACTTCGAAGGATCCTACGTTTGTTGTAGAAGAACCTACATGTGAACCACATAGACTTACTCAAGAGGAACTAAGTGATCTAATCAGAGACTTGGACCTCTCGAAAAGCAAAGCCGAAATTTTAGCGTCACGCTTAAAGCAATGGAATTTATTGCAGGAAAAAGTAAATATTTCAGTGTATCGGAATAGGGAGAAGAGGTTCACTTCATTTTTTACTATGGAAGACACACTTGTGGCATGTGGCATGTGGCATGTAAATGGTCTCATGAGGGCACGTAAAATTAATTACGAACCTACGGAGTGGAGGCTCTTTATAGATTCGTCCAAGGTGAGTTTAAAGGCAGTGCTTTTACATATTGGAAATGAACTTCCTTCAATTCCTGTAGGTTACGCAGTTCATATGAAAGAATCTTATGAAAACTTGAAACGTTTACTTCAAGCCATTAAATATTACGATTTTCAGTGGCTCATTTGTGGTGACCTTAAAGTAATAGCACTGCTGCTAGGTATGCAGTTAGGGTATACAAAGTATTGTTGCTTTATATGTGAATGGGACAGTAGAGATCGTGGATCTCATTACCGCAAAAGTGATTGGAGTACCAGAGAAACTCTTCAGCCGGGAGTGAAAAATGTGCAGCATGAACCACTGTAGATCGTAACCGAATTTTGCTTCCCCCTCTACATATTAAAAGTCTTATGAAAAGTTTTGTTAAGAGCATGAACCAAAAAGATGAGGCCTATAAGTACCTAAGAGGACAATTCCCTCGATTAAGTGATGCCAAAGTTAAAGAGGGTGTTTTCATAGCGCCACAGATTAGGCAACTATTCAAAGATCACAAGTTCGACGAAATTCTCCAAGGTGAGGAGAAAGCTGCGTGGGAAAGCTTGAAGAGTGTTCACAGTTCTTGGGAAGACACCGAGCAACAAATTACAAACAACTGGTAGCAAAGTTGTTATTGTGCTGCGAAAATCTTGGTTGCAATATGTCTCTGAAACTCCACTTTCTTCATTCACATCTAGACTTCTTTCCCGAAGATTGTGGAGCAGTAAGTGTTTCCATCAAGATATTGCAGCCATGGAGAAGAGATATGAGGGAAAGTGGAGTTCTAACATATTGGCCGACTACTGTTGGACTATTGCAAGGGATGCTTCAGATGTAACCTACAAAAGGCAAGCCAAGCGAAGACGCTCAAAATAAAATAAACATAATCCTGTACAAGGGATCACTTGAAACTTTTGTCTACATTGCAGTATAGTTCTTGCACAAAAAGGTATTTGTACATATTTTTCATGTTTTGATGTTAATACTGATTTTTATTACGGAATTGTTAATGTTTAACTTGACCACGGTTACTTTATTTTCTGTATCGCTGTGAAACTGGTATTTGCGCAATTTTGAAAAAGGAAGTACAAGGGTATAGAAAGCTATAGGTTAGGGTACTTCTTAACTCCCCAGCCTATCACATCACAGTGAAATAGATAAAATAAAGTGAAATGTAGGTTTTTACAAGGATTTTGCTTAAATGTTCTATAAATATTAATACATTTGTATATATACAGCTACTGTTGTACGAGGGCGTTTTTTTTTTTCACAACCTGAGCTAAGAAAATTCTTCTATTATCATTTCCTTTCATATTATGCTTAAATGAATGTAAAAATCGCAATTTCAAAGACTTTACATACTTTCGATCAAAATTTGTTGAACAGTGTTACCTGAATGTGTTCATAGTTTATATACATAGTTCATAGTTTTTTCTATCCAAATTATAGAAGGTCTTGAAAAGAACCAGACAAAACTATCACGCATAGACTTACCTCTGTATGCCTTTATTGTGTTCAAAAGGTTAATCCGTCCATGTGTGCCCGATTTTAAGTCTTCACCCCTGCTCACAGAATAGACCAATCCGAATAATTCAAAAAGCAGGAATGAACCAAAGACATCTAGTATTGCGCCAAGTTCGCGTGCATATGATGTGTGTATCACGGCTCCCAAAGTGAACAGGTTTTGGAAAGGCTATGTCGTCACACTTTTCCACTCCAAGTTTTCACAGTGTAGAGAAAATAAATGTGTATTGGGATCAACGAACGTCAAAAACATAATTAATTGTCATGACGTTCCAGCACTTTATTCACCCTGTAAAGGGAGTAGATAGTGAGCACGTACTGTTGTGAATCCATCTGTAAATCAAAAGTTGCGCGGAGTGGCCTTGCAGGAAAACCTTCCTACACAACGTATGATGGCATGGCGATTGCACGTGATACAGTCAACTGTGAACCGCAACCTATGTGGCAAATTAAAGCTTCGGATGGTATTTAAAAGTCGTGGACATGTCCTTACTGTGGCCCATCGGAGGTAGGAAAAGGCCACTGCAGGCGCCTCTACGAACGCAATCTATCCGAGGAAAAGTGGAAGTTTGTTGCCATGGGGCATGGATGTACTTATCAGATTGTGGCAAAATTCGAGCCTTAAAGTACACTCCACGCAAAAAACCCATCCTGACTTCACCTGTCAGTGCAAAGCAAGTTTCTCGAAGTGATTTCTGGTTCTCGCGGGATACTACTATGAAAACAAGACTCGGCAGGAGCCTAAAAACTGCAAAATCAACTTTGCATCTTATCAGCAACATATCCTCACACCAATTTATACAGATAATCTGCCGCGTTTGTATGAAAATGCAATAAATCAAGACTGTGTATGAATATGGATAAGGCCTCATCACATACATCCCGTTCTTTATCGAGATTTCTGCAAAAAGCGGCGGCACATATCGGCCCCTTTCAGAACATATCAGTGGAGTCACCTGATGCCAGTCCCATGGATTTTGAGGGTTTAGCCTATTGATAAGAGCACTTGCATCACGCCATGTTATAACTGTTCGTGGCCTCTGGAAAGGGTGGCAGAAAGAGTGGCATAATATTTCTGCTCCTGTACTTCAACAGAGCCTCCTACAACGGAAGTTAACGTGTAGGGCTATTGCTAATACGCATAGTGTTCACATCGAAGGCAACCGATGGTGGTCCCATTTTTTCCTAAGGTAAGTGAGACATCAAAATCGGATACATAGAGAAGGATCAACCTTCTATACATCTTAACTATATATAAAACTACATAAACTGACATAAATTAAAGAGGTACTTTCGGTTAATGTGAAAGTTGAAATTTGACATGATTGTATCTTTCCAGGACTAATCTACAGGAAAATTGCCAAAAGTGAATATTTTTAATTTTTAAGGGGTCTAAAACGGATGATGAAATCCCCATGTTATTTAAATAGGTGTTTTCTTGGGATACAAAATCTTAACTTTTAGATAGTTGAAATAGGAAAAGAAATTTGAAATTCTGTAGAACTGTAGATTTAAGAGGTGCGAGATAAGCCGAGCAAAGGCGAGGGTGTGCGGGCAAAGCTTCCAGCTGGGTAAATTAAGAAAATATGAAGAACAAATGCACGAAATTTACTGTTGAAGTAAAGGCTGATACGTAAGAGATGCGAGGCCGTAGGCCGAGCAAAGACGGGGGCCGGGGAGCGGAGGCCCCAGCTAGCCAAGGGCTAGTTAGTTTATATAAGACCAGAACGAATTTGAGGACTATTAATTATTGTATTTTAGTAGAAAACTGGATCCGCTTGGTCAGCTACCATTTTTAACATTCTTCTAAGACGTCCAACATGTTATTTTTTATCACTTTTTCCAACCGAGGAGCTTTTTAAGTTTTGTCCTCTCCGACAATTTTAGAATTCTCTCATGTTTTAAAATGTTCTATTACGTGAGATTGAGATCTGCTGATCGTGCCAATTCCCCATTATCCTCTCTCTCTCAATTCCCCTTTATCCTATCTCTCCCAATTCCCCATTATCCTATCTCTCCCAATTCAACCGCAATGTCACCAAAACAAATTTTTGCAATTAGCTTCATATAAATCCTATACAAGTGAGCAACTCTAAATTTCTCTTATTTTATGGTCTTCAAGGTCTTGCTGACTGATTTTCAAACGTTTACCATTTTCGATTAAGGAAAGGTTAAATTCAACATTGGCATCTATTTCCATTTCTCGAATGAAAATCATTTGAATAACATAGGTTTTTTTTTGTTACTTTATCTATAACAGAGGTTTTGTCTCCAAGGATCTCGATTTAATTAAACTGTACAAAGAATGAAACTGTTTGAATACAAAAATATTTACAACATCCGGTGGACACAAGAAAATATTTTTCTTTCATTTCAAAGCAACATTGAGCGTCAACGAACATGCAACTCTTGTTACAACGGTATTGTGTTCTAATTACCACGAATTGTTTATGCAGGTTAATTACACAGGGGATGAAAAGTAGTGCTGCAAATATACTGGTGATCATGGAACACGATCAGAGATATGGCTCCGGGGGGAATATATACTAGTACCTCCAAGGCTACCCCTAAATTATCAATGCTAACAAATATGGCAATATCACATTAGCAGCTGGATGTATTTGACAGGGTTCAGGAGCAGAGAGTTGTAGAATATGATTATAAGGTATAGGGTCCAGTGGCGTAACTAAAGACTCGGGGACCCTCCCGCAGACACTGTGGAGTGGGGCTTCTTCTCTACGTCTCACTTCACGATTTGGAGGTCCCCTGATGACTTGGGGCCCGCCGCAATGCAGGGTCTGCGGGGCCCTTATTTACGCCCCTTATAGGATCTTGAAAGCTTCTGATATGCCTGTTAGGGATACGCACAAGGATCTTATAGAGGATATGCCCTTACAACAAAATCTTGAAGCCATACGTCACAGTTTTGCCACCCCTACTCTGCTCACTCCGTCCAATAGGACCGCAATGTTTTGAGCCAACAATCATGGCGGAAACGAGAGTAGCCAATCAGACGTGCCGATGCTCGGTTGTTTTTGGCTTCATCGGTTTAATAGGATGAAAATGCATATGGGCAGATCCTCTATTTATAACATCCTTGGCTACGCAGCACATTGACTATGTGTTGCTCGCTAGGCTGGACATAGTTCACCCGGTTGCTAGCAGATGGCGTTGGAGCGGCTCAGGCCCATAAGAACTTTCATGCCAGTCTGTGATTGGTTTAGTATTTAATTAGAAGGTATCTTAGGTTGTTAGTACTAAAATGGTAACGATGTTCAGTTTTGGCTTTGCGAACCTTCATCATTTGAATAAAACACCTAATATTTTCTAGATTACAACGGTTAGCCAACATGAACTTTACTAAGAGTCAACTTAGTATAAATCTTTAGTCCCTGCTACTTTCACTGTTCACTAAGTATCACTCAGCTTCTTCCTGTTTATTCAAATCACATTTATCATCAACGGAAAAAAAATGAAATGAAATCTTTGAGTTTTACGTCCCACGATTATGCCGGCTAGGCTAAAGGAGACGGTGATGATGAGTAATGAATGAAATGGTGGAATGAAGAAAGTGGGAGGAAACGGGAGAACCCCGAGAAAACCCACGCACACGGTGTTTGTCCACCACAAAGTTCACTTGGCGGGGGCTGGGATCGAACCCGGGACCCCAAGCACCAGAGGTGAACGCTCTACCATTGAGCCACTGCGGCCCTATCATCAACGGAATATCATAGGAATCTTATACAGTGTATCAGAAAGAACCTTTGAAAACAACTTCGAAAACTCATATTTATTTATTTATTTAGCTTACAGACATTGTTTTGGTGTTATTTTGTAGCAAAATAGATCAAGCTTTTTACCTTATACCTAAAGGGATTCAATGTATTTGCAATTGGTGATGCGGTACATATTACATCTGTAGTCGATTTCTTGAAAAACCCGCTGCAGCAAATCAGGTGTGTCTTTTAATTCTTGCATCATTTGTAATTTGTATGGTTTGAGATGCAACCGTTTTCTCAACACACGCCAAATTGTCATGAGTGGGACGACAAGCTGTCGAGAAGCACGCTGGATTGATTTTGTAGGTAGGTCTCTTCACAAAACATTATCTCACTTGCTCTACAACGTCTTCACACGTGGTACAGGGACGACCTGAAGATTTGTTCTGTCTTACCAACATTCGAACATCCAGTTTCAATAAAACACTTATGCCACTGGCAAATAGTACGAATACTGCGAGGATTTTTACCATACTTTGTACGAAATTTACGTTTCACAGTTGTCACAGACAAGGATTCTTCAAACCAAAACGCACAGCTAGCATGCTTGGGACACTAAAGGCAATCATCTTTGCTGCAACTGCTGCTAACGCTTGCGGTGACTTGTTTCTGAACTAGTGTACTACGTGAGTCAAAACTTGATGTATTTTACTACAAATTGACACCAAAACAACGGCTGTAAAATAAATGAAAAAATCAATATGGGTTTTCGAAGTTGTAAACTCCTTTTTGATTCTTTCCTATTAAGCTACATAACGTATATTTTGCCACTATCAAGCACCTACACAAACATCGACAACTTGAACTTACAACTTATATCACAACGTGGTTTATCTGTTGAAAATAACAACAACGAACACCATGTTCGACTAATTAAAGTATCTTAATTTTACAAAACATTATTCCTAAATATCCCAACAAGAATAATACGGATTGTCTCCTCTTTTCATCCGAAAATGATTGATTCATAAATAAGTTAACTTTACTTAAAAAAAATTATCTTAAATTCTTACCTGAAACATCAGTCTGTATGGAGTTTACAGGCCGGCAGAAAAGATTCTGTCCAACTTCCCTGTCATTCCGATAGTAGAAAGTATTGGTATGAGCTAAGTGGTTTGCCCAAGCTTGTGCATATGAACACAGCTGAAAAAATAAATAAATAAATAAGAAGAAAGTCAATTTATTGCATTGAAGGAAACAAGATTCAAATGAGTATTCACCTGGAAGCTCTGGAATCTTTCACTATAATTATCTACAACTAAGTATATAGAGTATTTCACCCTTTCTTAGTCTCTGATTTTTCACCTTGATAAAATCTAGTGGTTAGAATGCAGTAACATTTGACACGGATTTGACTCCGTGTATTAGAGATGAATAGTTATATAACAAGAATTTTAGGAATTATTCCAAAAAGTGGATCAAAAGATTGCGATCTTGGCCAAGAATTTAAGCAATGATCCAAAAAGAATGCATCAAGAGATTGTCATATTTGCCAACTAGATTGTCATGTTAGTTTTTGGATCAGAGGCCACAAAATTTTTGAACGGCCCCTAAAACGAGATTTCTTTTTCTTTTCTTTCTTTTCTCTTTTTTTATTTTTTCTTTTTGTTACGGAATAAGCACATCATACTGAGTTAAGTGATAGTTTGTGTTTGGCTGCACTATTTGAAGTTCTCCAGATATAAGGCGTACAAGAAAATTTTTGCCTAAAATATATTGGTTCTTTTGTCCAAAAAAATTATATAGGTGTTCGTTTTAACGAATAAATACCCTGGATATACAGTCAAGTATTACCCAAAATCAGTATTTTAGTAGATTTTTATGACTCTAACGATAATAATTATTTTTCTTTTCCATTGCAAGTATTCTTATTTGTAGCACCAGCATCCATTCACAACCACACACACACACACACACACACAATAAAAGTTTAAAAGTTCCGTGCACTGAAGCCCAGCGTATGTATTCGATGTATTTTGTTAGGCAGAATCCAAATTTCGAAACCCCAATACAATCAACCTTTTCAATTTTGTTTTATGGTCGAAAAACGCACCTACTGTCTTACGTATCAAAATTCGCTAAAGTTTTTTCACCCATAAAAAAAGAATTAGCGGCGCGGTTGATCGTTTTGGAGTTTTGAAATTTGGAATCTGTGTACCAAAATACATCAAACCCATACCCTGGGGTGTGGTTGTGCAATGAATAACTTACCACACAAAGATTTTTTTCATCACTAATTGTCACTTGCAAGTAGAAATTTAGGTTTTGAATTTCAAATCCAAAAATTTAGGCACTTTTCTAAACAAAAGGTAGAACTTCCTTTCAATGAAGATATAAGCCAAAAATTCAATCAGGTTGATTTACCAAGTGTAAAAAAAAAAAAAAAAAAATAACTCTTAATGCATTTGTTAGTATTATTAAATCTATTCACATGTTCAAATTACCTTGTATAAATAATTTCCCAGTTTAGATAAACTTTTAAAAAAAAGTTTTAAAAAGCGAAATCAAATTACATATCTCAACATGAAAACATTAAACGTCAGTCTCTGCAAGAAATCACTTCAAAGCAATTTTGTTTAACAAATCAAATACAGTAAGTAGGAGATTCACATAACTATTCTATCAGGCCTTGTTTCCATTTTGTACTAAAACACAACAATGCACTGAGCAAGGTTATGTGATAATATGTAACAAAACACACAATCACGTAACAGTTTCGACACAATAACTGTGTCTTCATCAGACTACCACTCCTTTTGGTTGTTTGGGAGTTGGTCACCCCTTATACTCTCTGGAGATCAACATTTAATTAGGCTCCGCCCCTTCATTACAAGCAACACTTGTGTGGTTTTCACTTTCACTTTTTAGCTGCACATGTGTCCAATTAAAATTTTACTTTTTTCCTCCCTGGATACATTCTGCCTTTAATTATCCATATTTTCTTATTAGTTTTTCTCTTTCTTTCTTCTTCCTTTTCATTTCTTTTTCTTTAAGCAGAATCTTCTCCCACTCTTTATTTATCGAGAATCCTGCATTCCAATTCATCACCTTGTCTCCTGCCTTAATAAACTCCCTGGCTTCTTTCCATTTTCTCACCAAAGTTCTCTTCTCTACTTCTATGACCTCCTTCCCATTCTATTCTCTGGTTTGTCTCTTTCTGATGTTCATATATAATCTCATTGTTATCCCTTTTCAATCTTACATCATCCTTGTGCTGTTTAAGCCTTTCTTCCATCTTCTTTGTTTCTCCTATGTAAATTTTGTTACACTCTGCGCATCCTACTGTATATATTACCCCCTGTTCGTCTTTGTCTGCTATTGCTTTATTCTTGGTTTTCCTGACCAGTTCAATTATTCTGCTTCCTCCTTTCCTTTACGTTCTTATTCCTGTTTTCCGAAGCATTCCCTTTATCTTCTCTGTTTCTTTGCCTAGGCTTTCTCTTCAAACCATTTTTTGTTCTTGTCTTCTTCCTCTTTCTCCCTCTCTCTTGCTATGTTTCTTATCATCCTATCCTCTTTGTTGTATCCACTTCTCCTTAGTTGTGTCCAGAACTTCTTTAAATCCCTTTTCCTCTGTTCTTCATTTGTGTTTAGGTCTCCTTTTCTTTCCTCCATGCTTTTTATGAAATTCTTCTTTGTACCCTCATCCACATCACTTCGTTTGTGGCAATACACTCCCGCTGCAGAATCTTTTTGGTACTAGGATGTAATAAACTCTGTCAAAAAAGGAGCAGTCTTTCTCCTCCTCTTTCTATCGTCACCTTCTCCCATCGATTCATTATTATATCTGACAGTACTGGACTCAAACAAGATTCTATATTAAGTCCTTCCTTCATTTTAACAACCCTATCTCTGATTATACAGTATCCATTCTCCCACAATACCTCTAATCCTTTTCTTACTTTCTTACTGTCCCAGTTTTCTATTCTCTTTTTTTACCCATTTCCTCTTCTATTATTCTCAAAATTTCTTTTCTCTTAAGGCTCGGGAACATACCCTTAACATCCGAGCTAAATAACAATGTAAGACGATAAAATTTACTATTCTGGTTCTTTATGATTATTATTGAGCCTTAAGAAAATGATAACTCCTCTGCTGCTATTCATCCATTTATTTACCTCATGATTCTGGTCGCCCCTTGACAACAGCATATCCAAAGTCATATTATTTAAAACATACACAAATAAACATATAAACATCTTTCTTTTTATCGATCTTATATAATTATATATAACATATTTCTTTTTCTTTTTCTTCTTCGAATGGCATAATCAGTCTAGTACATATAAAAAATACTCTACGCCCCAAAAATTTACAAGTAGTAAATATACAAAGTATACAACGTATCGTTGTAACTGTGCTCTCCTTTCTACTTCCTAATCTATCTATCACCCTCTTAGCCTCTTGCGTATTCTCTACTCTCCTACTTTCCTGTCCTTCTCTCACTGCCTCGGCTATTCTCTTAAGCTTTTTCTCCAACTAGTTCTAACATATTATTCCTGCAGTTAAGCACTGGCCTCAACTTCACTACTTCTTTGTGGATTTTTGGAAATCCCTTCATCCTAGGGAATTTTCCTTCTTCTCTCATTAACTTCTTGAACCCTTTCTTTTTGCAGTCCTCTATAATCTTTTTCTTTATCTCTTCTTCTTGTTCGTTATCCGTCACATCTTCGTATGTTTCGTCTTTTAGATCTCCAAACTTTTCTTCATACCATACTTTATCCACCACAACTATAGCACACCCTCTGTCTGCCTGTTTCACTATGTCCTTTTTCGTTCTCATCCTTTTCATTCCTATTTTCTCTTTGTCATTCAGATTGCCTCTTTGTCTTCTTGATTTGTTATTTACAATATTTACTAGTTTCCTCCGAATTCTGTTCCTATCTTCTTCATCTTTTACTTCCTGAAGTGCTTCTTCTATCCCATAAACCGCTTTTTCCTTATCCACTTCTTCCTTGGCTACCTGCCTTGCATTATGGGTTTTAAACCATACAGTACTAGTGACCTTTTCCGAGTTACTGTATCTCTTCCAAACTCAATTTCTCCCTTCTGATGATGACAACACTGTTCAGCGGATGCTTCTAGACTTAGAGTCAACGCACACAATTCTTGTCAATATCTGATTTAAGGTATACAAAACGTTAGTACCTCACTCCCTGAGTGCGCCAACACATACTACACGTTATTTCTCGAAAAGTTTGCAACACTGATTTGTCTTTACTATCTCTTTTATCTTTATTTTCATTGCTGCTTCCAATGATGATATTCAATTTAGGTCATTCCATTTCCAAAAACACAACTTTGTCTTCGGTTGGCAACACGGTTCATCCAGAGCATTTTGCCAATACACGAACAGATGTCCCCCTTTGTCTAGTTACATCGTGCAAAGTTTCGTTTTTCTGTCTCTTTTAGTTTCTCCGTTATCACGGTTGGAGATTCTAAATTATATTATAATGTGGAAACGCCATTTCATGACTTTGTCGTCAAGTCGGCACGGATTAACGTTCTCGTAGAGAGCTGTTATTTAACTAATGAACGTTTATGGTCACATAGAATTAGAGATGCGCACGAGTCGAGTCGAGTCGAGATTTAAGCCTGTCTCGACTCGTCTCGAGAAAATGCTGTCTCGACTCGAAAATATGTTTCTGTCTCGACTCGAGTCTCGACTCGACATGTTCTGTCTCGACTCGAATCCGAGTCGAGACGTCTCGAAATTCGAGTCGAGACAAAATATAGGAGTTAAAATATACGCATACATCAACCAGAACATTATGACTATCTACCTAATTGTCAGTATGTCCACTTTTGACAAGGATAACAAAGGCGACTCGTCTTGGCATGCACGCAATGATCCTTGGTAGGTCGCTGGAGAGAATTGGACCACATGTGCACACACAGGTCACCTAATTACCGTAAATTCCGGGGAGGGGATTATGCGCTCTAACGTCACGTTCAATCACATCCCAGATGCGTTCGATTTGGTTCAGATCGGGCGAGTTGGAGGGCCAGCACATCATTTGGAACTCGTCCCTATGTTCCTCGAATCACTCCACTACTCCTGGCCTTGTGACATGGTGCATTATCTTGTCAAAAAATTCCACTACCGTTGGGAAACATGGTCGTCATGAAGGGCTGTACGTAGTTTGCAAGCAGTGTGCGATACCCCTCGGCGTCATGGTGCCTTACTCAAACTCCACTAGACACATGGATGCTCACGTGAATGCTCCCCAGAGCTTAATTAATCCGCCGCCAGCTTGTCTCCGTCCCGCAGTACAGATGTCAAGGCGTTATTCTCTTGCAACACGACGGATTGGTACCCTCCCATCGTCATGATGAAGAAGGTATCGGGATTCATCAGACAATGCAGCGCTCTGCCACTGTGCCAAGATCCAGTGGCGATGGTGACATGTTCATTTCAGTCGTAGTTGCCGATGTCGTTTTGTGAACATTCGCACATAGATGGGTCGTCGGTTGCGGAGGCCCATCGTTGGGAGTGTTCGGTGCACCGTGTGTTCAGATACACTTGTACTTTGCCCAGCTTTAAAAAGTCTGATGTTTGTTCCGCCACAGTTCGCTGTCTGTCCTGTTTTACCAGTCTGCCCAGCCTACGACGTCCGACATCAGTAGAAAGGTGGACGGCGCCCAATGATATTTAATAGTACTTCTTTACCTGTAAAAAGTTTGAACGGCTCGGTAAGTTTGTGTAGGGTAATTAACAAGCACAGAGCAGTACACACCACACGTTTAGGGAAATTTTGATAAATAAAGCATTTCTACAGTCCATACAGGATATTTTGGTGCTTAAGAATGGTACTCTGATTTGAGAAGAGTTTCTTTAAGTTAACTGTCATGAAATAACAGACCAACTTTTCAGTCCGGAGTGAAGTCGCCTACTTAAGCCTTCATAAAACCACTTCTAACCGATTTTCTCTAACGCAGCTAAGTTGTGCTTTAATCATGAAAGAGCAGGACATGTGTTTTCTTACATCAACTCCCTCAACATCTTAAAGACAATTTCATTAATCAGAAAGCTGTCTGGCCTAAAGTCCTAAACATGGAATGGTCTATAAACAGACTTTCCATCAAAAAGGCTAATTTTGTTACTTATAGGATTGAGTTAGTTGAATATAAGAAAATTCCTCTCACCAGAGAAGTGAAGTGCCTTCAGCAGAATCTTCGTTTGAGGTTAAGTTTCTACAAAAACAGTCGTCAAGTTCTCGCACCAAAAACTGAGTCCAGTATTCTTTAAGTTCGCACTCAGTTGAATGCAGTCAGACTGCGGTTAAGAAAAAAGTATTTGAACCTCCTTGCTCAAGTTTCAAATAAGGCTCTCACTCTAAAATCCCTACGACTTCCTCCAATACTATGGAAACCAGGTATTGCTAGCAATCTTAAATAAACGTGGAAATGTCAATATCCATAAACAGACACTGTCACCCGTGAAAATGTTAGATGTACCCTGCTAAGAAACAGGGTGAATTGATTTTAATAAGTCTGATTTAAATCACAATTTAAATCAGTGTGATTTAAGTCACGATTTAAATCAGTGTGATTTAAATCAAGATTTAAATCACTTCATTTAAAAAAAAAAAAATCGTTGATTTAAATCGAATTACGAAATAAATTAATTTAAAGTGAAAATAAGTAAAATCCCGTTTCTGTTCTGTTATTTCGACTATGAAAGTTAATAATCATAATACAATGAGATTCAAATGTACAGTATTATATGAAAACAAGTGTTATGCAGAGGATGATTAGGGAAAATCCCGTTTTGAACAGGTAACGGAGCAATCAATCCTGCTTTATTCTTTTCGTAACATTGGGTTTGGGTTTTAAAATCGTTAACAATTCCAACGGGGAAATCACCATCGACATTTAAGACGAAAAATCTTTTTTGTGCGCATCTGTTTGTTTGTTCCCAGATAATAGGACGTATTTAGAGGGGTCCTATCCCCTTTCCAATTTTTATTTTATTTTATTTTATTTTTTGTTAATTTTATAACTTTAGGCGAAATTTATGTATTTCATGCCGCAAGCTAGTTCTGAGTTTTTAAAAATAGGCCCCTGCCAAATATCAGTAGCTATTGAGAAAGAGTGTCATTTTGATAAACGTTGTTGTACTTTTTCCTTAATGCTTAACCTTTTAAATTATATCACCTAGTTTTAGGTGATAGGGTAGAATCTTCATTATTCGATTTAAAAAAGTAAAAATAAGGCTTTTTACTTCGTTTTTTTAAAGACTGGAGGCATTTTAGAACAGGTTACATATGCTTTCACGCCTTTCTGCGTTGAGGCATAGTGTGTGATATAAATTTAAAAAGATATTTTTTATGCGTATTATTATTATTATTATTATTATTATTATTATTATTATTATTATTATTATTATTATTATTATTATTATTATTATTTAGCGGGCTACATTTTGCATTCAGAAGACTGAAATTTTGGACACTCGTTCAGTGCACCCCTTAATAATTTTCAGATGTATTCAGATCTGTGCGTGGAAACAGCGAGGTCCAGAGGGCAAAAATGTTTAAAAAAGAAAGATATTTTTAACAAAAATAGCTTTCTTCGTGATTTTCCCGCCTCAGATGGAGACATATGAATGGTACCGTTTGAAAGGCTGTTCCATTCTGAAGAAAATGATGTACATACTATGCTTCTAGGATAAATAGGGATGTCTCAGAAAACCGTTGCCTGAGATCCTGTTTTATACGAAAATCTGGGGTATTTGGGGAATATTGTTTTTCGCGGGCTTACTTTTGCACCTACAAGATTGAAATTTTGCACATTTATTCAGTGCACTCCTCAGTATTTTTCAGATTTGTTTCAGATCTCTGCCTTAAGACAGGGGGAGGGGTCCACAGAGGTAAAAATTTAAAAAAAAGGATATTTCTAACAGAAAATTCCTTTTCTTGTGATTTACCCGCCCCAGATACATGATGGAGACATGTGAAGGGTACCGTTTGAAAATTTGTTTTATTCTTATGAGAATAATGCACAAATCATGATCCTACAATAAATAGGGATGTCTGAGGAAATTTTTATATTACATCTGGGTCATCTGGGGTATTGTGGGAATGTTCTTAGCTCATTGTTAAATAGTTTCCTCACCCTTACTACTCAAGATAGAAGCTTGAAATTTCGTAAACACATTTAGTACACCCCTTAGTATTTCCCAGGTGATTTTGAGATCTGTGCATTAACACAGGGGAGTCCAGAGGGGATCAAAATTAAAAAAAAAAAAATTAAAAACTCCGATTACTCTCAAAATTTCCCGCTTCAGGGACATGATAGGGAAATGTGAATATTACCGTTTGAAAAACTATTCTATTCTAAAGAGAGTGATGTATGTACCATGATCCTAGGATAAATAGGGATGATGCTGTAGCTGCTTGACTGGAAGTCTATAATTTACCTTTAAAAAGAGCCATAATTTAAAAGGGTTAAAAACAGTGTATGGGATTGATATAGATTAACGATTGGGGATAATTCAAAATTCAACCCCAATACTTTCACTTAATGGCGTAATTAGCATTAAATACTAATTCCTAATGCTTTTTCTTCAGTTCGCGACTTGTATTATACAAGGAGAAAGATTTGATTTAAGTCAAAAAAATCGATTTAAATAAACATATCAACAAAAATGATTTTTTTTAAAAAATCATGATTTTTTTCCACCCTGCTAAGAAATAACATAAGAGTAATCTATTTCTCTATCTGGGGATTGATTTACCTAGCCTTAACTAGAAACAAGTCGAACTGGTTCAAAATAGTTCTTAATTCCAGTCATACACTCGAAATAACTTATTTCAACAGATATACTGTCATAGAGAATACTGTTCCAACTTGAGACTATATATCTGATATACAACAGAGAATCCATCTTTCTCGAAGCAAAACCTACTTCGGGGTTACTACATTTGAGACAATCAATGATACCAAACACGCGCCTGAATTACGATAGATTTTTCTAAATTATGCCAGATTCTTTACTTATCTTTCCACACTAATTTTAAAGACCAGCCACCACTTACTTTCATTAAGAGGAGCTAACTGTATTCATGTACTTGTATTAAAGAACATGACTCTTACACAAAGATAAAAATGAATTAGTAAATGGCACATCATATGTATACATTCAATTTTAGTTTAAAGATATTTGAATGTGACTTAAATTTATATTTGTAAGTTTTTAGTTTTATATCCGTATCAAACACCCAGTTTATGATGGATCTACTGCATAAAGTAGGATCCCAAAAAAGGTCATTGGAATTTGTACCATCCTTCAGTCGAACCAGGAACTGAAACATAAAGAGTGACATTTTCTTTTTAAAGATACTTTATTAAGCTGAGTATTGTGAAAATTTATGTTAGTACCTAGGTAGAACTACTAACATTATACAAGCGCAATTCCACAACTTTATGTACACAGTACCAAATATTGAACCCTCTTGTGTCCATATTGTTAGCGTACGCGTCTTTGTTGCGGGAGACCCAGTTTTGATTTCCGGTGGGAACTCCTGTGGTTCTGATCCCAGTTAATTTGTAAGTTCACATCTCATATAGCCTCGATGCTAAAACGTATACTAATCTCTAATCGAATACTAAATACAAGTATTTAAAGAAAAATTATGACGCACCAAGATGACGTAAATTTGGCTATCAAATTCATCTTGTGTTTTCAGTTATTTTCCAGTAGTATTTTTTTTTTCCTAGACATCCTTTCAGAAGACAATGATGCAAATTTCGTAACTGCAAATTCCTGTCCGAAGTTATGAAATTTTCCGATTAGACGCAAAATTTCCCACCCAATAAGATAGATACAGTAAATTTACAATATCTAGCAATAAATAAGTTTGAAAAATATCGCTTTAGAGGTGCTATGACGTACAGTTGAATTCATTCTCGGTGTATGAAAGGCATTATATATAATTATACATGATAAGATCACAAACAAAATTTAAAAATATTAGGTGTACTTTCTTTTAACAAACATTATGGTGTGGAAGGGGATATTAAGTTCGGCAAGAAGAAAAAATATTGGCCTTAACACGATTCTTGTGTTGCTGTGCACGCATGTTCCTTGCCACAGAAAAAATGCAGTACATTTTGCAATTCCTTTACATTAGCTTGATGTTTCAAGTCTTTTGTGTGTTTCTGAAGTTCACTTTTACCACAAAAGAGCTCAATGTTAACAGGTCTTACATAGATTTGGTTCGTTTCTCAACACGGACTGCAACTACACGTTAAATTGTAGATCCGAAAGCCACTCTTTGTTAAACCTCGCTTCGCTCATCTTAATAATATATATAAGTTCCAGGGGCGGATCCAGGACCGACTTCTAGGGGGAAGCGATGGGTTGTCATACTGCTACTTTTAAGGGCTCCAAACTTTGGGATGGGTTTTATTTATATATACAAAATAAGAAAGTTTCCTCTTCTGGGGGGGGGGCGATTGCCACGATCGCCCCCCCCTGGATCCGCCCCTGATAAGTTCACCGAGAAGCAAATGTTGCATTTCTCCCTTTCATCCTAGCACGAAACAAAACTAAACACAGCTGTGACACGAAGGAGCTACTTAAAAAATAAGTAATCTATACTTATGTGTAAAACAACTTCATAGAGATGTGCACCAAATGATATGAAGTATTGTTACCACGCGGTACCACGCGGTACCACGCGGAAAATTTGGTCTATTATAATATTTGCCTTCCTCTGTTCGCTCTTTCGTATCATGTGTATCGGATGGTTTTGATATTTCTTCTGATCATTAAAACATAACGATAATGCCTGTGTGCGGGGAAAATACCCAAAAGCACCAGATAACTGTCTTTCCATTTGTTTTGGAAACAACAAACCCATTTCACGTGTGCGAGAGAAAATGAGCAGAGCGAGATCAGGTGTTTAGTCACGGTCAGTTCGCAGCAGGAGTCCATGGTTAAACATTTGGCTCGCTATCTTTTCATATCGATGTGAAAACACTGCACTTCAAAGAAAATTTTAAGACACAGATAGTTCAATTTTCCCTTAGCATCTTTCTTCAGCAAAAGAGTCGGTTCACTGTATTCGAATAAGGGAAGGGGAGAAAGGGTGATGCTTCCGACACTGTATTGAAGCATTTCTTTCAGCGGTATATCACTAGATCTATCTTGACCCTCATCCCACCTCAAGTTGTAAAGTAAAAAGGGACAGAAATATCCAAGATAACTGCGCACTTGAGTTTTAGTTCACAATAATAAAACTAGTGGGCAAGTAAACAGTCTTTTGTAAGCTAAAGAAAACGGTGATGTTGAGAATGAATGAAATGGTGGAATGAAGTAAGTGGAAGGGAACTAAAGAACCACAAGAAAGTCCACGCACACGGTGTTTCTATGCCACAAAGCCCACTTGGTACCAGCTGGGATCGAATCAGAGTCTTCACACACCAAGGGTGAAATCTGTGCCACTGAGTCACAGCGGCCCCGGGGCTAGGTCGAGTCATCTTTACCTTTATAATTTCTTAGTATTTAAAGTAATGAATGTTACGATTATGAAATAGATTTTCCTTAATGAGCTGCATAAAAACAAGAGCCATTGAAATGCATTAAACAATTAGCGCGATTTGATTGTGAACTTAATAGTTTCTGTAAATTTAAAACTGATTACAAAATGAACCCGTAATTAGGTGAATATAAAATATACTCCCAGCACCAAACAAAACTATATGGAACTGTCATGAAAAGAAAGAAAGGAAAAGCAAATAGCGTTGCAAAAAGATTAGTAAGTAAGTGAAATACATTTCGGACGTGAATTTTGGAAAATAAAAATTACTAAACCCATTTCTCCTTCAGCAGTGCGCAGAATCAATGTCTAGCGAATGAACACCTCCATGGTAACAGAGAGAAGTCGGTGTTAAGTCAATAACAAAAGAAAGCTAAATAAATTCATATTAAAAGTTATATCAGTGTGTAAATACAGAGACGCACCAAAGCTCGAAAACTTAATACACTATTACTCCTATGTATCAAGCAATCGCTCAGCTGTCATTTGAGAGGATGGAAATCCCAGGCTCCTGAACAATTATGTTACTAGAGTAAAGTAAGGAGTGTATTTTCTTACAGTGAACTGCTTTGATGCCAAGTGGCCTAACTCCAAAATTGAAATTTTCCAGGAGTGAAAGTTGAAGTTCAATATCTCATGGACAATCCAAGTTTCTTTTATGTTGAGAACCAAAACCGTAACTACTGTATGTAGTTTATTGTTTTATGATTTAGTGTTTACAAAATCCTTTGAAAAAATACCTATCTATAGAAGTGAAAGGTGCCTATCTCTACTAGTTCTTGGCATCCATCCATTTATTGTAATATACCATGTAAAATAGTCTCGTATCATAATATGTGATGTACAACAAATGTTACATTATATATTATGGACATTACGGAAGTCAGAGAAGAAATATTTGGAGAGCTTCGAAATGTGGTGTTGGAGGAAGATGGAGAAGATAAAATAGACAGAGAGAGCAACAAACGGAGACGTTTTAAAACGGATAGGAGAGAAAAGGACACTTCTAGCCACCATTCTTCCTAGAAAGGCCAATTGGATTGGACACATCTTGCGAAGAAATTGTCTTCTTAACACCGCCATAGAAGGAAAGATGGAAAGGAAGCGAGGAATAGGAAGAAGAAGAATACAGCTGATCCAAGATTTGAAAGATAGGAGAAAATATTGAGAGTTAAAAGAGAAAGCTCACGATCGAGAAAAGTGGAAGAAACATTTCCAGTTCAAAATCTAAAATTGAGTTAAAAAAAAATCCTTATTAGTCCCAGGACCTGCCGAAAGGCAGAATACCTAATAATAATAATAATAATAATAATAATAATAATAATAATAATAATAATAATAATAATAATAATAATAATAATAATAATAATAATAATGCGTTCTATAATTTCCTAAAGTAATAAATGCTGCAGTTGGTTTCAAGGCTGTTTCTGAGTGAATACTTTCTTCAAAATAATATTAAAAATTATAGGAAGATTTTCGAGACATTCGAGTCGAGTCGAGATTTTCACGAGCAGTCTCGACTCGACTCGAAAAATCGAGTCGAGAAATACGTTTGTCTCGACTCGTCTCGAATTTTAAACGTGTGTCTCGACTCGAATCTCGACTCGAATTCGAGTCGAGTCGAGTCGAGATTCGAGACATGTCTCGACTCGAGCGCATCCCTACATAGAATACATTTGGGGTGTGTGCGTCGCAACACGAAATTACCCAAAATAAGGGACACCCTAATATATATATATATATATATATTTGGTCTAGGAATTAATTCGTGCGGGTGGACAAGAGATGGCGCAACGAACAGAGCGTCCCACAGTTCCGTGTATCCACACATGTGTTGCAAACCCCTGTCATCGCGTATCGTTCGTAGTATAGGGCAGTGGATTAAAGCGTCAACAACACCAGTTTGTAGTAAGTGAACATGGCGCAATTTGTGCCTGATAAAGTGTTTTTTGCGGGGTGTCCTGCTGCATTACTTTAACATGCAGAAAAGTGCGACTGAAAGTCATCGTATTTTGGTGGAAGTGTATGGTGACCATGCTCTAGCTGAGCGAACGTGTCAGAAGTGGTTTGCACGGTTTAGAAGTGGTGATTTCGGCTTGGCATGGCAAGAGCGAGCTGGACAGCCAAAAACATTTCAAGACGAAGAATTGATAGCATTGCTTGAGCAGGATTCGTGTCAAACGCAGGAACAACTTGCAGCAGCATTAGGCGTTGATCAAACAACAGTCTCCAAACGCTTGAAAGCCATGGGAATGATTCAAAAGATGTCACATATGAATTGAAAGACAGAGACGTTGAAAGACGAAAAACCATTTGCGAATTGCTGCTTCAACGACAGAGCAGAAAGGGGTTTCTGCATCGAATTATTACGGGTGATGAGAAGTGGATCCATTGCGAGAACCCTAAACGAAAAAAGGCCTGGGTGAAACCAGGTGACCCAGGTCCATCACAACCAAAACGAGATATTCACTGTGCAAAGGTTATGCTGTGCATATGGTGGGATATGAAAGGTGTGGTGTACTATGAGCTGCTGCAACCGGGTGAAACTATGAATGCAGAACGTTATCGACGACAATTAATGCGTTTGAAGCAAGCTCTGGCCAGAACACAACCAGAATGGGAGAACAGACATGATAAACTTATTGTTCAACATGATAACGCTCGCCCACATGTAGCAAACCGGTCAAAACCTATTTAGAAAATGTCGGATGGGAAGTTTTACCCCACCCGCCGTATTCACCAGACGTTGCTCCTTCGGACTACTACTTGTTCGATTGCATGAACAACGATTTGATTGGACAGCGGTTTACTTCTTCAGAAGATATCGAAACATGGGTCTCTGACTGGATCGCTTCCAAGGATGAGAACTTCTTTCGCCACGGAATCCGAACATTGCCTGACAGATGGGCGAAAGTGGTGGCTAGCGATGGACAATATTTTTCTTAAGGTATTTATGTATTTTGTGTTTGTACTACAGCTTCAATGTGTGCGTACCAACCGCACGAATTAATTCCTAGACCAAATATATATATATATATATATATATATATATATATATATATATATATATATATATATATATATATATATATCCCCCTCCCCTAGGTTCTACCATCAAGGTGAAATTCTAAAATCTTTCCAGTCTCGAACCTCATCTATGTTGAAAATTTGACCGAGATGGGTCTGGTGTTTCAAAAGTTATTAAGTTTTTATTTTTTATTTTTTCTCTCCCTCTCTTCCTCCTCCCTTATGTTCTACCGTCAAAGTGAATAGCTAAAACCACTCCCAGGCCAGAACCGCATCTACGTGAAAAATTTGATCGAGATCCTTTGGGCGGTTCAAGAGATTAAGAGTCACAAATATAGTCACTTTCAATTTTACAATATAGATTACACAAATGTAAAAATATGTCTAAGATGAAAAAAAGTTTAAAAAAAAAAAGTTTTATGTTTTAGTGTTTGAAAAAAGTCCTTTGATAGAGGATTGCTTCTCCTTTGGCAAAGACGTTTTTATGAAAGGATTAAAAGTAGAGCAGATCGTTCAAAAAATATTTTCAATTTATTACGGAAATTTATTTGTTTTTTGGAATTAAGTCAGATGATTGTGAATCGTATAGTCGAAAGTTTATTCTTCTTGCAAACAATATAATTTGTTTACACACTAAAAAGAAAAGAAAAGAAAGAAAGAGAAAAACGAAAAACAGCAGACTCTTCCTAAGTTTATAGGTCACTTTGGTTTGAACATTGATAAAACTTGAAAATAGCATCAACTTAATACATGGCACAAGCACACAACTTAAAGTACACTATACCATCTGTTCGTTTCGTATTGCACAGTTGGTTAACAAAAACTGCATGTAGAGGTTTGAGCTTAAGAGCATGACATTAAAAGTAATACAAAATTTACAGTGTTTCTTTTGCTAGTTTTTCATAAGTGAAAGGAGATAATGAAATGCAACTTCCCACAATCATAGACAATGTAATTCTACAATAGAAAATATGAATCTGAAGAATTTTGAGTGTTGCCATTCATAGAAATTACAGTGTTGCTAGAGTAACAATTCCCTCAAAATCTAAGTTAAAGCAGCAACTAGAGGGATGAACTCAACTGCATTTGATTACGTATGCATATTTTCGAAATACACTCAGCCCTAGCCAGAAGGCATTAGGTTTGGCAACATCGCACGGAAACGAATGCTCAATTGCATTCTAACCAGTTCCTACTACTATTATTATTATTATTATTATTATTATTATTATTATTATTATTATTATTATTACTACTACTATTATTATTACTACTACTACTACTACTTTTACTATGGATCTGTATAAGTACAAGGGCAAACTTATTTTAAGGAAAGAAGTTTAATGAAAATTTTAAAAAATAATCGTTAAATCACTTTTTCAATATTATTTTAATCTTATTTTAACGAAAGAAGTATTATAAAAAAATTTTTAAAGTAGTAAAAAAAACTTTCCTAAAGCAGGACTTGAATCCACGCCAACAACGATTTTTCTCACTAGTATGTTGCACTAACCCACTGAATATTTATTGTACTCTGTCACTAATATTACATAGCAAAATTACATGGAGACAATATAGGCGTAATCTAGGACCGACCACTGGGAAGAGAGTCCAAGATGTGGATCTGAGCAAACTTACTCCGCTGTACGATGATAATGGTTATGCATAACAAGGAAAATGTCCACAACCACAATTCATGGCCTCCCGGTCTTTCCCGACAGGTGGAACAGAGCTGCTTGCAAAAAACCACTGAAAGATTGTCTTTCGAGATCGACTGAAAAATATTTGCGGCGTTCCCGTTGTAGAAAGTCGAAATATAAGCATTCATCATTCCACGGCATGGAATGATGAACATATAACAATGTGGTACCAACTAACCAGAGTACCCACTCGGCTACCAGGACCGACACCAGCTGGCGTTTACTTTGTGGTATATGTAGGTCATGACTCGTGATCGCGATATAAACGTCATTCATTTTTCCTACATTGTTGCCAAGCGTAACCCCGTTCACAATGCCTTCTGGCTAGAGTTCAGTGTATTTCGAAAATATGCGAGGAGCGAACACAACTGTATTTGATAACGTATCATGTTGGCTTGGTACCCTGTGAACTACTTTTTATATAACATTATTCAGTGTGCGAATTGAAAATTTTTCCCAGGGGGGGGATGAATTTCACCCATATGCGCACCCAGTCCTCCACACACACACACACACACACACACACACACACACACACACACACACACACACACACATATATATATATATATATATATATATATATATATATATATATATATATATATATATATATATAAATTTTCATAAATTTTCACTCAAGTAATATTTAGGTTAGCTACGCAAAGTAAGAATTGTTCCCTTTTTCTATCTTATCTTTATGTCCATTTAAAAATACTCCAGAGGGGGAAAAGTTATCCCTGCCAGGGATAAAATTTTTCTTCTCCAGGGTGGGAAAGATTTTTGTCAGGGGAGGAAATCCCTGGCATCCCCCCCGCCAATTCGCACCCTGACATTATTATTTAATTTTAATAACTGTATATGAAAGCTATTTGGTTTCTTACAAACTAAATGGAGCTAGTATTTAAAAAGTATTTCAAATCACGTAATCAAATACAGTTGTGTTCGCTCCTCTAGTCGCTGCCTTAAATTATATTTTGGGGAAAATGTTATTCTGGCAACACTGAAAATTCTTCAGATTAATATTTTCTGCATAGAATAACATTATTTATGATTGTGGTAAGTTATATTGCATTATTTCCTTTCACTTATGAAAAACAAGCAAAAGAAAATGGTAAATTTTTGTATTATTTTTAGCATGTCAGGATCTTAATTGGTCTTATGTCCGCCATCACGGTGACACAAGGGAGCAACTTCCTCGCTTTGGATTTTCAAAGGTGGTTCAAGTTCTTCGAAATAATGTTAAAATATATTAAATATGCTTACTCACACACTATAGAATATATATCTTAAATAGTATACTGTAGTAATTTACTACAATTAATAAGGTTATGTAATATGTGTAAATAAAAAATGTTTTATATAAACGTGTGCATCAAGGTACAAGTGTATATGCGACTGTGCTTTTGTAGGTTTTTGTCCCCCTCCATTGTTAAAAAAATATGTAGGCATACTTGGTTGATCCTGATACCAACGTAAGAATCAATGTATCATTATAATGTTGGCACGACACTTTCATTTCGTTAAAACTACTGATATTGTACAATTTTACCATAATCGGTAATTAGTATTCATGCTCTTAAAGCTATTTGTCACTATTTAAAACATGCGATTACTTTTCAACTTTCGCTTTCAAATTGAGTTGAGATTCAATGAAAACTATATACAGGGTGTCCATAAAGTTCGTTGCCACTCCGTATATCTGCGAAACGACAGGCGAATATGAGAAAACGCAAAAACACGTTCGTCATTATTGTGACAGGCTTGAATTTTGAGCACTCCAATATAGCGGTACGTAGGATCAACTTGAAAATTTCAAATGGGAAAGGGGATCGAGTAATATATCGTTAGAAAGGTCTTAACAAGAGAAATATTTTGCCGAAAGTTTCAAGTCGCTATGTTGACCCCATCCAAAATGGCGGGGGTTTACATTTCGTGTCTATAAAATCCGTTGCCATCTCCTGTATCTTCGAAACGACTGCGAATGTGAGAAAACACAAAAACACATCTCTCGTTACTTTAAGGGGTGCAATTGTGTGCTATAAAAGTTCCACCCCAGACTCCCAAACAGGGGTACGGGTGTAAACTTCTCTACACTCTGGTAGTACTGAACCCTTTTTCTGATGTCGATATTTTCACAACTCTTTATTCCCACTTTTGACATAGCTAACAGTTTCGTAAAACCTTACTCTCATGGCAGTACAGTATAACAGCAAAATGGGCTCCCGTTACCCAAACTAAGGGCAACATGCACAGAAACAAAGTCTCCACACAATAACTCATCATTTTCTCGTTTTAAAAACGTATTTGCGGTACCTACACCCTGCCTACAAATCACAAACGTGTATAAGGGCCACGTTCACAAGCCATAGATATCTAAAAGTCATCAAAGGCCTTCATTCTGAAATTTGATTTCAACGCCAAATTAGATGTCGGCAACCTAGCAAATTTAGAACTTACACCAAAAGGTCTTAAGATGAGCCTGTTCAAATTATTCGACCTCCTTTCCTATTTGAATGTTCAAGTTTACCCCGTACCCGTATTTGAGGGAGGGGTCTGGGATGGAACTTTTACAACACACAATTGCAACCCTTTAAAACAATGACAGACGTGTTTTTGCGTTTTCTCATATTCACAGTCGTGCCGCACATACACAGGGTGGCAACGGACTTCATGGGCACGAAATATGAACCCTCGTCATTTTGGATGGGGTCAACATAGGGACTTGAAACTTTCGGCAAAATATTTCTCTTGTGAACAGCTTTCCAACGACATATTACTCGACTCCCTTTTGCCATTTGAAATTTTCAAGTTGACCTCTCCTGCCCCTATATGGGGGTGTCTGGGATGGATCTTTTATAGCCCAAAATTCAAGCCCCTCACAATAATGACGTACGTGTTTTTGCGTTTTCTCATATTTGCAGTCGTTTTGAAGATGCACGGGGTGCCAACGGACTTTATGAACATGCTGTGTAGGTATATCGCATATACCATGGTTCTTATTATATATAACCTGCGTAGGTTAAGTTAGTTTAATGAATATGTAGATATGCTAAAGTAATACGGAATAATGAAATGAATTGTGGACATATAAGTAGTGAGAATTAATGGAGTTTTATATATGTATCGTACTACAGAAGTTTATCACGGGGGATTCAAACTTCCAATATTTTCAAATGTTTCTATACATATTAATATCGTAAATATTTAATTTTACATATCTTGCTCAACGAGGTGGTTAAGTAAGCTCCATTGTGGCTAAGCAGGTAGCGTAAGTACTTCCTTTGTTAAGACCTGAGTTCGATTCCCAGCAGGAGCACATGTGCTTGGGATCTTACATTAAGCTCCACGTTTAATATAGCCTCTCTGTTGAAATCGAAATCAAATTAATAGGGGTTAAATCATGAAAACTCTTTGCGTGTGCCACTGATTATATGATGTAATTGTCAATGTGCATTTCCATATGTAATAGCTTTGATGCACGCATCGATCAACACAGAATTTGATTCTGAACTGAGGCAAGTAATCATTCTTCAGTATTCAAATTAGGCTGACATGTGTTCAATACATATGCAATAATTACACCTTAACAGTGAGGAAAATAAATTAACATTTATATGGAAAGGATGATCCTTAGATATAAAATCTACTTTGAAGAGTATGACCTTGGACATTTATATACTTTGATGTAAGAGAGTTTAGAAGTAGGAAATACTATATTTATTATATATTTACAATTAATGAATGACATTGTAATGACATGCTGAGACATCTAGTAGCAAAAGATCTAAGCATGGTAATATCCGCTGATTGAATTATGACCAAATTATTTCTGTTTTCTTGTGATCAGAAAGTCTTTAATAAAACATACTACAACACTATCTATCTGTTCTTATTTCATTATTAAATTGATACTAAAGTGTTATTACTGAGCTTTATTTTTACCTATTATTTTTAAATCGTTCGAACTAGAAGACGCTAGTGGAGCAGGCCCGTATCCAGGGGGGTCTAGGGGGGGCCTAAATTTTCGCTGCCCCCCCCCTAAAATTTTTACGGTAGGCTTGAAATGAACTATAATACGACGATAAACTATAGTATGGTTGGATCGGGCCCCTCTAACTTCAGCCGGCCCCCCCCTACATTTTTGGGCTGGCTACCGGCCTGTAGTGGAGATCTGTAAGAAAGTAACTAATCTTGTATTTAATAAGATCCTTGGAGGTAGCTTACGTTCACGTATTAGCTTTTCTCAACGAAAAATGAAATAAAAATTGTAGCTTTACATCACACAGTTGTGCCCTTTAAGCTAACGTGGACAGATGATTAATAAAAGTTTGAAATTATAAAAGAATTTATGAATTCATAAATAAAGCCCCAGAAAAGATTTAACTTTCATCTTCGGATGGGAATGAAAATGCACTTTTTAAAAAAGGAGGGGGGATTGATAATGTTGAGGGAAACGGGAAAAAACCTACCAATACGATATGGTTCGAACTTGCTTCACATGAGCGTTCTACAACTTTCTTTTTTGGGGAAAAAAATGTGTTTTCGACTCTTATTTTCTGTCTGGTATATTTTTCATGTCTACCAGACTTGAACCCGAGCACACAAACACTGTTTACACTTAAGATTGTCCATTCTCATCAGAGTAACTAGAACCACCAATGGGTTTTGAACTGACGATCATCAACTTAACGTCTCAACTAGCTCGACTATAGAATAGACGTTTATCAATGGACTACTGTGTCCCCAACTCGCCAGCTGTTTTACTTCAAACAACAAGTTGTATTCTGCACCTTTAAGAAATTCATTCGATGTTTATTTGCCCTTATTTCTAGTTTGCTCAGACAGAGCGACAGAAAACTGTTTCACTCCAGGGAGAGGCCTTTTCTATATTACGCATGATCTGGCTTGAATGTGCGGCACAAGGCTTGATTCCATTGTTTACAATTTCCTGCTTCTCGGCTTGAGTAGGCTATCCTGCTTCCAATGGGCGGCAGACTTTATGAAACGACTATGTCCGTCTTAGGCCAGTCAATGAAGGGTCGAATAAGGAAAAAAATGGTGGAAAGCTGGAACAAATTTTATTTTCTTTATATAAGTGTCCGTAACAACATACTAATTTTGCACCACTCTACCACCCCGGATTTGGCCGCCATCTTAGAAAAATGGCGCCAAAAATTAGTTTTTTTTTTGTAAATATCTCGCATGGGAAGCATTTTAGAGCAAAACATGTTATTACAAAAAACAATCTACATTAAATTCTCTACAAGAAATGATCTCTTCATTTTTTCTCTAGGATGCACCGTTTAGATGTTATAGGCGTGGCAAATTACGCATTTTTCTTTCAGCATCGCTTTTTAGCAGAACCTTAACGAAAATTTTCTGATACTATTTTGTTTTAATGATTTTTCCTATATAAAATATAAATTAATATATTTTTCATTCATTGCAGGTGTGACTAAGGATAATTAATCAGGTCTATTACATCATCTATGTTCAAGATGTCAGCTGAAAAATATTTTATCTGGAGAAACTTCTCGGTGATGGTGTAACATGTATAATAAGAGAAAAGGGACTGACAACATTAGTAAACTGCAGTATTAAAGTGAAAAATGGAAACGAATGTCAACTTAACAGACTGACAAGTGTTAACACTTCATGAAAAATGTAAAAAAAGTTTTCACAAAAACAAAAGGTAGCAAAGCGTTGCTATCACAACGTACTTTATCACCTACGCAGATAACCCTTAGTTCAGAAGTACTAAGATTTAATTTTCAAGAAGCCTGTCTATTTTGTAGACATTGTACACTCATGTCCAAAATTATTGTCGCATGTCTATAACTGTCTTCTTGTAAGAATATAATTTGATAATTCTTATGCAGGATACTTTTAGTACTGATACTATGTGTATAATCGGGAAATGTATATTTGTGGTAAATTTCATAGGAAAAGAATTATAAATACGAAAATTAGAATGAGTAAAACAAAATGTTGCTAAGTGGACAAGAAAGTTTTATTTTCGTTTTATTGTTCGTATTTACTGCTCTTTTGACATGAAATTTGCCACATATATATCTTTGCCGATTGTATACATACTAACATTGTAAGAAATACTGGGCGAATTCGTTATCAAATTATATTCCTACAACAACATATTTATAGATATGCGACAATAATTTTGGACATGAGTGTACATCAGATGAATTTTTAAAGAGACGGAGTAAAAAACTTGTGAGCGAGCGTGAGTGTGTACATCGCGTCGAAACCATTCAAGTTAAAGATGCTATTATGGAAGCAACCGACAGAAGAAATTACGACTGGAGCAAAGAAGTTAGTATTAGGATTGTAAATGTTCATGATGAAGCCAGATACCATTCTTCACGAATGAAAAAGTTCTACAAGATTTCTTCTGGAATGAAACGTGGTCGTCCAAAAAATAATGTTGTTTCAGATGCCATGGGTTTTGCTTTCAACTACCTTCAAGCTAACAAGGAAGAGTGACAATTTTCATTCAGTGAAATTTTTCAAGATTAAAATGATACAGGGCTGTGCCGTGGGGGGAGGCGATCGGGGCGACGGTCCCGGGCGCCGAAGTAAGGGGCCGAAAAATTCGGGAGAAAAAAGAAAAAAAAGATAGGAAAAATTGCTTGGAATATATGTATGGGGGCGTATCGTATACTCTCGCCCCGGGCGCTGATTTTCCACGGCACGGCCCTGCACACACACACACACACACACACACACACACACATACAAACATACAAACTGTTACTATTGTATTGGCTTATTTATAAAGAATAAAGAAAAAATCAAGCATTTACATTGGTCAGTCACTCAGCGTGAGAATTTCCCTAAATTTCCACGTTTTATCAAATAATCCCCTTTTTCCCTTTTCCCAAAATTTACCTATGAAATTTCAGTAGTATAGGGAAATTTCCCTTAAACCATGAACACTGATTACTTATTGCTATTATTAGTAGCATTATACTTGTTTCCAAGGGCGCCCATCAGGGGGGCAAGGTGGGGCGCTCGACCCTCCTTTAGAGGAAATTGTGCTTCGGAAGATCGAAAGATTTTAGAATAGTTACCGCAAAATTTGAGACTCCATTTGAAATACCGCTTATACTTGCCCCCCCTTGGAAACCACAACATGGGCGCCCTTGCTTGTTTTTACAATTATTACTTGCATAATGAATATATCATAAAGACGAAAATCAATAATTTTATTCTCTTAGGTTGGCAACTCTGCATGGTGACTCACAAGGAATGTAAAGAATAGTTTCGGCTTGTGTTGTAGCCTAATACAAGAGTCACAGAAGTTGGAGGCGTGAAATTGAGCACACAAACTCTCCATAAATATGACCAAATAAGTGCAAAGTTTTACAATTTAAATTTTACCAACGGAATTTGAAAGAGAGCCTGAATTGGTCTTTCCATAACAGAAAGAAAGAATTAAACGCCAACATAGTTCTGCGGCTTTGCCTGATGTTAGTATTAAATTTGTCAATTTACCTGTGGCGACATTGTTAAAGGCGGTGCTCCATGTCGTTGGCGATAGATGTTGTGCCAATTGAGGCACTCGGTGATAAACTCACTGTCATGCCAATCAGTCACACATTCGTTGCTTCTCGACACTATTGTTAGAGGCCGGTTAGACATAAGCTGAAAAGAAAGAGAGAAAAAATAAATACTTTATCTTTCACAATGCAAAAATTTATATACATACTCCGAATTTCACTAAAATGATTTTTTTAATGTTTAATATTTAAGCAGACTACATAGTCTCGAAAAAAATACATAGGTTACCTCCACCTTATATTCTTTAGTCACTAGAGCACAATTCATAGATTTTTTCCGAGACCCAGGTAAACGGAAATGAATTAAACTGTTTTACTAGCGAAATGCTATAATAATACTTCTAACGAAATAAGTTCTCTCGCTTTTTCACCCACCACCTTCGAACATCAATACGTCACCTAAGACGTATCTGGAATATTAAAAATAGTCCCCATCAGCATCGACAACCTTCTGTCAACGTTCTGAAAGGCCATGGATTCCATTGCGGTAGACCTTGGTGGGCCGTGAAGCGAAGAAGGTATCAAGTGCATTTTGCACTTCTACTAGGGATTTGGATTGGCGTCCTCTAAGGTGATTGTCCGCGGAAGGAAACAGGTGATAATCGGATGGTGCAATGTCCGGGGAGTATAGTAAATGCAATAGTGTTTCCCATGCAAGGCGCAGAGTGGTGTCCCAGGTCATCTTAGCCAGTGGGGCTTAGCGTTGTCCTGTGACAGGAGGACTAATTTGCGGTTCAGAAGTGCTGGCTCCAGAGTTTTGAGTTTTTCTTGAACACAGTTCAACCGCTGACAGTAGACAGTTGCGTTGATGGTATGACCAGCTGGTAGCATTTCCCGTTGCATGATGCCGCAAGTAGTCCATCAAACACACAGGAGGACCTTCTTCTGGTGCAGTGCTGGCTTCGGCTGTTTTGGAACCGGTTCATGGATGTTAATCAATGATGATGGCGCCGTGAAGCTTCGTACAAAACCCGCTTCTCATCATACGTCAACACCCTGTCCAGAAATGACTCCTTCCTCAGACGAGGCAGCAAAGAAACACAGGTGTCTACTTGTGTTGCCTTCTAGCCCGGAGTCAAATCATGTGGGAACCATCGACCCAACTTGTACTGCTTCCCAAGTTGATGGTGGTGCTGCCGAATGGTTCCTCCACTCACACTGAATTGTAGTTCTAGTTTTTCACCTCACATGTCTGGCCATTGTTCGCCTCAGTTGCTGCCTGAAGATCTTCATTTTGTACATGTGTTGGTTTTTCGGCACGTGGTGCGTCTTCGAGTGTTTTGTCACCGTCCTTAAACTTGTTAAACCACCGCTGCATTGTCCGCGTAGGCACGACACCCTCACCAAAGGCCTGTCATATCTTCCACTCCGCTCAGCGACGTTTGACTCCAGTTTGAACTCGTACAGCATACACGTCCTTATGACGCTCTGTAGATGTCTCATGTTCACTTTGTCTTTACGCAAGTTACACCAACAACTGACCTTCGCCTTACTTCCACTCGCATTCAACTCACTGTGCGAGGTTCAATGGAACACAGACTTCCACAAAAAGCGACAGAACTTTCTTGGCTACCTTTATATAATGTATGGTAGATAAGCGGTAGAGCGAGCGGTTTTCTTTTCTACCCTTTTATTATGAAAGTTTCTATACAAGTTTACGTACACTGTACTACAAATAAGTAGATATATTTTAATAATTCTTTCTCTGTAAGCTTCGGCCTGCTGCCCAGACCATCGTTGGTGGTTAGGAATCTCCTTCGCAGAGCAGTGCGGAGTTTGGAAAGGAACTTCTTGCCCGTAGCAGCGTAGAGGTTGGAAATGAACCTCTTGGCCATAGCAGCGCATAGGCGGGTAATATCTCCTGCCCAGTGCAGCGCGGGGATAGAAAAGGTTGGGGAGTCTCTCCCGCCCAGAGCAGCTTGGAGAGAAAGGTAGGAAGTGATCAGCTGGAACTGAAGTCTTCTGCCTCCTGACGTGCTCTTTTATAGCCGATTTTAGAGGCGAGCCTGTGGTGGAGTTGTAGGGGTATCTTCGTGATTCTTCGTGTCCTTCGTATTTCTTCGGAAACGGTATCTGTCGGCTTCTTAGTGATTCTTGGCTGAAACACATGACATTGTTTGTAAATACGACGAGATATTCCAATATAAAAAGAATCAGTACAGCAGTCAGTTCCAACTGGCGAACCTAGGACGTAGAAGTGTTGGCAGTGTACGCATAGTGATTGATTCACGAATTGTATGTCTGCTAAAACCACGGACTAAGCTAACTTCTTTGTCAGCCTTGGTCTTTTTCAGCCCATTTTACCTTCTCATCTCCGTGTGGTTTGCTGAGAATGATTGCAGGGTACTGTGACACCACGGAATATTCAGATGCAAATAACTGCGCTAGAGCATTATGCAAAATGTAAATGTGTACTGCTTAAAGACTATTTAAATAATAATAATAAAGATCTGAGGACTTAAGAAGTTATTTTTCGTTTTCTGTTCTCAGGATTGAGTATATATATATATATATATATATATATATATATATATATATATATATATATATATATATATATATATATATATATATATATATATATATATATATATGTGTGTGTGTGTGTGTGTGTGTGTGTTGAAACACTCCTGGCAGTGAACTGTTTTGCTTCTTCCTCTCCCTTCTGTGATTGACACAATATTTTTAGTTGGCATTGGCAACACTAGGTAGTAGCGACAAAATGACAACGCTTTATGAAATTCATTCAAGGTTGCCATCTGCAGTTCAGTAGAGAGAGAGAGGGAGAGAGGAACTGATGCATAGCAATGGCAAGGAAGTGAATGATCACTATCGGTAAAGGTCGAGGTAAGAATAACGTGAAAGTAGAAATTATTATTATTATTATTATTATTATTATTATTATTATTATTATTATTATTATTATTATTATTATTATTATTATTATTATTATTATTATTATTATTATTTAGACGGCTGCGCGATAAGGCAGAATGTAGTTTCATTGTCGCAGCCGAGATTCTTGTGTTAAGCCATAATTTCGAATACAATTGAACTTTTATATGTGTTTCTTTCAAGCAGAGGGAGAGAGAGAGATCGTAATTCGATATGCGGTACTGTCAAAGTATTCACATTTCTATTACGGACGTTCATATACAGGGTTATCCATAGACATATTTTACGGCTCAGGTTGTACCCATAAGAATATTTGAGGAGAGACAATTTTTCTTTGAAAATGATACAATCAAACTGGAAAATGGTAAATTTGGGGAACTCGCGTCCAAGCGCTTGGGGGTAATGGTGATCCCTCTTCGAATGAATGCTTCCACGGAAATGTGAGGAGGCGTCTTTGACCAGAACACTATTATATATTTTATTTCGAACAGACTACGGCAATGAGGTTGCTATTATATAGTCTGAAACTCAATATATCAATAAACTCTTAAATAAGGAATTATTTGACATGCACAAAGTAGCCAACTATTCTGAAATAATTGTAATAAAAAAACTTATTAAAACACAGAAATGAACAACTCAGAATGTCGTACAATAGTAGTGGAGTAGAGATAACCTGACAAGTCACTGCCTTGGTTTCGTAAGAGTTATTAAACTGAAACATTTGATTTTATTTTATTTCAATTTACAGTTTTTAAACTATGAATTATGTAACATTAAAACCAGGAGGTAAAAGTGAAGCGGAACGCGGCAGGACGTTGTCCTCCCACTTCCAAAAAAAAAATCTATGGCGTCCCCTCACTTCCTAACAATTATAATGGGTAAAGATAGGCACGGGGACGGCGTTACGTCATGCGTCCCCCTACCTTTTCAGAGCCAGTTTTGCCCCTGATTAAGACAGTGTTTGAGACCTACGATTTGGATCAACAAGTCCTCCCCACAAGATTGATGTAATCTCTCGTCTAGTTTTACAGACTAGACGAAAGTTGTTATGTTTTCGTCTCTTTCCAAATTTAAAAATATATTTCTCGCAGTGGCGTATTTAGGGGGTGGCTTCCGGGCTTAAGCCCCCCCCCCCGAAATCTTACTTAGTATAGTAAAGTAAATGATATATCTTGCAGAATTTTCACATTTCCAGGCAAAGCCCCCCTCCGAAAGTTAGCAAAGCCCCTCCCGAAAGAAAATCGTAAATACGCCACTGATTTCTCGTTTTGTCCCTCATCTTCTTTTCAACTTGATTTTGAGTTTAACGTTCTTTTCAGTAACGAGACTATATGAAACATGAACTTACAGTTTAGTATGAGATCCGAATAACACGAGCTTCCGGCGGGAATCAAACTCGGATCTCCCACACCAAAAGGCGCGTACGCTAACAGCTTAGCCGTGAGTGAGCTCAGATTGTTTTTCAAAATAAGACGAGAAATATCTCATTTGCTGGGCAACATTATCCATCGTTACATGTACACTGACAACAATTTTCTACCACCTGCGCCTCCTCCTCCTTTGCTCAAGTGTTTTTTACAGTGATTTCTCTCGATTGTAAAAACGCGATCTTACGTCATCCCTCGGCCAGTTGGAGATAACTGTTCCAAACACTAGTGCCATCTGTACCTCAATTCTATTAACTACTTTAATCATTGTCCAAATAAAACTTGTAGATCTGGGGTTATCTGTGCTGGAAGCCATTTTGTCTCTATCTTCAATTCCTTTTGTCCAGCAAGTGTATCGTTCACTTCCATCACACTTAGCGAGCATTGTATTTGACGGTTGAAAAGCAAAAATAAGGCTTTAGTTATGATTGCTATAAATCTGCTGTGACATTTCATCACGGAGTATTTTCTAGCGTGAAGAGCGAAGCTAGAGCATCAGCAAAAGTTTGGACGACACGCGAGATGGAGTAATTTCACGCTGGATACACAGCATCCACTCAATTTTTGATTGGCTTACAGTTCAAAGTCGTCTCATGTGTGAGCCTTTCATGTGTGATACGTATACACTTTCATTCACAGAAAGTGTATTTGTGTGTATATCTACAGAGTCAACTTATGAATAAATGCATGTATCTCATAGTGGTAATTGCTTACTAGGTGCTTTTTCCTTCTTTCATTTAAACTGACTTAAAAAAAAAAAAAAAAAAAAAAAAAAGACGAGGAGTTTGTTAATTCGACTCATGTACAGTACGTACACTAGAAAATGCCCCTGCCTGTTACTGTGGGCAACATTATGCTTTTTCCTTGTGCATCTTTCATATAGCATTCGTCCAAGGGCGTACCCACGAGGGGTCAACCAAGTCCAGACCCCCTTCCAACGTTTCGAACTCACCATACATTTTAACACTTTCTCAATAAAATTATATTTGTTTAACAGGGAACTGATTTATACAGCATGAAAATTTGATCTTCCACTACATCTGTACTCTTTCTCTTATAAAAACAATTTAATTCTGTCATTTTCCTTGAAAATATAGGTGGAAGTATTTTGCAATTACTTATTGGGTAGAGAATGATGGCCGTTCAATTCTACAAAGACGTAATGGCTTTTAGTATTGGAATATCCCTCCCCCCAAGCTTCAACCCCTCCCAACAAAAAATTATGGATGTGCGCCTGAATTCGTTTGAACTCGGAAGTATCGCGCAAAAT
This sequence comes from Thermobia domestica, assembly GCF_964235325.1. NCBI lineage: Eukaryota > Metazoa > Arthropoda > Insecta > Zygentoma > Lepismatidae > Thermobia > Thermobia domestica. The sequence continues at coordinate 6,946,824 of NC_137460.1, read as the reverse complement.
TTGAACCTTTCGTATGGCCATGTTACAAAGGCCCCCCACACGCCTTTTTCTTCCATGTTATAGGTCTTTTTTTTTTAATAGAAACTATTAAACACGTATATAATTATTTTAAATGAACGGTTCAAAAAAAAGTTTCATATCGATAATTTAACGGGTATTCCCTTACTAGTTATAATTTAGACTTTAGAGCACTGGTTCATAAACTTTTCAAGCCTAGCGCCCCTTGAGTGAATGCGATTGTTTTGAGTATCCCCGGCCATCTTAACCCAATCTATCCATGCACAAAGCTGAATGAAAGACTTGGATGAGGCAGTCAGTGTTGCCAGATCTGAAGGTTAGAATGTAACGAGATTATGCTCCAAAAATAGCGGATTTGAACTATTTGTAGTCCAAAACATAAAAATGAATTGTTTGGCAACAATACGCTTTTACTAATGATATATGTATACACGAATTCTTATCGATTTAATAGAAGCATGTGGATTTTAAAATACGTGAGATTCTAGTGTACAACGGTCAGGTGGCGACCGCAGCTCCGAGTTGTTAGCGGGAGTGCTAGGTCACAATCCGCACTACGTAAGAGGAAGAACAACAGAGCGCAGTGAACTGTGCAGACCGCGACAGTATAAAGGAGCAACTTTTCTGATTCCCAAATAAATATATGTTTGTCTAAGTCAATTTTGTGGGGTTTTGTTCTCTTTACAAATTTTTCTTCACTGTTACTTTTCACTTCGTCAATTTATTTGCTACATTCTTTGTCTGCAAGTCACGAATTTTGGGAGATTTTATTATACTTTACTCATTATGTTAATATGGGTAATGCAGTAACAATTAAATTTGCAATGTTCATATTCATTCAGCTCCGTTCAACTACTAGGCCTTGGGACAGCAATATGGTCAGTGATGCTGCAACCAGTGTTTCTTTCAGAAACAATATTCCGGGAGGGCACACTTAGCATTCCGGAAGGGGGGGGGCACTGCTCATACTATTCTATTTATTATTATATTAAGGCGGTATTATTTTGGTGTCCTCCGGGGGACATTCTCAGATCTCCGTGGGGCAGTGCCCTCCCAAAATAAAACATGTCTAGAAGAAATACTGGCTCCAACAGCGCAAATTCAACAATTGTCTAGTGTTGTTAGATCTTAAGATTAAAAGGCACTAAAATAAGAATTGAACTAGTATGGAAATGTTAGTTTTAATAAAATTATCTTTCATTGCGAATTTAGTATTCAACAAACAAAATATTTTATTGTATTGTATAAAACAAATAACGTTTTGTGAGTTTATATGTGAAAATAAAAAAAAAAGTTTCGCATTCTTAAGAGTTATAGGTTTTTGGATAATTAGAGTAGCCCCCCAAAAAGTAGCTCAATTTGAAATTTTGGTAGCTAAGGCATTAAAACTACTCCAAATCCGCTACTTGTAGCCCAATCTGACAACACTGGAAGTAGTCTAAGAACCAATAAAATCAGCCTTGAAAAATATTATTTCTATATACATATCCTTTCTCATTTATTTATTTTACCATGTTGGTCTCTTATTTTCCAAAAGAAAGACAGAAACCAGAGTTTATTTGAAATACAATCTAAATGCGAAATATAATCAACCTATTAGTTTATTATTATTATTATTATTATTATTATTATTATTATTTCATTAAAAGATCCTGAACATTTGAATAATTTGTAAAATACATAATGACTTTCGTCCAATAATAACAAAATGGTCTAATAGCTCTGAAATCTCAAATGCGCTGTAGATATTCCAATGCTCCCAACTGCTTCTTTTTGTTTTAGCGCCCCTTTTAGAAACTAGAACGCTCACGTTAAGAAGTAATGGTTTAGAGTTCTTAGATCACCACCTTACCTTAACTCAACTTCTACATTATCTGAGGTTCTCAAGTTATGCATCCAAAATAGACAACATACAAACGGTTAAACACATACACACAGTTATTACAGTTACAACACAAATTTACAAGTCGTCCCCTGTTTTTTTTTTAATTACTTAAGGTATTCCAAGATATAAATACCTTATTAAGTACAATTGCAGGCCCTATGCTTTTTCTTCTTATCTCTTCTCTTCCCTTATATGGCTGAAGGGTAATTAGGGTATTTACAAAGGGTGATCAGAAATTAAGGTTGCAAAGCCTTCATTGAAATGTGTAAATACAACCAGTACAGGAGCGGATCCAGGACGGACCTCTGGGGAGGCAGTGGGTTGTAATATTGATACTTTGAGTTACTTTAAAGAGCTCCGAACTCTGGGATGGGTTTTATTTACATATAAATTAAGAAAGTTTCCTCTTCTGGGGCCAAACGCCCCGATCGCCCCCCCCCCTGGATCCACCTCTGAACCAGTACAGCCAACAGATAGTACATATATTAGGTTATTTATCGACATAGTCTCCATATAGGCTAAGGTACTTGTCACATCGTGGGATGAGTTTGAAGATTTCCCCCTGGTAAAAATCCTGTCAGTGCGTGTTCAGCCACGTTGTCACGAAGTGTTTCACCTCCTCGTCTGAAGAGAAGCGACGGCCTCCTAGTCTCCATATCGGTTGAGGCACTTTTTACATCGTGGGATGAGCTTGAAGATTTCCCCCTGGTAAAAATCCTGTCTTTGCGTGTTCATCCACGTTGTCACGAAGTGTTTCACCTCCTCGTCTGAAGAGAAGCGACGGCCTCCTAGTCTCCATATCGGTTGAGGCACTTTTTACATCGTGGGATGAGTTTGAAGATTTCCCCCTGGTAAAAATCCTGTCAGTGCGTGTTCAGCCACGTTGTCACGAAGTGTTTCACCTCCTCGTCTGAAGAGAAGCGACGGCCTCCTAGTCTCCATATCGGTTGAGGCACTTTTTACATCGTGGGATGAGCTTGAAGATTTCCCCCTGGTAAAAATCCTGTCTTTGCGTGTTCATCCACGTTGTCACGAAGTGTTTCACCTCCTCGTCTGAAGAGAAGCGACGGCCTCCTAGTCTCCATATCGGTTGAGGCACTTTTTACATCGTGGGATGAGTTTGAAGATTTCCCCCTGGTAAAAATCCTGTCAGTGCGTGTTCAGCCACGTTGTCACGAAGTGTTTCACCTCCTCGTCTGAAGAGAAGCGACGGCCTCCTAGTCTCCATATCGGTTGAGGCACTTTTTACATCGTGGGATGAGTTTGAAGATTTCCCCCTGGTAAAAATCCTGTCAGTGCGTGTTCAGCCACGTTGTCACGAAGTGTTTCACCTCCTCGTCTGAAGAGAAGCGACGGCCTCCTAGTCTCCATATCGGTTGAGGCACTTTTTACATCGTGGGATGAGCTTGAAGATTTCCCCCTGGTAAAAATCCTGTCTTTGCGTGTTCATCCACGTTGTCACGAAGTGTTTCACCTCCTCGTCTGAAGAGAAGCGACGGCCTCCTAGTCTCCATATCGGTTGAGGCACTTTTTACATCGTGGGATGAGTTTGAAGATTTCCCCCTGGTAAAAATCCTGTCAGTGCGTGTTCAGCCACGTTGTCACGAAGTGTTTCACCTCCTCGTCTGAAGAGAAGCGACGGCCTCCTAGTCTCCATATCGGTTGAGGCACTTTTTACATCGTGGGATGAGCTTGAAGATTTCCCCCTGGTAAAAATCCTGTCTTTGCGTGTTCAGCCACGTTGTCACGAAGTGTTTCACCTCCTCGTCTGAAGAGAAGCGACGGCCTCCTAGTCTCCATATCGGTTGAGGCACTTTTTACATCGTGGGATGAGCTTGAAGATTTCCCCCTGGTAAAAATCCTGTCTTTGCGTGTTCAGCCACGTTGTCACGAAGTGTTTTACCTCCTCGTCTGAAGAGAAGCGACGGCCTCCTAGTCTCCATATCGGTTGAGGCACTTTTTACATCGTGGGATGAGCTTGAAGATTTCCCCCTGGTAAAAATCCTGTCTTTGCGTGTTCATCCACGTTGTCACGAAGTGTTTCACCTCCTCGTCTGAAGAGAAGCGACGGCCTCCTAGTCTCCATATCGGTTGAGGCACTTTTTACATCGTGGGATGAGTTTGAAGATTTCCCCTGGTAAAAATCCTGTCAGTGCGTGTTCAGCCACGTTGTCACGAAGTGTTTCACCTCCTCGTCTGAAGAGAAGCGACGGCCTCCTAGTCTCCATATCGGTTGAGGCACTTTTTACATCGTGGGATGAGTTTGAAGATTTCCCCCTGGTAAAAATCCTGTCAGTGCGTGTTCAGCCACGTTGTCACGAAGTGTTTCACCTCCTCGTCTGAAGAGAAGCGACGGCCTCCTAGTCTCCATATCGGTTGAGGCACTTTTTACATCGTGGGATGAGTTTGAAGATTTCCCCCTGGTAAAAATCCTGTCAGTGCGTGTTCAGCCACGTTGTCACGAAGTGTTTCACCTCCTCGTCTGAAGAGAAGCGACGGCCTCCTAGTCTCCATATCGGTTGAGGCACTTTTTACATCGTGGGATGAGTTTGAAGATTTCCCCTGGTAAAAATTCTGTCAGTGCGTGTTCAGCCACGTTGTCACGAAGTGTTTTACCTCCTCGTCTGAAGAGAAGCGACGGCCTCCTAGTCTCCATATCGGTTGAGGCACTTTTTACATCGTGGGATGAGTTTGAAGATTTCCCCCTGGTAAAAATCCTGTCAGTGCGTGTTCAGCCACGTTGTCACGAAGTGTTTCACCTCCTCGTCTGAAGAGAAGCGACGGCCTCCTAGTCTCCATATCGGTTGAGGCACTTTTTACATCGTGGGATGAGTTTGAAGATTTCCCCTGGTAAAAATTCTGTCAGTGCGTGTTCAGCCACGTTGTCACGAAGTGTTTTACCTCCTCGTCTGAAGAGAAGCGACGGCCTCCTAGTCTCCATATCGGTTGAGGCACTTTTTACATCGTGGGATGAGTTTGAAGATTTCCCCCTGGTAAAAATCCTGTCAGTGCGTGTTCAGCCACGTTGTCACGAAGTGTTTCACCTCCTCGTCTGAAGAGAAGCGACGGCCTCCTAGTCTCCATATCGGTTGAGGCACTTTTTACATCGTGGGATGAGTTTGAAGATTTCCCCCTGGTAAAAATCCTGTCAGTGCGTGTTCAGCCACGTTGTCACGAAGTGTTTCACCTCCTCGTCTGAAGAGAAGCGACGGCCTCCTAGTCTCCATATCGGTTGAGGCACTTTTTACATCGTGGGATGAGTTTGAAGATTTCCCCTGGTAAAAATCCTGTCAGTGCGTGTTCAGCCACGTTGTCACGAAGTGTTTCTACCTCCTCGTCTGAAGAGAAGCGACGGCCTCCTAGTCTCCATATCGGTTGAGGCACTTTTTACATCGTGGGATGAGTTTGAAGATTTCCCCCTGGTAAAAATCCTGTCAGTGCGTGTTCAGCCACGTTGTCACGAAGTGTTTCACCTCCTCGTCTGAAGAGAAGCGACGGCCTCCTAGTCTCCATATCGGTTGAGGCACTTTTTACATCGTGGGATGAGTTTGAAGATTTCCCCTGGTAAAAATTCTGTCAGTGCGTGTTCAGCCACGTTGTCACGAAGTGTTTTACCTCCTCGTCTGAAGAGAAGCGACGGCCTCCTAGTCTCCATATCGGTTGAGGCACTTTTTACATCGTGGGATGAGTTTGAAGATTTCCCCCTGGTAAAAATCCTGTCAGTGCGTGTTCAGCCACGTTGTCACGAAGTGTTTCACCTCCTCGTCTGAAGAGAAGCGACGGCCTCCTAGTCTCCATATCGGTTGAGGCACTTTTTACATCGTGGGATGAGTTTGAAGATTTCCCCTGGTAAAAATTCTGTCAGTGCGTGTTCAGCCACGTTGTCACGAAGTGTTTACCTCCTCGTCTGAAGAGAAGCGACGGCCTCCTAGTCTCCATATCGGTTGAGGCACTTTTTACATCGTGGGATGAGTTTGAAGATTTCCCCCTGGTAAAAATCCTGTCAGTGCGTGTTCAGCCACGTTGTCACGAAGTGTTTCACCTCCTCGTCTGAAGAGAAGCGACGGCCTCCTAGTCTCCATATCGGTTGAGGCACTTTTTACATCGTGGGATGAGTTTGAAGATTTCCCCCTGGTAAAAATCCTGTCAGTGCGTGTTCAGCCACGTTGTCACGAAGTGTTTCACCTCCTCGTCTGAAGAGAAGCGACGGCCTCCTAGTCTCCATATCGGTTGAGGCACTTTTTACATCGTGGGATGAGTTTGAAGATTTCCCCTGGTAAAAATTCTGTCAGTGCGTGTTCAGCCACGTTGTCACGAAGTGTTTTACCTCCTCGTCTGAAGAGAAGCGACGGCCTCCTAGTCTCCATATCGGTTGAGGCACTTTTTACATCGTGGGATGAGTTTGAAGATTTCCCCCTGGTAAAAATCCTGTCAGTGCGTGTTCAGCCACGTTGTCACGAAGTGTTTCACCTCCTCGTCTGAAGAGAAGCGACGGCCTCCTAGTCTCCATATCGGTTGAGGCACTTTTTACATCGTGGGATGAGTTTGAAGATTTCCCCCTGGTAAAAATCCTGTCAGTGCGTGTTCAGCCACGTTGTCACGAAGTGTTTCACCTCCTCGTCTGAAGAGAAGCGACGGCCTCCTAGTCTCCATATCGGTTGAGGCACTTTTTACATCGTGGGATGAGTTTGAAGATTTCCCCTGGTAAAAATTCTGTCAGTGCGTGTTCAGCCACGTTGTCACGAAGTGTTTTACCTCCTCGTCTGAAGAGAAGCGACGGCCTCCTAGTCTCCATATCGGTTGAGGCACTTTTTACATCGTGGGATGAGTTTGAAGATTTCCCCCTGGTAAAAATCCTGTCAGTGCGTGTTCAGCCACGTTGTCACGAAGTGTTTCACCTCCTCGTCTGAAGAGAAGCGACGGCCTCCTAGTCTCCATATCGGTTGAGGCACTTTTTACATCGTGGGATGAGTTTGAAGATTTCCCCTGGTAAAAATTCTGTCAGTGCGTGTTCAGCCACGTTGTCACGAAGTGTTTCACCTCCTCGTCTGAAGAGAAGCGACGGCCTCCTAGTCTCCATATCGGTTGAGGCACTTTTTACATCGTGGGATGAGTTTGAAGATTTCCCCTGGTAAAAATCCTGTCAGTGCGTGTTCAGCCACGTTGTCACGAAGTGTTTTCACCTCCTCGTCTGAAGAGAAGCGACGGCCTCCTAGTCTCCATATCGGTTGAGGCACTTTTTACATCGTGGGATGAGTTTGAAGATTTCCCCCTGGTAAAAATCCTGTCAGTGCGTGTTCAGCCACGTTGTCACGAAGTGTTTCACCTCCTCGTCTGAAGAGAAGCGACGGCCTCCTAGTCTCCATATCGGTTGAGGCACTTTTTACATCGTGGGATGAGTTTGAAGATTTCCCCCTGGTAAAAATTCTGTCAGTGCGTGTTCAGCCACGTTGTCACGAAGTGTTTTACCTCCTCGTCTGAAGAGAAGCGACGGCCTCCTAGTCTCCATATCGGTTGAGGCACTTTTTACATCGTGGGATGAGTTTGAAGATTTCCCCCTGGTAAAAATTCTGTCAGTGCGTGTTCAGCCACGTTGTCACGAAGTGTTTTCACCTCCTCGTCTGAAGAGAAGCGACGGCCTCCTAGTCTCCATATCGGTTGAGGCACTTTTTACATCGTGGGATGAGTTTGAAGATTTCCCCCTGGTAAAAATCCTGTCAGTGCGTGTTCAGCCACGTTGTCACGAAGTGTTTCACCTCCTCGTCTGAAGAGAAGCGACGGGCCTCCTAGTCTCCATATCGGTTGAGGCACTTTTTACATCGTGGGATGAGTTTGAAGATTTCCCTGGTAAAAATTCTGTCAGTGCGTGTTCAGCCACGTTGTCACGAAGTGTTTTACCTCCTCGTCTGAAGAGAAGCGACGGCCTCCTAGTCTCCATATCGGTTGAGGCACTTTTTACATCGTGGGATGAGTTTGAAGATTTCCCCCTGGTAAAAATCCTGTCAGTGCGTGTTCAGCCACGTTGTCACGAAGTGTTTCACCTCCTCGTCTGAAGAGAAGCGACGGCCTCCTAGTCTCCATATCGGTTGAGGCACTTTTTACATCGTGGGATGAGTTTGAAGATTTCCCCTGGTAAAAATCCTGTCAGTGCGTGTTCAGCCACGTTGTCACGAAGTGTTTCACCTCCTCGTCTGAAGAGAAGCGACGGCCTCCTAGTCTCCATATCGGTTGAGGCACTTTTTACATCGTGGGATGAGTTTGAAGATTTCCCCCTGGTAAAAATCCTGTCAGTGCGTGTTCAGCCACGTTGTCACGAAGTGTTTCACCTCCTCGTCTGAAGAGAAGCGACGGCCTCCTAGTCTCCATATCGGTTGAGGCACTTTTTACATCGTGGGATGAGTTTGAAGATTTCCCCCTGGTAAAAATCCTGTCAGTGCGTGTTCAGCCACGTTGTCACGAAGTGTTTCACCTCCTCGTCTGAAGAGAAGCGACGGCCTCCTAGTCTCCATATCGGTTGAGGCACTTTTTACATCGTGGGATGAGTTTGAAGATTTCCCCCTGGTAAAAATCCTGTCAGTGCGTGTTCAGCCACGTTGTCACGAAGTGTTTCACCTCCTCGTCTGAAGAGAAGCGACGGCCTCCTAGTCTCCATATCGGTTGAGGCACTTTTTACATCGTGGGATGAGTTTGAAGATTTCCCCCTGGTAAAAATCCTGTCAGTGCGTGTTCAGCCACGTTGTCACGAAGTGTTTCACCTCCTCGTCTGAAGAGAAGCGACGGCCTCCTAGTCTCCATATCGGTTGAGGCACTTTTTACATCGTGGGATGAGTTTGAAGATTTCCCCCTGGTAAAAATCCTGTCAGTGCGTGTTCAGCCACGTTGTCACGAAGTGTTTCACCTCCTCGTCTGAAGAGAAGCGACGGCCTCCTAGTCTCCATATCGGTTGAGGCACTTTTTACATCGTGGGATGAGTTTGAAGATTTCCCCCTGGTAAAAATCCTGTCAGTGCGTGTTCAGCCACGTTGTCACGAAGTGTTTCACCTCCTCGTCTGAAGAGAAGCGACGGCCTCCTAGTCTCCATATCGGTTGAGGCACTTTTTACATCGTGGGATGAGTTTGAAGATTTCCCCTGGTAAAAATCCTGTCAGTGCGTGTTCAGCCACGTTGTCACGAAGTGTTTCACCTCCTCGTCTGAAGAGAAGCGACGGCCTCCTAGTCTCCATATCGGTTGAGGCACTTTTTACATCGTGGGATGAGTTTGAAGATTTCCCCCTGGTAAAAATCCTGTCAGTGCGTGTTCAGCCACGTTGTCACGAAGTGTTTCACCTCCTCGTCTGAAGAGAAGCGACGGCCTCCTAGTCTCCATATCGGTTGAGGCACTTTTTACATCGTGGGATGAGTTTGAAGATTTCCCCTGGTAAAAATTCTGTCAGTGCGTGTTCAGCCACGTTGTCACGAAGTGTTTCACCTCCTCGTCTGAAGAGAAGCGACGGCCTCCTAGTCTCCATATCGGTTGAGGCACTTTTTACATCGTGGGATGAGTTTGAAGATTTCCCCCTGGTAAAAATCCTGTCAGTGCGTGTTCAGCCACGTTGTCACGAAGTGTTTCACCTCCTCGTCTGAAGAGAAGCGACGGCCTCCTAGTCTCCATATCGGTTGAGGCACTTTTTACATCGTGGGATGAGTTTGAAGATTTCCCCCTGGTAAAAATCCTGTCAGTGCGTGTTCAGCCACGTTGTCACGAAGTGTTTCACCTCCTCGTCTGAAGAGAAGCGACGGCCTCCTAGTCTCCATATCGGTTGAGGCACTTTTTACATCGTGGGATGAGTTTGAAGATTTCCCCCTGGTAAAAATTCTGTCAGTGCGTGTTCAGCCACGTTGTCACGAAGTGTTTTACCTCCTCGTCTGAAGAGAAGCGACGGCCTCCTAGTCTCCATATCGGTTGAGGCACTTTTTACATCGTGGGATGAGTTTGAAGATTTCCCCCTGGTAAAAATCCTGTCAGTGCGTGTTCAGCCACGTTGTCACGAAGTGTTTCACCTCCTCGTCTGAAGAGAAGCGACGGCCTCCTAGTCTCCATATCGGTTGAGGCACTTTTTACATCGTGGGATGAGTTTGAAGATTTCCCCTGGTAAAAATTCTGTCAGTGCGTGTTCAGCCACGTTGTCACGAAGTGTTTCACCTCCTCGTCTGAAGAGAAGCGACGGCCTCCTAGTCTCCATATCGGTTGAGGCACTTTTTACATCGTGGGATGAGTTTGAAGATTTCCCCTGGTAAAAATCCTGTCAGTGCGTGTTCAGCCACGTTGTCACGAAGTGTTTCACCTCCTCGTCTGAAGAGAAGCGACGGCCTCCTAGTCTCCATATCGGTTGAGGCACTTTTTACATCGTGGGATGAGTTTGAAGATTTCCCCCTGGTAAAAATCCTGTCAGTGCGTGTTCAGCCACGTTGTCACGAAGTGTTTCACCTCCTCGTCTGAAGAGAAGCGACGGCCTCCTAGTCTCCATATCGGTTGAGGCACTTTTTACATCGTGGGATGAGTTTGAAGATTTCCCCTGGTAAAAATTCTGTCAGTGCGTGTTCAGCCACGTTGTCACGAAGTGTTTTACCTCCTCGTCTGAAGAGAAGCGACGGCCTCCTAGTCTCCATATCGGTTGAGGCACTTTTTACATCGTGGGATGAGTTTGAAGATTTCCCCTGGTAAAAATCCTGTCAGTGCGTGTTCAGCCACGTTGTCACGAAGTGTTTCACCTCCTCGTCTGAAGAGAAGCGACGGCCTCCTAGTCTCCATATCGGTTGAGGCACTTTTTACATCGTGGGATGAGTTTGAAGATTTCCCCCTGGTAAAAATCCTGTCAGTGCGTGTTCAGCCACGTTGTCACGAAGTGTTTCACCTCCTCGTCTGAAGAGAAGCGACGGCCTCCTAGTCTCCATATCGGTTGAGGCACTTTTTACATCGTGGGATGAGTTTGAAGATTTCCCCTGGTAAAAATTCTGTCAGTGCGTGTTCAGCCACGTTGTCACGAAGTGTTTTACCTCCTCGTCTGAAGAGAAGCGACGGCCTCCTAGTCTCCATATCGGTTGAGGCACTTTTTACATCGTGGGATGAGTTTGAAGATTTCCCCCTGGTAAAAATCCTGTCAGTGCGTGTTCAGCCACGTTGTCACGAAGTGTTTCACCTCCTCGTCTGAAGAGAAGCGACGGCCTCCTAGTCTCCATATCGGTTGAGGCACTTTTTACATCGTGGGATGAGTTCTGGTAAAAATCTCTGGTCAGTGCGTGTTCAGCCACGTTGTCACGAAGTGTTTCACCTCCTCGGTCTGAAGAGAAGACGCAGAGCGGGCCTCCTAGTCTCCATATCGGTTGAGGCACTTTTTACATCGTGGGATGAGTTTGAAGATTTCCCCCTGGTAAAAATCCTGTCAGTGCGTGTTCAGCACACGTTGTCACGAAGTGTTTTTACCTCCTCGTCTGAAGAGAAGCGACGGCCTCCTAGTCTCCATATCGTTGAGGCACTTTTTACATCGTGGGATGAGTTTGAAGATTTCCCCTGGTAAAAATCCTGTCAGTGCGTGTTCAGCCACGTTGTCACGAAGTGTTTTCACCTCCTCGTCTGAAGAGAAGCGACGGCCTCCTAGTCTCCATATCGGTTGAGGCACTTTTTACATCGTGGGATGAGTTTGAAGATTTCCCCCTGGTAAAAATCCTGTCAGTGCGTGTTCAGCCACGTTGTCACGAAGTGTTTTCACCTCCTCGTCTGAAGAGAAGCGACGGCCTCCTAGTCTCCATATCGGTTTGAGGCACTTTTTACATCGTGGGATGAGTTTGAAGATTTCCCCCTGGTAAAAATCCTGTCAGTGCGTGTTCAGCCACGTTGTCACGAAGTGTTTCACCTCCTCGTCTGAAGAGAAGCGACGGCCTCCTAGTCTCCATATCGGTTGAGGCACTTTTTACATCGTGGGATGAGTTTGAAGATTTCCCCCTGGTAAAAATCCTGTCAGTGCGTGTTCAGCCACGTTGTCACGAAGTGTTTCACCTCCTCGTCTGAAGAGAAGCGACGGCCTCCTAGTCTCCATATCGGTTGAGGCACTTTTTTACATCGTGGGATGAGTTTGAAGATTTCCCCTGGTAAATATTCTGTCAGTGCGTGTTCAGCCACGTTGTCACGAAGTGTTTTACCTCCTCGTCTGAAGAGAAGCGACGGCCTCCTAGTCTCCATATCGGTTGAGGCACTTTTTACATCGTGGGATGAGTTTGAAGATTTCCCCCTGGTAAAAATCCTGTCAGTGCGTGTTCAGCCACGTTGTCACGAAGTGTTTCACCTCCTCGTCTGAAGAGAAGCGACGGCCTCCTAGTCTCCATATCGGTTGAGGCACTTTTTACATCGTGGGATGAGTTTGAAGATTTCCCCCTGGTAAAAATCCTGTCAGTGCGTGTTCAGCCACGTTGTCACGAAGTGTTTCACCTCCTCGTCTGAAGAGAAGCGACGGCCTCCTAGTCTCCATATCGGTTGAGGCACTTTTTACATCTTGGGATGAGTTTGAAGATTTCCCCTGGTAAAAATCCTGTCAGTGCGTGTTCAGCCACGTTGTCACGAAGTGTTTCACCTCCTCGTCTGAAGAGAAGCGACGGCCTCCTAGTCTCCATATCGGTTGAGGCACTTTTTACATCGTGGGATGAGTTTGAAGATTTCCCCCTGGTAAAAATCCTGTCAGTGCGTGTTCAGCCACGTTGTCACGAAGTGTTTCACCTCCTCGTCTGAAGAGAAGCGACGGCCTCCTAGTCTCCATATCGGTTGAGGCACTTTTTACATCGTGGGATGAGTTTGAAGATTTCCCCCTGGTAAAAATCCTGTCAGTGCGTGTTCAGCCACGTTGTCACGAAGTGTTTCACCTCCTCGTCTGAAGAGAAGCGACGGCCTCCTAGTCTCCATATCGGTTGAGGCACTTTTTACATCGTGGGATGAGTTTGAAGATTTCCCCCTGGTAAAAATCCTGTCAGTGCGTGTTCAGCCACGTTGTCACGAAGTGTTTCACCTCCTCGTCTGAAGAGAAGCGACGGCCTCCTAGTCTCCATATCGGTTGAGGCACTTTTTACATCGTGGGATGAGTTTGAAGATTTCCCCTGGTAAAAATTCTGTCAGTGCGTGTTCAGCCACGTTGTCACGAAGTGTTTTACCTCCTCGTCTGAAGAGAAGCGACGGCCTCCTAGTCTCCATATCGGTTGAGGCACTTTTTACATCGTGGGATGAGTTTGAAGATTTCCCCCTGGTAAAAATCCTGTCAGTGCGTGTTCAGCCACGTTGTCACGAAGTGTTTCACCTCCTCGTCTGAAGAGAAGCGACGGCCTCCTAGTCTCCATATCGGTTGAGGCACTTTTTACATCGTGGGATGAGTTTGAAGATTTCCCCCTGGTAAAAATCCTGTCAGTGCGTGTTCAGCCACGTTGTCACGAAGTGTTTCACCTCCTCGTCTGAAGAGAAGCGACGGCCTCCTAGTCTCCATATCGGTTGAGGCACTTTTTACATCGTGGGATGAGTTTGAAGATTTCCCCCTGGTAAAAATCCTGTCAGTGCGTGTTCAGCCACGTTGTCACGAAGTGTTTTACCTCCTCGTCTGAAGAGAAGCGACGGCCTCCTAGTCTCCATATCGGTTGAGGCACTTTTTACATCGTGGGATGAGTTTGAAGATTTCCCCCTGGTAAAAATCCTGTCAGTGCGTGTTCAGCCACGTTGTCACGAAGTGTTTCACCTCCTCGTCTGAAGAGAAGCGACGGCCTCCTAGTCTCCATATCGGTTGAGGCACTTTTTACATCGTGGGATGAGTTTGAAGATTTCCCCTGGTAAAAATTCTGTCAGTGCGTGTTCAGCCACGTTGTCACGAAGTGTTTTACCTCCTCGTCTGAAGAGAAGCGACGGCCTCCTAGTCTCCATATCGGTTGAGGCACTTTTTACATCGTGGGATGAGTTTGAAGATTTCCCCCTGGTAAAAATCCTGTCAGTGCGTGTTCAGCCACGTTGTCACGAAGTGTTTCACCTCCTCGTCTGAAGAGAAGCGACGGCCTCCTAGTCTCCATATCGGTTGAGGCACTTTTTACATCGTGGGATGAGTTTGAAGATTTCCCCCTGGTAAAAATCCTGTCAGTGCGTGTTCAGCCACGTTGTCACGAAGTGTTTCACCTCCTCGTCTGAAGAGAAGCGACGGCCTCCTAGTCTCCATATCGGTTGAGGCACTTTTTACATCGTGGGATGAGTTTGAAGATTTCCCCTGGTAAATATTCTGTCAGTGCGTGTTCAGCCACGTTGTCACGAAGTGTTTTACCTCCTCGTCTGAAGAGAAGCGACGGCCTCCTAGTCTCCATATCGGTTGAGGCACTTTTTACATCGTGGGATGAGTTTGAAGATTTCCCCCTGGTAAAAATCCTGTCAGTGCGTGTTCAGCCACGTTGTCACGAAGTGTTTCACCTCCTCGTCTGAAGAGAAGCGACGGCCTCCTAGTCTCCATATCGGTTGAGGCACTTTTTACATCGTGGGATGAGTTTGAAGATTTCCCCCTGGTAAAAATCCTGTCAGTGCGTGTTCAGCCACGTTGTCACGAAGTGTTTCACCTCCTCGTCTGAAGAGAAGCGACGGCCTCCTAGTCTCCATATCGGTTGAGGCACTTTTTACATCTTGGGATGAGTTTGAAGATTTCCCCTGGTAAAAATCCTGTCAGTGCGTGTTCAGCCACGTTGTCACGAAGTGTTTCACCTCCTCGTCTGAAGAGAAGCGACGGCCTCCTAGTCTCCATATCGGTTGAGGCACTTTTTACATCGTGGGATGAGTTTGAAGATTTCCCCCTGGTAAAAATCCTGTCAGTGCGTGTTCAGCCACGTTGTCACGAAGTGTTTCACCTCCTCGTCTGAAGAGAAGCGACGGCCTCCTAGTCTCCATATCGGTTGAGGCACTTTTTACATCGTGGGATGAGTTTGAAGATTTCCCCTGGTAAAAATCCTGTCAGTGCGTGTTCAGCCACGTTGTCACGAAGTGTTTCACCTCCTCGTCTGAAGAGAAGCGACGGCCTCCTAGTCTCCATATCGGTTGAGGCACTTTTTACATCGTGGGATGAGTTTGAAGATTTCCCCCTGGTAAAAATCCTGTCAGTGCGTGTTCAGCCACGTTGTCACGAAGTGTTTCACCTCCTCATCTGAATAGAAGCGACGGCCTCCTAGTCTCCATATCGGTTGAGGCACTTTTTACATCGTGGGATGAGTTTGAAGATTTCCCCCTGGTAAAAATCCTGTCAGTGCGTGTTCAGCCACGTTGTCACGAAGTGTTTTACCTCCTCGTCTGAAGAGAAGCGACGGCCTCCTAGTCTCCATATCGGTTGAGGCACTTTTTACATCGTGGGATGAGTTTGAAGATTTCCCCCTGGTAAAAATCCTGTCAGTGCGTGTTCAGCCACGTTGTCACGAAGTGTTTCACCTCCTCGTCTGAAGAGAAGCGACGGCCTCCTAGTCTCCATATCGGTTGAGGCACTTTTTACATCGTGGGATGAGTTTGAAGATTTCCCCCTGGTAAAAATCCTGTCAGTGCGTGTTCAGCCACGTTGTCACGAAGTGTTTCACCTCCTCGTCTGAAGAGAAGCGACGGCCTCCTAGTCTCCATATCGGTTGAGGCACTTTTTACATCGTGGGATGAGTTTGAAGATTTCCCCCTGGTAAAAATCCTGTCAGTGCGTGTTCAGCCACGTTGTCACGAAGTGTTTCACCTCCTCGTCTGAAGAGAAGCGACGGCCTCCTAGTCTCCATATCGGTTGAGGCACTTTTTACATCGTGGGATGAGTTTGAAGATTTCCCCCTGGTAAAAATCCTGTCAGTGCGTGTTCAGCCACGTTGTCACGAAGTGTTTCACCTCCTCGTCTGAAGAGAAGCGACGGCCTCCTAGTCTCCATATCGGTTGAGGCACTTTTTACATCGTGGGATGAGTTTGAAGATTTCCCCTGGTAAAAATCCTATCAGTGCGTGTTCAGCCACGTTGTCACAAAGCGTTTCACCTCCTCGTCTGAAGCGAAGAGATGGCCCCCTAGGTGCTCCTTCAAGTGCAGGAACAGGTAAAAGTCGCATAGAGCAAGGTCCGGGCTGTAGGGAATGTGGTCGATAATGATGTCCCAGCGAAGCCATGCTGTTAATCTGTTGATGTCATGGTGGGTTGGCCACTGCACTCCTCGTCGGTGACGTTTTCTCTCCCAGTCGCAAACTTTCGACAACATTCTACGACATACTGGCAAGACATAACAGTCTCTCCGCAAAACCTCTACCAGCTGTCTGTGAATTTCAGCCGCAGTTACATGTTTCGCCCACAGAAATCAAATAACCGAGCGGACTTCTTCACAAGACCAGTTTTCCAAGCTAATCGCCATTTGTGTTTACCTACAACTAGCGCCGTAGGTGGCGGGTGGCTGAAGGTCTGCACAGTTACCAACTCCATGTATTAAAATTACCGCACACTCCTCATTCCTCTATAACAGACGGAACTCCAAAAATATCGGCCTTGTAACCTTAGTTTTTGATCCTCCCTCGTAATTATTTTAAATAAATAGAAGTCTGAATACCAAACTTCATGACTCTAACCTTAAATTATTCCGAAATATGGCTAATTTTTTATAATAATCGTAATTCCACTGCCTTTTTCACATACTCACCTCATTTTCTTTCCTTTTACGTCAAATATCAAAAAGCGCTGAAATAAATACATTATTATTTTAAATAAGAAGTTCAAATAGCATATTTTGTCTCTAACTCTAAAGTCAGGCGCAAAATTTGAACGTCTTGTATGGACATTTTACTGAAGCATTCCATCCGTTTTACTATTATCCTAGATCAAACATCTAAAAACGCACATGTTTAATTTTGGTATACGATATTTGGACAAATTTACAGGTATAATTCAATAATTTGCATGAAAAGATATATTTACAAAGAACAAATTTTTGCACGCAATAGAATTATATACAAAGTAATACACTTGCATTTTAGGTTTACAAGTGTAGTGTTATAAGTGTAAAATCACTGTGAGTGCTTGACGACAGATAAAATAAGTGAGTGCATATGAAAAATGACTGTATTAGACACTATTTTCCAGCAGTGATGTATTTCTGCACAGCTTACAGAAGTTGTATTTTATGTCTACAAATGGAGCGCTACTAGTATGAAACCATGACGAGTGCTGTTCAAGACCCAGTTGTTTTCACTACCCTGCTTACGTGTATACTCACTGTCGCTGATGCTCCTGCTCCCTTCGGAAGCGCTCCCTTGCTATGGTTCGGTTTCACCCTGCCCCCGACTAGTTTAAATAGCATTCGTGCTTTTTAGTAGCCACCTAGCACAGGTTGGTATGCGTTTCTTTGCACTGTAGTTTTTATACCATACGTCCGGACACCGTATTTATACGCAAATCGTAAAAGAAATGTAGTTTTTGAACAATTACTTCCAATGGCTCCAGTGAATTTTATCTATACCGAGTGAGATATTTTCATGTCGAACGCGCAAATCATTTAAGGGACAATAAGAACAAAATTAGTGACAGAATTATAATTTTTCAATAATACGTTTCGAGTGTGTAAAAAGTAAACCTGCACGGTTAATTATTTCAGATAAGTCCAAACACTAAATTTCATATCTCTAATCCAGTGCCGTGCCGTGGAAAATCAGCGTCGAGGGCGAGAGTATAGAACGGCGCCCTCTCAGGGGCGGATCCAGAACCGACTTCTGGGGTGGGCGGTGGGTTGTCATACTGCTACTTTTAAGAGCTCCAAACTTTGGGATGGGTTTTATTTATAGGCCTATATATAAAATAAGAAAGTTTCCTCTTCTGGGGGGGCGATCGCCCCTATCTCCCCCTGGATCCGCCCCTGCGCCCTCGTACATATGAATAAGGTCGATAGATGACCTGTGAAGCGCATCCGGTGCAGTTTTACTATACGGATCCACAGATTGTACAAGGCCCAAAAAATTTAGGGAAGTCTTTTCTAACCCGTTTCTACTCCTACTGCTACCCCTACTTCTACTACTACTTATATTATGGATGCATGTAGTAAAACTGCAAGGCGCCACCATGCTTGGCGCAAAGTGTAAGAAAATTTTCAGAAATAAACCCTGCTTTTCCTTGATTTTGAGAACTTATTATTAGTTTTTCCCTTCCGTGCACATGCACATCCTCCCAAATTATGCGCCCCTTACTTCGGCTCCCGGGACCGTCGCCTCCCATACGGCATGGTACTGCCCTAGTCTTAATAAATTACTTACGTTAGATTAAAACTTTATTTCAAATTCAAACGTGTTTAAGGATCCAAAGTATTATGTTAAAAGGAATTTAACAAATTTTGTTGACAGACGCGCTACCTATATTTCCTCACTTGACACCGATCACAAATAAAAATCAGTTAGTAATTAAAACCCAAAATGGCAGCAAAGATTATTTTAAGTTGCAAACTCTTATACAAAAACTAGTTTAAGTTTACTTCCGCGACCACGTTTAATAATGAGCACAACTGATTAACTAAACCCGATACGAAACTGAATCTCAATTCATTTAAAAATGAGCGAATTGCATGAACTTCCTTTTAACGACAGGAACAACTAAACGATAAATCCATCTAGAAGTTCTCTTAAGATTGCTCTACTTTGTGGTTTCTCGCACGAACACTTTAGCTTTCTGTGTTTTTTATATTTCAATTTTCTAATTACAGTTTCATATGGAAGGGAAATTAGTTAGAAGGGAGTTAGCTAGAACGAAACAGTATCGATTTTTTACAGAAAGTAAAAGGGAAGGAGACTTAAATTACTTACTTGACCTGTCACATACGTTAACCTCATAACGCACAGAGAAACCACAATAAGATGTGTAGATACATATAAAATACATTAAATTTACAAATAAATTGTCGTGCCACTAGGGGAAAGTTGGTTCGATAAGCTTAGGTCAACAAACATGTGACGTTTTAATAAAGATTACTTTTGTTCCAAGAATTTAAATATGTTAAGATCTATTTTGTGAATGATTTATAGAGTTTTGTGTTCCTCGAGTTGTGTTAAATTTTGACACAAGTCTTGGAGTAAAGTGTTAAAATTACAGTCGATAAATCAATTACCTGAAATGATGAGGAGTCATTTTAGTAATAGATCATTCGTGTTGTTTCATGTATACTTTTCAAACAACTACTTTTACAAAAACATTTTTTTTGTATTAAACGGACATGATACTTATGAGGAATAAGAAAGTGTGGTATAAATTGTTTATAAGTTGTACGAGGAACGAACAACAGATAGCAGCATTTCGACTCGTGTAAATGTTGTCAGAAAATGCATATGTTCACAGAACTATTTTCGTGGGAGATTACAGGAAATGTAATGCTTTGTTCATTACTTGATATAAATGTCAGATATACCGCATAAACCTTTGCTCATAACAGAAAATAAAAACGAATACAAACTCTGAATGACGAATTGTTAGATATATATATAGTATCCTTAAAAGGTAATGTGCAGGTTTAAAATTAACGTATAAGTGTATCTATCTGCTACACAGGGTTTTGAGGTGATTGTTATACATTTACTAACTTACTGTTCTTAGCAAATGAATGGTTTCTCTGACCACTTACGGATAATACTGTTATTAATATAGGCTAGTATATTAATAGCCTCCGTTCTACGTTGTTGCTAAGAATGCATGGTGTATTTATAGAAACATCACAGTGGAGCTTTTCTTATTTCCAGGTTCCTTCGATCAAACACCTACTTCTGTAACACTGCCGCGGTGTTATTGCAACATCACTCAACACTGTTCTTATGTCAAATCGTTAACATGAGACTTCTGTTAACAGCAACACCGTTCCCTTGGTGTTTAAATATCATTCTAAAGTAGTAGTCATGCTGGAATCACTGGCTTGTGTTAACCATAGCACTAGACCATTGATGTTGAAATAACACTGTAAAGTGGTAGTTATTCTGGGACGTCTGGCTTGTGTTAATCATAACACTGGACCTTTCATTGTGAAATAACACTCTAAAACGGCAGTTATTCTTTATGATTGACTTGTGTTAACCATAACACAACCTTTGATGTTGAAATAACACCCTAAAGTGGTAATCATGCTGGGTCGATTGGCTTGTATTAACTACAACACTGGACCTTTGATGTTGTAATAACATTCTAAAGTGGTAGTTATTCTGGGACGATTGGTTTGTGTTAACCATAGCACTGAACCTTTGATGTTGAAATAACACCTAAAGTGGTAATCCCGCTGGGACGATTGACTTGTGTTAACCATTACATTGGAATGTTGAAATAACACTCTAAAGTGTTAGCTATGTTGGGACCACTGGCCTGTGTTAACCATAACAATGGACCTTTAATGATGAAATAACACACTACAATGGTAGTCATTCTGTAACGCCTGGCCTGTGTTAACTACAACACCTAAATGTTCGATGTTAAAATACCACGCGAAAGAGACAGTCACGCTGGAACGACTTTCCTGTGTTGAAATTAAATTGTTGTTAACACCACCATATTTGTATTTGCTCCTCTTTTCTGGACGTTTCAAGGCCTTTGTGGTCACTAGACCACTATATAGCACCCAGTGATCCATTTCTACAGAAGAAATAGTATTAATAATTTTACCATTCTTGTACTTGACAGATTATAATCCTAAGCAATTGGAATAATAGGGAAGCTCTATAGGAAGTATGCACCATAATTTTCTACGAAAGTTGTAGAGGAGAAGTATTTTGTTATTATGCCTGTACATGTGCAAACTTTCAACATGGAATTATTTTCTTTACTCTCTTCTTCTTGACAGACGGACTTCACTTTTGGTGCATGAGGGTCCTTGATTCGACCCCAGCTGCACAAAGTGAGCTTTGTGGTGGACAAACACCGTGTACGTGGGTTTTCTCGAGATTTTCCTGTTTTCTCCCACTTTCTTTATTCCACAATTTCCTTCATTTCTCATAATCACCGTCTCCTTTAGCCTGGCCGGCATTTAAAGTTTTCATTTCATTTTTGACAGACGGACAGGTGGATACACATTTTGAGCTGAATGGAAGAAGTTCGCTTGAATTTGCTTTAATAACCCACCTTAGTATTTTTAAAAAATCAAGAAATAATGTGAAATCTTTCAGTTAAGATCCCAAGTTAAAAGAGACCGGTGATTACTGAAAGTAAAGGATGAGGAGAAGCAGTTGGTGGCATAAGAGTGTAACAAGAAAACCAACGGACAAAGGGTTACAACCCGAACACGTCCACTATTTCGGGCCCTCAAACAATTGCAGCTAACGAAGGCCTCTGACAGGTGGGTACACGTGTTGTAAACGAAACGAAAGGGAAGGTGATTCGCCAATAACTGCAATGTTCTCTCACATTGTTTCTAGGCAACCAGGGTCACTGACCGCGCTGTTGCCGTTAATTGAGGGTTGAACCTTCTGTCAAGTAGCTTTCTCTGTTATAATACAGTTGTGTTTTGTCGTAATAGTTATTTTAGTATGTCCTTTTTTAAGTGTTCTTTCTGAATTACTTATAATTGTTGATTGTGAATAGTTTCAGTAGATATAACTACTGAAAATACTGGAACAACGAATAAGACAAGTGATAGACAAGTCTGTCACAGGAACATAGACAAGTCTGTCACAGGAAATTATATATGACGTACCCTTACGGTATTATTTCCAAGACGAAAAAGGAAATAAAAGCTTCCTTTTTTCCCGTAAAACAGGTGATCGCACTTCGAATGTTTAAAAAGTCAGAGGGCAGGGGGGACTTGCCTCTCTGGCTCATGAAAATGTATACGTAATATAGCAAACCACGTATATTAAATGCCTGAAATACCAGATGTAATATAGCAACCATGGAGATGGGTCCCCCTAGAAAATTTTCTTCAGGCGCCCCTGGCTGGTAAAAAAAAGTCAGGAGCAAGTCCAAAATCAACCGTAGATGACTTCACGAAGGATGCAATTCGATGCTATATTTATATATATACTACAAACAAAAGAAGTATCCAATTTCAAATAATCTTTTCGATTCGATATGGAGAGATACTGTCGATTATTTACGGGTACAAATTCAAACTGTCCCGAAGATACTTCAACAGTTAGATTGAGTTTCGATATTAGAAATGATGAAGAATGAAGATTTGATAAGAGAGGGAGGACATCACTTTTTTTGGGGGGGGGGGGGGACATGGTAAATATCGAACCTGAGAGAATAGGATGGTTTGACGAAACATGGGTAAAAGTTAAAATTCCAACAGCAAATGATAGAATGCTGAAAGTCCAATTGACAAAAGACAGAGATTTTTATTACGTTCAGTCAGGGAAGGGTTTGATATCGAACTGTTTCCGTGTGTTTTATATCATATAAAATGAGAAAAACTCCAAATTTTATGTAAAGCAATGCAAAACCAATTTAATTCATCTATTTTTTTAATACTTATCCTGTAGGAACGCATTCTATAGGTTCCATCAATTTACTACAAACACTCCTAAAATAAACATAAAAATAATACATAACTGTTAAATTCTGACTCCATTTTAGAATACATTTTCCTTTCAAGCAAATGGAAATTCATAGTCGTAATTTTTTTCGCCTATTGTCATTCCATGTACGAATATTGCTGCACTTAATTTATATCCATTTGGACTTCATTTTCAGACGCTATCTCTTTCACCATTGTCACTTTTTATCATTCGCTTTTTTGTTTCTTTTTCTAACTGAATTACTGATCTGCGAGATTGGCCATTACGCGAATTGTATGATCATTGATCGCTTGGTCTCGCCGTGTTATAAACTAAGTTCTCAGGTTTTTCATTCAGTAGTCACGTCAGGATGTAAGATAAGAGTTTTAGTTTTTATGATCATCCACTATCAGCAATATCGTCCTTTATATTTGTGGTCTTTTAGTGGTTGGGAGGCTTTCTTTTCGCTTAGTATTTTTTTTTTTTTATTCTCTAGAGCTGGTAGCTTGAAAGATAAGGGTCCGAGTTAATTTTTATACTTTTTACTTATAGAAAAAGAAAAGGAAGTATTATTACGTTCTATCAGTGGAAATAAAGAATTAACTAAGTAGGTCCAAAGTATCACAAAGTAACGATGTCATGAAAACATCTAAAATGGGTCAGAATAAACAGTTACAGCCATTTATGCGCTCTATTTCATCATACATAATTTTTAAAAATCAATTTTCACATTAAAATTACCACATTACAACAATTATTTATTTAAAAAATACTCAGTGATGTAATTGATTGGGTCCTAGATCTACACCTGAAGATATATAACCTCAATTGAGATGTAGAAAGAACTCTTTGGCAAATAGTGGAATGGGTTACACAATTTCGTTTGGTACTGTTAACCGCTGGCATATTTACAGATCCCAAACGTTTCGATGTCTTCCCACTTGCGACAGTCCTATTAACGACAGGAACTGTTAACTGTCCTATGAGCGACCGATTCGATCTGTTAACTGCTCTGTGAGTCACCGATTCGTTCATACTAAGATAATGGAAGAAGATTAAGGTTTTCTCTTCTTTAACTTGTTTCATGCTAATGTGATTTAGAAACTAACAAAATGTACTATGAAAAATTTCGCTCTACCTGAATTTAATAAGTGAGAATGCTTTCATTACATTAACAATCTTTTATACGTTTTTCCTAATATTATATTTTTGAATTAATTTCTATTAATACATTGACTATATCAAGGGGAAAACTAACTAAATACTTAGAGTAGCTCCGCCTTTGTCTATGATTCTAATATAATTAAAAATTTCATGTTAAAATTATACGGAGCATAAGTTTAGATTGAATATGTTTATGGCATAAGAAAGAAATCAGAAAGAGGTAGGGGCGCCCGAAGAAAATTTTCTAGGGAAGGCATCTCCATGATTGCTGTATCACGTCTTGTATATCTGATATTTAATATATGTGGTTTGGTATATTACGTATACATTTCTGTGAGCCAGGGGGCAACCCCTGCCTTCCCATCGGGCGCCCTTGGAAAGAGGGTGTTCATCACTTGAGGATATCAAAGAAATTTAAAAACACGGTGTATTCGAAGAAATTATTACACAAGTTACAAATCTCTCGTAGAACTTAACAGTTCGTCTAGTTATAAGGTACTATTTCAGATTGCTACACGACAAGCTTTTATGTATAAGTCAAAACAAGGAAGGAAGACAAATTAAGCAATTAGTTTACGTTTTAGTAGCTTACAATAGGGAAAAAGGTAGTTTAAAGAGTTTGTTTACCTTTTGGATTGTTTAGAGTGAACTGCATTGTAATTGGTGGGATTGGTTGAGAATAGCCAATCAGATGTAAGAGATCTCAAAAGCTGTCTTTTGTCACTGATTTTTTTTTTATTTTATTCACGGCAAAACTGTTACACGTTTAAGTTTTTCAAAATAAAATATATTACTGGGCTTAGTGAGTAATTAGATTTGAATCAAATAAAGTACAGAAAACAGAGCTTTTGAAGAAAGGGGATATTACAACTGGATTTTCAATAATTACATAGAAATATCCCTGCTGTCTTGTTAAGTTATTTGATATGTTTTATGTCAAATCTAACTCAAAATTAAAATAAGTTTTATTTGCACTCACAGTAGAGGAAAAATATATTTGACGAACAATATCACTGGCAAGTACATATTTCATACCAAGGTTGTTCGGGCGCTAATGACGCCAGAGGCAAACATAGTTTACGAGATGGAATCATATCATCATCCATCATCTCAATGTAAATGAACCGGTCGCTCATAGGACAGATAACAGTTCCTGTCGCTAATAAGACTGTCACTTCTGGGACTAATTCAACGTTTCAGGTATCTTCTGATCTTATTGGCAGATACAGATAGGACACGAAGAACCATGACATAGACTACATATAGCAGAAAGTAAAAACCAAATGCTGCCGGCCCTCTTAGCCGAGCATGCTAGTGGGGGTGCGGTGGCTCAGGACAATCACCGTGCTCGTGGGTTTTCTCGGGATTCTCCCGTTTCCTCCCACTTTTTCATTCCACCATTTCATTCATTACTCATCAGCACCGTCTCCTTTAGTCTAACCGGCATAATCGTGGGACGTAAAACTTAAACATTTCATTTCATTTCTGAGCATGCTAGTGATCAGGTTAGTGATAAAAATCGTTTTTGACGTGGGTTCAAACCCAGCCCAATGCTTTTTATTTTTTTAAATTTTCATAACACTTTTTTCATTAAAATAAGCGTGCAGTTTTACTATACAGATCCATAATAAAAGTAGAAGTAGTAGTAAAAGTAGTAGTAGTAGTAAGAACGGGTTAGAAACCCCGCAGGGGTTGGTTGAGTTCTGTTCTCGACATCAAATGGGCGAATTAGACTTGCCCAAATTATTTTGTACACTACATGACAAATGTAAAACAGCTGGCTAGGGTAGCGCGCGAAAATAATACAGGGTAGCGCGCGAATACTAAAAGGTTTGGGATCGGCAAAAATGCCAACCGCTGGAGGGTATTTGTTGTCATCTAGCGGCGAGATGAGTACCTTCTATTATCTTTGATTTAATAGATAAAAAACACCGTTAGTCGCAAAGGTGTTAACGGATTAATTCTATTAATAAATTCGGTCAAGAAAATCGCTTTAGATATTTATTGTAAAAACAGAATTCAGAGAGGATCCGTACAAAAAGCATTGCATTTCCTCGTCTGTCCGATTTGGGTGATTTTTGGATATGTTGTTACTGAGGAACCCCGGGCAATTGTTGATATGGGCCCAATTCCCTATGGCGAACCCCGTGACCTCCAGGGTTATCAAAAGTCATACCCTTACTTGGACTATCCTCATTTGCCGTAGCCCACTATAAAACACAACTATTTTTTTTTGTACGCCAAGTTCTACTATCATCCGTTGTGTGATTTTTGTGGACCCCTGGAGGGCACAGGGTTGGTCATAGAGAGTTGACCCCACCTATAAACAATTTCCTGGGAAATCCTCAGTTACAACATATCCAAAAATCATTCAAATCGGACAGACGAGGAAATGCAATGCTTTTGTAGTGTGATCTTTGGTGACCTCTGGAGGTCACAGGGTTGATCATAGGAAGTTGGCCGCATATAAACAATTGACCAGGGGGTCCTCAGCTACAACATATCAAAAAATCACCAAAATGGGACAGACGAGGAAATGCAATGATTTTTGTACGGTGTCCTTTACTCTTGTTCAAGAGTTATCGCAAGGTTCAAGAGTTATCGTTTGGAATAACAGACGAATGTGAGTCTCCGTTACACGTCAAGATATTAATCATAACAGACTAACGCCGTTAAACGAATTCGGACGGGAAAATTGCTCTAACTATCTATAGCAAATAATAATAATAAATAAATAAAATCTCTCCTCCGTTCTAGCGTTATCTTGTGTACGGACGATCGTACTAACATTACGTATTACGAGTCCCACTTATATAATCTTAATAAAAAAGCAAAAACTTTTCAAAAAAATCTTTCAGGAAAAATTCACTTATTTTACGATTTCAACTGCTATATTGGAAATTCGGTCTTGTGCGAGTCCCATTAACTGTGTATTTTAAACTCGTGTGTCATTTTATAACAATCTTAGTTATATACCGTATTTTACGGACTATATGAGGCACTTTTTTTCTTCGAAAAATTGCATCCAAAATACAGGTGCTTCTTGTACTCGAAATTAATAATCTTTCAGGAACTGCGGCATAAGTAACGCTCTCGATGACATTGAAGACCAAGAGCGCCGATTTATCTGTAAATTTGAGGGGGCCCATTAAGATGCAGAAGGTATACATATGAGAATTTGAAGACAAATTGCATTCAAATTACGCCAAATATTGTATATTCATAAACACAATAGGGGGCCCACATCAGCTTTGGGGGGCGCCCCTTCCCCGAGGATCGGCGCCCTTGGTGAAGACAATCTTATTATATATAAGAGGATAACAATGACGACGAAGAGAAAGAAGAAGAAGAAGAAACTTCAGATGACAATTTTCAGGGCTTTTAAAGGTCAGTTCGGTTTTATAAAGTAAGAATTGTTTTAGTCTGGCTTTGCGATCTAATAAAAAAATGGTGAAAATGTTATTTTAAAAAAATGCTTAAAAATTAAGGCGCGTCTTAAGGTCCGTAAAATACGGTATTTGATTTAACCATTGTTCGTACTTTATAGCTATATAATGCTGTGAGGCAGGGCGTAACTAGAAGACAATCTTGTGATTTTTACAATTAATAATTTATTTATTTATTTATTTATTTATTTATTTATTTATTTAACAATCACCAGATACAGCTCAGAGGCCATTTTATACTGTATATCTAACAACAACAATAACAATGGAAAGGATTTGGGATGGTATCGGCCAGGTCCTGTTTTAGTAGGTACGATCCCGACATTTTCCTGGTAGGACTGAGGGAATCCCTGGAACACCCCAGTCAGGATGATCGGCAGTGGGGAATCTACCCGCGACCTCCCGAATGCGAAGCCAACACTTTACCACTTGAGCTACTTTGCTCGGTAATTGACATCCTTATAATTTTTTTAATGACTCCATGTCCAACTCTAAATGTAATTTATGTGCAAATATATTCAATTTATTTTTATTTCAAGGTTTTATAGCCTAAATGTAGCCACGCTCCCTCGTGGCTAGGAGAGTAGCGTACGCGCCTTTTGGTGCGAGAATTCCAGGTGGTAGCTCATGTGGTTCGGATCCCACGTTCAGCTATACGCCCATGTCTCATATAGCTTCGCTGGTGAAAGAGATGCTAAACTCAAAATCAAATCAAATCAACTGTAGCACATCTATAATATATTTTGTGCCTTAGCATTCCCTCCTTCTTGTTTTGACTTCGACAAAGAGTCTTATTACTTCTTCGAAGTTCAGCTTCCTAACCAAGCATTGTTTAAAAGGGTTAATTATTTCAATTTTTTTTTGACTCACGATGTTCCTCAAATAATAATAGCAACTATTATTTTAAATTTGGAAAACCAATGCTTCGCACTCGCAGTTGTAACAGGAAAGATCACAAACAATATCAAAGTTATACCGACTTCAGGAGAACTGGATGAAAGGAAGTGATTTTTTGATCAAAAGATCCAAAACATTTCAGGCAAACATTTTCTTGTAGGTCTTATATCTGCAGAACTACATATAGTGAAGCCAAACGCAAACTATCACTTAACTCAATATGATGTGCTTATTCCGCAGAAAATAAGAAAACTCGATTTAGGGGCCGTTCAAAAATGTTGTGGGCCCTGATCCAAAAGCTAACTATTGGCCAAGATCGCAATCTTTTGATGCATTTTTTGATCACTCCTAAAATTTTTGGCGCAGATCGCAATTTTGGATGCATTTTTCGGGGGATCATTCTTAAAAATTTTCTTAACCGACTTTAAAAAAGATAGATTATCAGTTTGACCTGTACGTAGTAGGTAGGTAGATTGGTAAGTAGGTATGTACGTGGTTATATTGAGAAATATGAGTTATATTTCGATGCGGTTTTCACTAACGGAATAAGCTATTTCCAAGCAACGTTCTTATGCATTGAAAAAATCAAATAATTTCTACAATTCCGAATAAATTTGACAACGGCAGATGAAACATTTTATCCTAAAATAAGCGACAACCAGTTAATGAACAAAGTAAAGTGGGTTGCATATTACCGAGGGGTTAAAACTTTTCGTGGTCGTATTTCTCCAAATGGTTAAACATTGGTGACGGATGTTTAGGTGATTTGATATATATATATTGAGCAATTGATCGCGTACTGAGATGAGAGAAGTATCTTTGGCTTCAAAAGTGGGAAAAATTAACAAACTTAAAGAGAAAAATTATCGACTTCAAAAACGCACTAAAAAGCAAATATCACAAAATTGCAAAAACTAGAAAATTTGCCACCAGAAAACTGCCAACAGAAAACACAAATTTGTATCGACGCAAATTAATATGCAATAAGTCAATTTATTACACAGTTCGTTAATTGCAATTAATTCACATATAAAGAGCAAGCGTGAAGTCTGTACACAGGAAACAATAATTAACACAAAACTAATAAGAACATTAATTTTCTAAATAGCTTTGAAAGTGAAAAAGAAAAAAAAAAAACAAGAAATGTTTTAGTTTAACGTTTCATGCCCTTTAGGCTAAAGGAGACGGATGGTGAAAGAAAGTGAATGATTATATAATTTGACCTCTTCGTGCTTTCTGTCCAGGAAATCGAACCCGGGATTACGTGCACCGAAGACACAAGTGCTAGTCATAAGTGTTGCCTACGAGATGAGACGAGATTAGAAATAATGTTTTTCTCGTTTCGCTCTCGAAATTTTTTTACAGGCCTCGTCTCGATTCACAAAGAATTCATTGTCAATTCTCGCCTCGTTTTGAAACCTCATGTACATAATTTATGATTTGATTTTCTTCTAAATTTCACCTGGAAGTTGTCAAAATCCTTCTGCATAACGACAAATCCACGAAGAATGTGATATAACAAGATTTAAAACATATTTGTTCTAATGTCTTGCATATCTCTTAAATGTTGATTTCTTTCTACCATTTCCGGTTTTGACAGAGAGGTAAAGGTGGAGAAGAAACCTGTTCTTTTGCACGGTGACCTACAGGGTGCGTTCACAAAATTTCAAGACTGGTCTCAGATACACATTTTTGTACAGCGAACTAAAATTCTTCGAAATATGACCCTTGAGCATCAACACACCGCTACCAGCGTGTTTTCCATTGTTCATAGACTCCCTGAAAGTCCTTGCGCGCAAGGCTTAAAGAGACATCATCAAAGCCGCCTGGACCGCTTGAATCGTGTGAAATCGCTTCCCCTTCAGGTTTTTCTTGATTCGGAGGAACAAAACAAAGTCACTAGGAGCGAGGTCAGGGCTATAGGGTGGATGCGACAGTGTTGCCAAGACCTAAAAGGGAAGTGATTCGACACGATTCCAGCTGTCCAGGCGGCTTCGACGAGGTCTCTTCACAGTCTTGCGCGCAAAGACTTTTAATGAGCCTATGAACAATGGAAAACACGCAGGCAGCGGTGTGTTGATGCCCAAGGGTCATATTTCGAAGACTTTCAGTTTGCTGTACAAAAATGTGATACCAATCTTGAATAAAAAATGTAAATGCTGTATAAAAATGTAATACATTTGTTATTCTGATACCAATCTTGAAACTTTGTGAACGCGCCCAGTATTTATTTCCGTTTTTTTTTTTCTATTTCCTGATCAACATTGAATCCGGCAGCGGTTCACCACTACCTGTCGAAACAGAGGTATAAGAACTGAATTGTAACCTAATTTTCGGACTCTGAATCAATATTAGGAAACCATTTTTCAGTAGCTTGTATTGCTTTTGCCCTGTTGGCAGACAGACCGACAGACAAATATAACCGTTCTGTAAGACTTCCCATACTTATGCAGGGCAGAGTTTGTAACCTAAGAGTTACAAGCAAATTTTAAGTAGGTAGTTTACTCTTCTCTGTACGTATATAATATATAGGCATATATGAGGTCTTTTCAAGTTATAACATCTCCAATACTTTTTCAGGATTGGTAACAGATAGAAACAGCTGTTTGTTTTAAAATACACGAGGACTCGTTGTCAATGTGTGTAACACCGTATGGCACACATAACTCTAGCGGCAATGGTGAAAGTCATGACTGTTTTTGATATGATACTCGTAAAGTGGTGACGTTTTCATTACAAGCGTGTTTTCATTCGTTTTCTCCATTTGCGTGAAAGTTCCATTTATGCCGTCATCACGCTTCAACATTGCCTGACAAAATGCCACGCACGCAACTTTGTGGTCGTCCGTCCGTCAGCGTTCGACGCATCCACCTGAAGGACACTTTTCATATTTTCATGTCCTTATGCAGCATTGTGTGCACAGACCCCCACGGAAATGCCAATTTTTTTTGGAGGTGATGTGTTCCACTTCATTCGGAGATTCTCCAAAACAGCTTTCTCCACTCGTTCAATCATGTCGTCAGAACAATTTGTGCGAG
Source organism: Thermobia domestica (assembly GCF_964235325.1). Taxonomy (NCBI): domain Eukaryota; kingdom Metazoa; phylum Arthropoda; class Insecta; order Zygentoma; family Lepismatidae; genus Thermobia; species Thermobia domestica. The sequence goes on along the minus strand of NC_137460.1, from coordinate 6,915,886 downwards.
GCCGAGATTGTCTTGGTTTGTTATCACACGACGTTCTGCCTTCTTTGATCTGTCGCACTCACGAACGCACATTAGACACATCCATGACATCATCATCACACGTCTCATTCAACTGGCGATGAATTTCAAGCTGTCACACCACGCAAATGAAAAAAGAATGATTAAACCAAGGATGTTATAAATAGAGGATCTGCCCATATGTATTTCAAATCCTATTAAATAGATGAACCCAAAAAACAACGGAGCATCGGCACGTCTGATTGGCTAATCTCGTTTATACCATCGTCTGATTGGCTATTTTCGTTTCCGCCATGATTGTTGGCTCAAAACATTGCGATCCTATTGGGCGGAGTGGACAGAGTAGGGGTAGCAAAACTGTGACGTATGGCTTCAAGATTTTGTTGTAAGGGCAGATCCTCTATTTTATAAGATCCTTGGATTAAAGGCTGTTCTCTGTCGCATTTTACGAGTATCGTGTCAAAAATAGTCATCACTCTCACCGATGCCGCCAGAGTTTTGTGTGCCGTACGGTGCTGCCATTTCTGTCACGCATTAACAGCAAGTGCTCGCCAATTTTAAAATAAACAACACGTCTCTATTTCTTAACCTGCCCTGAGAAAAAAAATGGAAATGTTATAAGTTGAATGCACCTCGTATATAGATTTATATCATTTCTTGATTTAATCCATGTTCCTATGTTTATGTCGCCATATAATACGGTTTTAGCGTTATATGCACTGTGTACTAAACTCCAGAGGGAGATAAACAGGAAAATTAATTCCCATCATTCACTTTGCATTGTGATAAAAATTAAAAAAAAACTTGATGTGTCGCTGTTTACGTGCTGAACAACGTACTATCTGGTCGGTTATTGTCTTTGCAGCCATTGGCAATTCAGTGTTACTGATGTTTATAGAAGTATTTTATGGTGCCATTATCACGTCGTGCAAACTGTGTTAACGAGCTCTATAGAGTACGATTCGTGTCTGCTCAACCAGTTACGGCTTGTTATAAGACCAGTTATTTGTTTAGAGTGCACTTTATTTATTTATTTATTTTTAATTTATTGCCGTATAAAACTTATCAAAACAAAATAATGATTGTTATCTGTTTTCAGATTTAGTACATGTTAATGCAGGGAGTTCTCTCTGAAGGAAACTGCATTTCATTTAAGCATCTTTTCCGTTTAAAAAAATCTGGTTAGTATTTTTTTATAACTTAACTTCTCTTAGTTCCTTTTCAGTAAAAAAAAGAAACAGTAATGAGTACAGTTAATAGATTCTTATTTGAAAAAGTAACTTCATTCCGTTAGTATAGACTTTATATATAAAAAAATACATGTTCCACTAATTCCTATCTTTAAAACAAAGCTTCATTCAGGTTGTCTCTTTCACGTTTCGTTTCGTTAGTATCTATATATTAAAATGCTACGTTTTTATGTTTGTGGTCAAGAAAAGTGTATATGTTTGTGGCAAACTCTTTTAATAATGATATCTCGGAAACTACAAGCTCTAGAAAGATGTTTTCACTGATCGATTCCAAATTTTGTGTAGAGTGTTCAGTTCTAATTGAATATTTTTTTAAAAATGGCTGTTATTTCTTTATTACATTTTATATTCTTTATTACATTTCTTTATTATACTAGAAGTATTGAAATTTTAAAAAAAGCATAGCATCATATCCTACGAGTTATACAGTCTAACCTAGCGTTTGTTTCATGGCCAAATGATAATGAAAACGAAGGATAACCATTTCTCCAGTCTATTATTTGGAATGTTTTGTCCGATGAACACCATATACCACTGACATTATAATTAACTGTGTATGTAACGTATTTGCTTATTACATACTGCATGCAAGAAGAAAGAAAACATTCACCATACATGAATTAGAAACTCCAACCGGAAGTAGCTGAAATCTTGCAAACGTTGCGAGATATTGAAAGAATAATTGAAAAAATTATCCCTTTGTGATACTTCTTGCCGATTTTTATCAAGATGTCTTTCACTTGTGTCTGTAAAGGGACATGTACAGACGTTGTGAGGAATGACATAGAAATTCATGCTCATATGTGAATGATGCGCTGTGTAGAGAGCTTAGATTCAGTTAGTTTTCTTTAAAAAGACACTTGATTGTTTGTCATTTTCATGAAAAAGATCGTGTTCTATCAATTATTACTTTCTTTAGAAAAAAGTGATTCTATTTACATTTCTTTCACGTTCTGTATCATTTCTGTTCTGTTAGCAGTTCTTTTTTTCTTCTTAAATGTCTCTCTTCCTTTTCGGTAAAAAAAAAAGTAATGCATTCCATTAGCAGATTCTTATTTGTAGAAGTAACCTATAAACCTATAACCTATATAAATTACATGTTCCGCTAATTTCATTCTTTAAAACGAAGCTTCGTTCAGCTTGTGTTTCTTTCACGTTTCGTTTCGTTACATTACTAGTTTATTTTCTTTAATAAAAAAATTCATTTTCATTTTCTATGAAAAGAAACGTGTTCCTTCAATAATTTCTTTCTTATGAAAGAAATTTTTAATTTTGTTTGTGTTGTTTTCCTGTTCTGTATCATCCCTCTTTCTTAGTTCCTTAAAAAAATAGAAAACTGCTTTCGTTTCTTTTCGATAAAGAGTAATGCGTAACGTCATCAGATTCTTATGTGAATCCATTTCATTTACTTAGCCGTTCTAGAAAAATTGCATGATCCGTTAATTCCGTTCTCTAAAACGAAGTTTCGTTCAGGTTATATTTCTTCCACGTTTCGTTAGTAATTCCTTTTTCTATATAAATAAGATTTGTTGCTTTTCATTTCCATTAAAAAAAAAAACGTGTTTCATCAACAATTTATTTCTCTACATAAGATATTTAAATCTACTTACGTTCTTTTCATGTCCTGTATCAATTTCCTTTCCGTTAATACAAGGTTATTTCCAAAAAGTTTCCTCTTTGACATTAAAATATTGCGCCACTGGTAATATGGCGTTCATGACATATAGTGCCCTCTATGAAAGAAATAATGCATTCGTTTCAACTATCTAGATGTATTGCTTTGCTGAAGGTAGGCATTTTGCCCACAATTCAATATTGTATTCCAAACCACAATATCCTAGAGTGGGTTAGGAAATTTTGAGAAACAGCGTAAGCCTTAAAGAAGAAACCTTCAGGAACCGCGCATCGTGTAGTTCTGTTCTTCAAAGTCCATGGTTGTTTGCGATAATATATGATAGTGTCCTTGGAATTTCTGACTGCTCCGTACGCAGAATATTTTTATTTGGACCTTAACTTCCATCCATTCAAATTTTGTCCTGGGGCGCGGTGGCTCAGTGGTAGAGCGTTCACCTCTGGTGCTTGGGGTCCCTGTTTCGATCCCAGCTCACGCCCTGTGGACTTTGTGGTAGACAAACACCGTGCTCGTGGGTTTTCTCGGGGTTCTCCCGTTTCCTCCCACTTTCTTCATTCCACCATTTCACTCATCTCTCCTCATCACCGTCTCCTTTAGCCTAACCGGCATAATCGTGGGACGTAAAACTTAAAGATTTCATTTCATTTTCATTTCAAATTTTGTACTAAAATTGAGCAACGAGGATAAAAGACATTCAACATTCTTCGTTGCAACGACATTTAAAATATTGTTACTAGGGAAGTCTTTTGAAAAATGCAATTTTCAAAGCCTAGGGCCTGAATGTTGTGAGAAAAGCACTTTGAGCGGTATTCAGAAAAAAATCGTTAATCAAGAGTTAATCATGCGATTAGTTAGTATCATATTAGTCCTGCACTAAACAGGATATAATTTCTGGTATTCAGAATCTGCTTGGAGTTCAGCTAATAAATTGTTTTGGTTATGATTAACTAATATGACCCCAATACCTCGAGTGAGAAAAATTAATGTGGCAACTACGGGAATCTAAACGTGCGCATGAGTGGTCTTTAAAAAATGAAAATATATGAAATACGAAATGTTTTCTTTGTGGTTTGACATCACAACAACTTATAAATAGTTACGAAATCGTAATATAATTAACGTATTCATTTCTGAGGGATGTATTAAGGAAGGAATAAGTAAAGTCAATTAATATTAACGATAATAGAAGGATAATTTATCGATCAATTGTTTGTATCTCTCAGAAAAAAATGGAAATTTTCTACTCATCTCTCATTATTCACTTCAAGAAACAGTGCTGCTGTTGTAGAGGACTTGACTAGATGGCTGCTTCATAGTTAATTCACCCGATGATGTGAAAATTAAGAAAGAATGAAAGACAGTAATGACCTGCATTTGTATTCTCATAATGTAAGTTTATTGTGGATAAACCAGAGTACCATCTGCTCTAAATTAATTAGTCACATTTGATTAATTTAGTCAATTACTGCGTGGTAATCAGAGATTCTGAATACACTTAGGATAACCACGTGTTAATCAAACTCTTAGTATGATGCTAATCATACGTCAAAACGACTCTGCCTAAGGCCCTTTGAATTATAGTTTAATTCGGAAATAAAATATCATTTGTGAAATAATCTATCTAGTCACAATTTTAATTTGAAAACTGCCAGCTTTTCCTACGGGAGTCTGTATACATAGGCGCCGACTTGAAGAAAATATTGAGGGGGCCCAAACAATGAATAAATATATTATCATATTCAGCTGTTTTCTATCAACTGCTTGATGAAGGCCCCCCTTTCCACCCCCATATCTCGGTCCACTGCTCCATTGCATCCGCTCCGCTGCGAAATTCACGACCTAAATCAAATTCGCTTAAAGACATTAAAACAAATTCAAGTTCAAAATTTGGGAACTTCGCTGCAACTTTGCGCACCACATTGATCTTTACTTTTCATTACGGTGCTACCAGAGTTTTGGTTGAAGCTTCAGTGCTCTATTAAAAACACCATTTTGAAAACGGCATTTTCTATCGAATAAGAAGGGTTGAAATAAAGATTACGAAGAAATTATTACTCCTCTTTGTTAATTCTTCCTCGGCTGGATTATATTGGGGGGGGGGAGGCGAGAATCCCACCTTTAAATATTAAGGGACCAGAAGTGTCCTGCCTCCCCAAAGTCGGCGCCTATGTCTGTATAACAAAGATGAAATTTACTGATATATCGAACAGGGCTCAAAACTATTCAACTATCATATTGTACGAGTACGTTGGTAGTTCTAAAAGTTTATAACAGTTTCAACTTCTAAAACTATGCGTTCAAAGTTAGTATTTGAGAAGACATACAAAGAAAAAAATATTTTGTTATTACCTTTCGGATACCCAAGAGGAGGAGACACAAATGTACCCCATGTATATGTTTTACTGTATATTTTAAGTCAGAAATACCCGTTCATTAGTGTTCTTTACATTGTGGGCCGGACTGTAAGGAAACTTATTTCCTCAATAACAATCATGTTGTAAGCTGATCTGCTTACGTATGTGGCTAACTAAAACTGCACTGGCGTATATTTATACTCCCTAGGGTATCTATGTTACCATATTTGTTTCAATAACTTTATTGTTGTATTTTATTATTGTAAAGAGCAAAATAAAAAGCAGGTAATATTAGAGCCTATTGCAATATATCGTTGCAATATTGCATTCGTATTGCAATATTGCAACCTTTCCTGACACAAAAATATTACGAAATTAATACAGTTCTATTACTTATGAACAAATTTTCATTTCACTAACCTAACCTACCTGAACTAACCTACACAACGAAAACCAACATAACGTAACAAAGCACAACCAAACATAAACTAACATGCAAATATTCTCGATGCCACAAATAAGGATGTTTCTAATTGCAAAAATTTGTATTGGGGTACACCTGTACCCCTGTTGGGAATTCGGAGTTAAAAAATATCATGGGTATTCGAGAGTTACAAAATACAGACAAAAGGAAAAGAAAGATAGAAAAGAAAAGAAAAAAAACATCGTCGTTACGTTAAGTTACAGAAGCAGGAAGTAACGATACATCTCTGGTATATGAAGAAAGCTATGAATAATGTATGAATCTTGTATTTTTATTATTCAAACGCAATTTTGTTGTGATTCTATCTTTTCCTTTAGGCACAATGTAGTCGCTACCTGAAAGAAGAAGAAGAGAAAAGGATTTTAAAAAATAATAAAGGTACCAAGGTAAAGTGTGTGTGTGTGTGTGTGTGTGTGTGTATGAGAAAATGGCAGACTTTGCAATCGACAAAAGAAAATTATTTTCCGGGAGTTACGGAACTTCTAGAGTTGTATGAAAGAAGGAAAAAAGAGACAGGAGCAATTTCTTGCTTTATTATAGCTAATTTATCAAAGTTTCTCTCTCTGGGAGACAACTGAAAAAGGGAAGAAGGATATGAGAATCTTAAAGAAGAAATGAAAAAAAGTCTATCTTTCGTTTTAAAAATTTCAATTTCTTTTTTTGTTCTTTGCTCAGGATTGTAGCCAGCAAGTCTCTCATAGCGTATGGGGAGGGGGATAACTTTTATCATTTAATTGTGACGTTTAATATATATATATATATATATATATATATATATATATATATATATATATATATATATATATATATATATATATATATATAACAAAAGCTTGGGATAAAGCATTGTGATCTGAAATCTATATATTAAAATGCTAGGTTTATATATTTGTCTCCAAAGAAAAGTTTATATACTTGTCTCCAATCCTTTCGATAATGAGATCATCGAAAACCGCAAGTGCTAGAAACGTGCCCTTTTTACTTATAGATTACAAATTTTCTGTAGATTGTCCAGTTCTAATCGAATATTTAAAAACAAAAAACATGGACATTATTTCTTTATTACATTTTTAGAGGTACATTGGAAGTGTTGAAATTTTAAAAAAGTAAATCATCATATCCTACGAGTTATACATTTTAACACCACATAGTTGTATATAGGAGTTGTACATCTTTCGGCGTTTGCTTCATGGCCAAATAATGAAAAACGAAGGATTTCTTCAGTTTAACTAGTAACATAAATCTTTATTGTTTGGAATGTTTTGACCAATGAACACCATATATCACTGACATTATAATTAATTATATGTGTAATGTATTTGCTTATTATATTCTGCATGTAAGAAGAAAGAAAACACTGATCATACATGAATTAGTAACTCCAACCGGAAGTAGGCTCAAATCTTGCAAACTCTCCGAGATATCCCTTGCCAATTTTTATCAACACGTCTTTCTCTTGTGTCTGTAAAGGGACACGTACAGACATGGGCGCCCGAAGGTGGGAGCAGGGTCTGGCTCGGGCCCCCCTCTAGCTCACGAAAACAACTTAAATGTCTTAAAATTTTCCTCATACAAATAAGAAATACCAAATGTAATATAGCAATCAGGGAGATGGGCCCCTCCCTAAAAAAATTTCTTCGGGCGCCCATGTGTATAGATGTTGTGAGGAATGACAAGAGATTCATGCTCATATGTAAATGATGCACTGTCTAGAGAGCGCAGGTTCAGCGAGTTTATTTATTATTAATCCGACATGTTTCACTTTTTAAACAAGGTTTGAAAATGCAATTACAAATTGTTTCTTAATAATATATGTTTACATTTTTTAAAACTATTAATTAGATTAGACTGAGAGTATTTTAGAACAAGATCCTGAGACGAATATTCGCACCCAAGAGGAACAGGAATAGGGAATGGCAGAAACTTATAACGAGGAACTACATAATTTATACGGTTTACCAAACATTGTTAGGGTCATCAAGTCTAGGAGGCTCAGGTGAGCAGGTCATGTAGCTAGGATAGAATTAAGTAGGAACACTCTCGAAGTTTTAACTGGAAGTCCAATCGGAAAACGACCATTAGGAAGACCTAAGCGTAGGTGGGAAGATAATATTAAGATGGATCTAGTAGAAATAGGAATAAAAAATAGAAACTGGATCTAGTTGGCTAAGAATAGAAGTCAGTGGAGAGGTTTTGTGAACTCGGCATTGAACCTCCGGGTCCCATAGGCCATTGAGTTAGTTATTTATTAATTAGGTATTTTAACTTGTGGTTTATTTTCCTTGGTTCTTTGGCATAAGTTTCATTTGTATATCTTTTGATTGATTATTGTTTATTGACTGAGTTCGGCTTGTCTTGTGATTGATTTTGGTTTTCCTCCTGATTTATTGATCATTTGATTGATTTTGGTTTCTTTCTTGATTGAATTTGGTTTCTTCTTGATTAATTTTGATTTCTGTTTTGACTATTTTGACTTCTCTCTTGAATGATTTTGGTTGCTCTCTTCATTGAAGATTTAATCCGGTTGGTGCGGGATTTGTACTTTCTCACCACTTGTATTTTTTAAGAATCTTTTGTAATGTATTTAATTGCTTTTTAACTTTATTTCTATTTATACATCGTTATTTGATTCTCACAAGCAGTGCCGTGCCATGGGGGGCGAGCGGAGCGACGACCCCGGGCGCCGAAGTAAGGAGGCGCAAAATTCGGGAGGAAATATAAAAGAAAAAGATAAAGAGAGAGGGAAAATTACTTAGAATGTTTTAGATCAACAGCAGTATTTTTGAATCTAATGTTTAATTTGACCGGGATCAGAATTATACTAGGAAAATGCTTGTGCACATATATAAAATGGAAGGGAAAAGTAACAAAAAGTACTCAAAATCAAGGAAAAGCAGGGTTTATTTTTGAAATAGCTTCGCGCTAACCGTGATGGCGCTTCGCGGCTGGTCTGTCGACTTCAGTCATATGTACTGGGTCGTCGTCGTCAAGGATGTTATAAAATAGAGGATCTACCAATACGTATCTTCATCCTATGAACTCAATGAAGCCAAAAAACAACTGAGCATGGTGTGAGTTGGCACGTCTGATTGGCTACTCTCGTTTTCGCCATGTTTGTTGGCTCGAAATATTGCGATCCTAGTGGCGCGGAGTGGGCAGAGTAGGTGTGGCGAAGCTGTGACGTATGGCTTCACGATTTTGTTCTATGGGCAGATCCTCTATTTTATAACATTCTTGGTTGTCGTATACTCTCGCCCCAGGAGCAGATTTTCCACGGCACGGCACTGCTCACAAGTATATAATGAGGAGAGAACACTATACTTTTTTAACTTTTTTTTAAGAAAAAAAGTTACTCACTTTAAATGTCCAATTACATTCACTAATAATCATGTAAATTTTAACATACATATACCTATATTATTATGTTTTTTTTAAAACGAATCATCATCTTCATGAACTCACACTTCTAGTCATTTCTACTTCCAAACATACACTAGTAGTTCAAACCCATATATTTGAGATTTCCGGAAACGCCTCAGAATGCGGACCTACAGCATTCCAAAGCTTGGGGACCACTCTCATACACTTATCACTTTCACTCTTTTTAATCCATTCCGTCATCCATCCTTTTGTTGCATGTTGATTGGTTGTTAATATGGAAATAACTGAGAGCAGTCGTTCTTTCAGAAAAAAAAATGTTCCGGGGGGAGGCACACTTAGTATTCCGGGGTGCACTGCTGGTACTATTCTATTTATTAATATATTGTAGACGTATTATTTTGCTCTCCTCCGGGGGGCACTCTCAGAGCTCCGGGGGGCAACGCCCCCCCTAAAACAGGTCTGGAAGAAACGCTGACTGGGAGGAGAGCAGACTTTAGTTCTTTCGTTATTTGTGAAAGTATGCTACTCAGAATCTGGAGTCTTTCATAAAATAATAGGGATTAATATCACAAGAATGTTGTAAAATATATAGTTAATAAATTATATTGGCCACCCTAAAGTTTCTCTTCTTCCTTTGGCTCCTAGGAATGCGCGCGAGACAAGATTTGTGGCTGTCTCGTCTCGAAAATGTGCTGTAAAAGTGATGTCTCGACTCTATAACGACTCACCAAGGGTAGTCGTCAACCTGGTCCGTCTAAGTAAGATATACAAATATTGAGTGGTAGTATTAATTTGCATGTAAAAATTATCTTTAATAATTATATAGCATTATTCTCACCTTTTCTATTAGAATGATAACGTCGATGAACGTTGCTAAAATGATTTATTAGCTGATATACTTTATAATATATTTTCCTTCAAACTGTCAAGCACACAAACTTGCTGACTAGGTATCCATAAAACATTTACATAGCAACAACTATCCCATAATAATAATTTACATATATCTTGAAAAACATTCTTCTTTTGTTAATATGAAATTAACATTCTATTAAGTATAGTGCACATGTATGAGCACTTTTTGCCCAAGGTACAGGTAATTATTAATCTATCCAAAGTATTTTGTTATATAAAATGTCGCCCGACAATTGGACTGAATATAAAAGTCATGAACAAGTTTGGCTTTTATCTTCAAGAACCACTGGTCCGTTTACAATAGTGCTCTTACATTACATATGTTCTTTATATTTTGATCACACCTCGTATATATCTTTATTACATTTCATATATATATATATATATATATATATATATATATATATATATTTATAACAAATCGTACACTTCAATAATACTTATTTTTGACAATAAAGTTTCAACACAAATTGATATAATGAAAACAATTTTTGTGCTTAATCAATCATGAATTAAATTATAATCCTTCACGTTAATAAGAAAGAATTCAAATGATTGAAAACTTATCGTTGATTAATGAAAATCAAAGAAAATCTAATTGAACAAAAATCAAAAAAATTAAACAGAACCTACGTTTGAATAACCAAAAAGGAAGAAAATAAGTCTATTTTTACATAAACAGAAAACACCCTTCTGGTATTATATATATATTTTTTTTCAGTCTTCTTCATTCCTATTTATTTGAGCAAGAATGTCAGGCGCAACTAACTCTTTCACTAGATGCATCCATTTTTCCTTTGTATATTGAGTAGGTTTCCACACCTTTAACTCATCTATATTACGAAGTCCAATTGACGTACCCGTTTTAGCGTTCAACAATTCGAAAACTTCAGGATTTATTTCCTTAAAACATAAATAAGGACCTGAGAAAATGTCACAAAATTTATAAATCTTCTTTAACAACATATTACTTTGTGGATGTTGTTTAACAAAAACTAAGTCATTGACCTTGATCCGATATTTTCCTTTTTGCAAAGACTCTACTTGTGAATTACGTTTCAAAAATTTGTTATGTCTTCGGATTTTTACCATATTCACTAAACTGGAAGAATCCATAATTGTCGAATCTTCTAATTTGACATCAAAATGTTGTTCCACAGGGAAAACCAAATCAGAACCATTATGCACATTAGCAGGAGACACACCTAAAGTGTCTGATATAGAATGATTCAAAAGGTACGTAATTTGGTTGACATGCTTAATCCATTCAGCATGTTTATCTTTACAAAAGTGTCGAAACAACATACCAAAATTGCGATGTACATTTTCTACAACAGAGCTACTGGGATGGTACGGAGTTACAAAATGAATTTTAATGTTAGCCTTGTTCATGGCTTTGAGGAACACATCACTTTTGAATTGTGAACCGTTATCGCATAATATATGTTCGATAGGGCCACAATGTGGAATATATACATTCAGAATTTTATTTACGATAGCAGCGGAAGTTGCTCTACGCAAGGGATAGGCTACTACATATCGTGAAAAGATATCCATGGTTGTTAACAAATAAGTTTCTCCAGTAGCTGCTCTTGGTAAAGGTCCATATAAATCGATCGACAGAAATGAATGTGGTCTCTCAGGCGTTATTGAGAGCATTGGTTTTTGTATAGCTTGGTAATTGTGTTTAATTCGCATACACTCAATGCAGTCATTGATATAATTTTTGATTTGAGCTCTCATTCCCTTCCAGTAAAAGGATTTATTAACCAAGGCACATACCTTTACATACCCAAAATGTCCGAAATCATCATGGTAGGCCTTTAATATGCGTGCTGTTAACGTAGGTGGAACGCAAATTTTGTTCCTAGATTTGAATTTAAAATCTTTAATAAGTAAAATTCCATTAGATAATTTAAATCTGAGATTCCATTGTTTGGGACAATTACATCCTTCACCGCATGAAGATAAATGTTCCATGATTTGTTTATATTCATGATACTTCATTTGATGTTCTCGTAAATCTTCTATTGAAATGGTAGCTATTTCATCCTGTAAGATCTTAAATTCGTTAATGGACAAAATATGTTGTTCTTCTCCAGGAAACAGACGTGATAATGTATCTACGGGTCCATTATCTACCCCTTTAATGTGTTGTACTTCGAAATCATAAGCTTGAAGATCTAACGACCAGCGAAGTAATCTGTTATTATATCCCTGTACGCTGTTAAGGTATCGCAATGAATTATGGTCGGTAAGTACTATGAAATGACATCCACTAAGATATGGAGCAAATTTTTGTATTGCAAAACGTACAGCCAAAAGTTCGATCTCTGTTGTGGTGTACCCCTTTTCCGCTTTCTTTAAAGTACGGCTAGCGCAATAAATAACAGCCGGTTCCTGAATAGTTGGGTTAGGTTGCCAGAGTACTGCAGAGATTCCAAGTTGAGAACCGTCACACTGAACATAGAAAGGAACGTCGTATCTGGGGTGGTTCAAATGGATATTTTGCTTCACGCATTCCTTCAACTTATTGAAACTGTGTTCTTGGATCGGACCCCATTGCCATGGTACTCCTTTCTTTATGATCATAAATAAAGGCTGGGCTATCTCAGCGAATCGCGGGATGGCTTTGCGAAACCAATTGAAGAGCCCTAATATTTGTCGTGTCTGTTTCACATTTACTGGAGCAGGCAGATCTTCTATGGCTTGTACTTTAGATTGACTGAATTGTAAACCAGAGGCATCAATTTGGTACCCAAGAAATTCTATAGAATTCTGCAGAAATTTGGATTTCTGTAGATTGATAGTAAGGCCCGAACTTTCCAATCTGTCTAAAACTATATCTAAGTACTTCAAGTATTCATGTGGATTTTTTCCCATGATTAAGATGTCATCAGCATAAGTTATCACGTTGCTACGTAAGTCTTGACCTAGAACTTTGTTCAAGCAGGATGCTAAAGCCGCACTACCATTGATAAGCCCAAAGACTACACGATTGTACTCGTATAAGTGACCTTCAAAACTAAATGCGGTGTACGGTTTCGAATCTTCATGTAATTCGACCTGATTATATGCCATCACTAGATCTAAATTTCCGAATACAGTGTTCCCTTGTAAAGAAGCTAGTATTTCTTCCACTGGAGGATACCTCACTTGTTCCAGATCAATGTGACTATTCGTGCGTCTCAAATCTAATACCACACGTAGAGAACCATTTTTCTTTGGAACAACATGTAATGGATTAAGATGGACGCTTCGTGAAGGCCTAATGATCCCATATCTTAACATATCTGTAATTTGCTGACGTACATTCTCCCTGTATCTATATGGAATTATATAGGGCTTGGTTACTATGGGTTTGTCTGTTTTAACTTTAAAAGAATAAACAAAATCCTTGCAACGCCCAGGACGTTCTGAAAAGACATTTCTATGTTTATATAAGATATCCTTAAAGTTAGCTTTTACTGTATGATCAGTAAAGTCAAGGCTGCTTTCGAGTGATTTAACACGCTCAGAAAACAATACATCGTCCTTTATATCCACCACATTTCGTGTGTCTTCCATTCGTTGATCATTTAATTTACCACTTTCAGCACTAACAGAAGCATTATTCACTACAGGAGAAATATCATTATATTGACAAGCAAGATTATCTAATTTTGGAAGCAGTTTCTGCACGATTTCCTGAGGTATACCCGGTATAGTCAACGTTTGATTTTTAAAATCAAGCATGACACGTAATTGAGATAATAAATCTAAACCCATAATTAATTTCTCGTTAAGTTCCTTTATTACCAGAATAGGAATTGATATTTTAAAATCTTGAATAGTTATTGTCACACGAGTGATTCCAGCTACTCTCTTTTTATGTTTACCGGTAAAATCAACTATAATAAGGTTCTCAGCCTTTTGTAATTTAGGATTCGAATAATTACTAGTAATTGCTTTCCACAATGAATACGATAATAGAGAGGCATTTGCTCCTGTATCTAGTAAAGCTTCGGTGCTTAACCCATTGACTTTAATAGGTATTTTAGCTGTACTATAAGATTTTAAAAATACAAAATTTTCTTCAATATTAAAACCATCATTGACAGTATCATCCTCGAACCAACAACGATTTACAACAGGTATAAATTGGTACTGACATCTATTAATTGCTATTTCTGAATAATTATTTACAGAGACGTCATGTGAAAGATCATTTTCATCATTAACATGAACATATAAATTGGAAGATAAATGTTCATAAGAATTATTGCTTAAATTTTTAGATAAATGTTCAAGAGAATCTACAGCTGATATGGGTTTAACCCCTACCACATCAGCCGTAATTAGTTTAAATTCATACTGGTGTATGGTTCTAATAAAGTACATTGCACAGCACAATCGTGATTATGTCCCGTATTATTGTTCTGTACAGAAATTACTTCAATACCTGGATCTTGATGCGAAGTGCCATCTCTTGTCCTCCCATTACGTCTATCCACGTAGTTCGCTGTATTCCTGGAATTTCTCCATACATTTCGTCTATTTTTAAACCTATTTTGATTATATGGTCTAACATATGGATTGCTACGATTAATTAGGTTAGGCGGATTCCCTACATAACTTTGCCTACTTTGCTCATTTTGTTTGCTAGAGTATACTCGGCTTAGGTTATGTTCCGTATTATTCACACTTCGGATATTTAAATTCCGAACAGGCACCAAATGATCTGAATTATTCTTATTTTTACCCATTCCTGCTTGTTGATTCATAGCATGGTATTGAGTTTCATAGCATTGGACAAGCATTAATAAATGGTTGAAACTCATACACTGTGTGGAAAATAAGATCTGTTGCAATTTAAATGGAAGCAAATTTCGAATCGATGCTATTATTCTCGATTCCGATTGCAATGGATTAACGACCTTTAATTCGTTGTATGTATTTACAACAAACTCTACAATAGATTTATGCAATCGAGGATTGAAGTGTTGATTTCTAATGGTGGCATCTCTATTCGCAAGCAAAAAATCATTTTCATAATTTGCGATCAGTGCCGCTTTGAATTCATCATATGTATTGATGTGATCACGTACTGCTTTAAACCATAATGAACAAGGTGGGAGTAATACATGAGGAATTAATTTCATATATTGTGATCTATCTATACACATAATATTGCATTCGTCCTGGAATTTCTCTAAGAAAGAAGTAGCATTCTCGTTACACTTACTACTGAATTTGCTCATAGCTCGAATTTCACTCATCTTAACACTTAATTTTACCTTCCTTTTATCATTCCGTGTACTTATTGGGTGATAGTTCCTATCCATGACGTGATGTGTCGTTACACCATCTATGTTTCGCCCATCTGTACTCTTCGGATGTATTTCTTCCAATATAATATCATCATCAGACACCGGCGAAGGCGAGTTCATCTCTGGTGAGTGGGGAAACTCCAAGCGATCACTACACATGTTATTACGGTATGTGTTGTCCTTAACCTGTAGCATTCTAATTTCTTCCTGTAACGTAGCTATCGACCGCGTATTTGCTTGTATGTTGTTAGCATTATTGATGACCTGGATCTTTTGTTGTTGAACAGAAGATTCGGTTACTTTTAAATCCTTTTTTATATCACTGATTTCTTGGCTCAGGTGGTTGTGATTACCCTGGCATTCCTCCGATATTCCTTTTAACTTTTCCTCGAATTGCGAGGTAATATCGCTCATCGTCTGAATAATTAATTGTTTCGTTTCATCCGACTTCTGTTCCATCTTCTGTTCTATCGTCTGCTTCAATTCTTCGTATTGCTTGTTAGATTCATCAGACTTCTGTTCTATTCGTCTACTTAATTCTTCAGAATTATGCTTCATCGTCTGCTTTAATTCGGTAGACATCTGACTCAATTGCCGCTGTAAGACTAGCAAGATTCGGTCTTTCGATGTCATTCTTGATGTTACACTAGGTTCACCGTTGTCACTATTGGTGGATTCATTCTCCATTATTTCAGTGTCCATTTTCCTTATGATTATTCTACCACTTCTCAATATGGTCAAATTTGTATTTATTAACTTAATTGTAAAAGTAAATTCACCCTTACTTTGCTTCGGGGTATAGAATTTATGAAAAGTCCCGGGTGAGGTAAACCAAAATTTTTATAACGACTCACCAAGGGTAGTCGTCAACCTGGTCCGTCTAAGTAAGATATACAAATATTGAGTGGTAATATTAATTTGCATGTAAAAATTATCTTTAATAATTATATAGCATTATTCTCACCTTTTCTATTAGAATGATAACGTCGATGAACGTTGCTAAAATGATTTATTAGCTGATATACTTTATAATATATTTTCCTTCAAACTGTCAAGCACACAAACTTGCTGACTAGGTATCCATAAAACATTTACATAGCAACAACTATCCCATAATAATAATTTACATATATCTTGAAAAACATTCTTCTTTTGTTAATATGAAATTAACATTCTATTAAGTATAGTGCACATGTATGAGCACTTTTTGCCCAAGGTACAGGTAATTATTAATCTATCCAAAGTATTTTGTTATAACTCGAAAACTGTATATTTCTCTATTGGAAGAGCCGTGTCTCCACTCGAATTTTGTCAGGAAAATCCTGTCTTGACTCGTCTCGTGCGCATCCCTATTGGCCCCTCTTCTAAAGAAAAAAAAAGTTTGCCTATAGACTATAATGCAAATAATAACTAATGTTTATTGAATTTTCCAAAATAGTTTGTTGTTGTAATTTTGTTGTCTTTAATACTTACATAAAGATAAACGTAGCAGGCTGACAGAAAGAGTAACTCCTTTCTTCTTAGCTTCTGTTTGAGAAAAAGAAAAAGAAATTCTTCGCTTTGTGATGATATTCTGTGTACTTGGTAGTGCCGAGCACGTCTGCAGCGTCACCATTTTCATCATAACATCGGCATCGCTAAATCTGGAAGAATTTTCCTGTTTTCTTTCTTTCTTTTTATTTCTTTTCTAGAGTTTGTACTAAAGGCTCTGTTCTCCGAGAAGAAGAAGAAAAGGGAAGAAGACAGAAATTGATTCGTAAGCACATCATGTGTCTTCTACTTCGGTTGTTTTTGGTTTCTTTTAAAAAAAAAAAAAGTCCTGCTATAAAAATCCGTTGATTCCATTAGAATTTTACAGCAACTTAGATCCATTAGGATCATCTATGTCTATATACGTTTAAAGAAAAAACAAAAGAATTAAAGAAACTAAAGGGGCTCGTCTTTTGTTCCAGTTTTTTTCGTTTTCTTTTATTCTCTTGCCCTTAATTTCTGTCTTTGTTCAAATATAAAGAATTTTGATGATTTCATTTCAAACAGAAATGGTTTAAAATGCAAGAACATAGCATACACAGAAAATCTGAAGGCAAGTCAACAAAGAATGAGAATTGTTCGTTATGAAGTGGTTTAAAAGAGCTATATGAATGGATCGTAATGGAGTACTTAAAACGGGATGTTACATGCATTTGGCAACATTGAACGATTGACTCTGCACCAGCAGAATTATCAATGTAACGATCCTTGCACCAAATCTGGTGGGTTTTGTTATAAAATAAAAATGAAACATTTTCTTTAAGAGTCTTCATCCTGGCGAAATTAAAATACCGCTAATTTTACAGTAATTATGTGATATCTTCAAGTAGATAAAAGATAATTGAAATATGGAACAAGAGCGCCCTAGACAATATTATTTTGCGTGAGGTACCGTTATCACAAGTCACCTAGCGGCTTTCCGTTTTCAGCTGTTTAGAAACGCGAAAATAAATGCTGATTTTCAAAATGGCTCGAAATCGAAAGCAGATAAGTGAGTCGTGATAACGGTTTCTCATGTAAAATAATATTGTCTACGGCGCTCTTGTTCCACATTTCGATGATCTTTTATCTATTTGAAGATATCACATAATTACTGTAAAATTAGCGGTATTTTAATCTCGCCGGGATGAAGACTCTTAACGCCGCACTGCAAGGCCAGCTCTGAATTTGTGTACCGGACAAACAAACAAATACAGTAGACTCCCGAGTAACCAGTCTACTGTGGTGGAAGGGCAGGCCAGATAACAAAAAAGCCGGATAGGCCAGAATTCTGTGAATAGTCTCCTTCATAGTCACTATAACGTTTTTCGTTTATCTCACATTTTCAAATCTTCATTGTAGTACACTTGAAAAATGAACTAAGCGTACCCCAAGAACAATTTACGAATACATTACTGTACGTACTGTACAGTTATAATCAGAAATAGCGGTAATCGTACTGTATTGCGGTCCGTTACACATTGACAAACAGTGTTGTCAACAACCTCTGAAGAAAATAGGGTAGATGGCTTTCAGAAATAAGCTTTTTTACTCAAAAATAGCTAGATTTTGAACTGCTCAACTATAACCCATATTGTATATTTTAAACCCCTTTTTTGTGTGTAGGATTATAAATGAGTTACAGTAAAATTTGAAATGTTGAATTTTATTCGCTGAAGACTAACAAGCAACATACACGACTTTACAATAAAATCTATGAACAACTCATTTTATCAAGTCAACAGCCATATTATCAGCAGCGTTGCCAGTTTGGGGGAAAAGTCGCTAAATCTAGGGGATTCGCCTTCCAGGATAGCGACAAAAAATCATTTTTCCGATTAGCGACTTTTTTGGTGATTTTGGAATGACGATTTGGCGACTTACTTACAAATCTAGCGACTTTTGCGCTGCGAACAACTTGTCCTAAAATAAGGACTATTAACTCGAATCAGTTCAGATATACAGATCTTTTGCTTATTTGAATCAGCGCAGATGTTGATGAGCTGGGAAAGTACGTAATATTTATCTCTATATTCCCGCTTTGATTGTTGTTATCTCATTCCTTCTAATGGGGACGAACTCCGCTTTTAAGTCCTTTAGTTTACAGAGCTTCCGTTTAGAGGCACAAATAATACATTACCGATAGCAAACAGATTATCTGTAGAAGCGTTAGTAGATCTTTTAGACCAAGATTTTTTTCTAGACCTTTAATTTTGCTCGTTTTTCTAAATTCATTTTTGATTTTGTTGAAGCAAAATTAATCATAAAGTTAAAAATATATGAAAGTGAATTTATTGTTAGTTTTATATGTGTTTGAATATTTCACATACGTTCTTGTAGCGTAGATAGTACTATGGCTTGGATTTATCACGTATCTTACACACACACACACACACACACACACACACACACACACACACACATTTTTTTTAGCGACTTTTTCACCCAAAATTGGAGTCATTTCATCTGCAATTAGCGACTTTTCGTATAAACTTTTTGGCAACACTGATTATGAGTTCAATTGAAATAAGTCATCATCGATGACGTAGCAACTAGCCGAGGCGCTGGAACTGGATGCATCATCATTGGATTGTGGATTGGTTGTGTTTATGAAGACTGTTATTGTCCCAATTTTCAGTAGTACTTCTTTTGGCAGGTCATAGTCCTTGCAAACACTTCTTACTTCTCCGTACATTCACATGAATCATCATGATTGCATTGAGAGTTCTCAAGCGAATTAGATATCCTATTGGTTTCCTTTAATAAACAAAAACATATGTGGCTTGAAGAACCGAACAGTTTGCTAAATTTGTATTAGAAAACTTTCATTCTTGCAATGAAAAGCGAAAACTAAAATAATTAATAAAAATAGCAAACGTGGCCGTTACGGAAGCGGCATTAAAATTCTTTCTAAGTTGATAAGTATTGTTAAATAGTGTAAATCTGTGGGTGGAGAGAGAGAAGAATGAAAAACAAACGTTTGTTGTGTAATAAAACATCCTCTGTCTAGAGAAATCAATTAATACAATAATATATAATGACAAATAAGCTAATTTTTAAAAATTACACTTTATTTTCAAAGAAAAAAGTATTTTTAGAATTAATTTAACGGCTAATAAAAAAGCAAAAATGGCCAAAGAGTTTCATAAAATAAGCTATATTTAAGGCTATAATTATTTCGTAGATTTGTATGGCTAAATCCCTTTCCAAATAGGCTAGATTTAGCCAAAAATAGGCTAATTTCGCATCACTACTGACGAAACAATGAACAAAGAGCAGAACGCTGCTCTTTTCCTGTCACAACTTGTATTTTGCACACGACACGTAGAAGGATATTAGCAGACACTCGCTTTCAATGCCCTCGCAATGCTGTCAATGCAACGCCTTACTTTTCTAATTTAATTACGATAAAAGAAAACTAGGCCGGATACTCGAGAGTCTACTGTATACAAACATTCATATTTATTCAATCAAACATTCATTACTGTTCTAGAGGATACTCATTAGCCGATGTGAGTATGATTCGAGGTAAACTAATCATAGCACAAATACCTGTTTCTAGAACTGAAAACTAAGAGATGCATTAAATACGATAGAAAGTTCGTAAAATAAGTTCCGTTTCGATTTTTCTCCGCGGTAGCGCTACGATCGCAGTTCCGCTCATGCGCACTAGTTACTCTGATCTAAGCAGAACGAAATGACGCCATTTTGAGATCGCTCTGTGTTGTTTGTCGTTCATAGAGATTGTTTATGATGGCAACGTTGATCAAAAATCCCACCGCTTGTGAAATTAGATCTATGATTCGTTTTCTGAATGCGAAGAACCTAAAAACCAAATGACATTCACCGACAAATCTGCAAGAATTACGGAGAAAATGCAATGAGTGATTCAATGGTAAGAAGATAAGTCCGACAATTTAAGGAAGGGCGTGATCAAGTGCACGACGAAGAACGATATGGGTGTCCATCTGTGGTTTCTGATGAACTGGTGAGTGCAATCGAAGAAAGGATTAAGAACAACCATAGGTTTACGATTAATATTCTTAGTCTTCAATTTCCACAACTTTCACGAACAGTACTTTACGAAATTGTTACAGAAAAACTAGGTTTTCATAAACTTGACGCACGTTGGGTATCTAAACTTTTTACTGAAGAACACAAGAAACAACGGATGAGCAGCGCACTTGATTTTCTGACACGTTATCATGATGATGCAGAGAACTGTTTATCGCAGATAGACACGGGGGATGAAACTTGGGATGCTTATCATACCCCTGAAACAAAACAGCAATCCATGGAATTGAGGCATACTTTGTCCTCATACAAAGGTTAAACCAAAGCAATTTTTGACACACCGAAAAGTCATGTGCACAGTGTTTTGAGACAGATAAGGCATTTTACTGATTGAATTTGTTACCACGAGGTGCAACAATGAATAAAGGTGTTCATTGCGAGACGCTTAAGAAACTGCGCCGTGCAATACAGAAGAAGCGCAGAGGAATACTCTCCAAAGTTATGGTTTTCATTCACGACAACGCCCGACTACACACTGCAAATGTGACCAAACAACTCCTTGAAAGCTTTGCTTGGGACGTTTTTGATCATCCTCCGTTCAGTCCCGACCTCACTCCTAGCGATTTCCATCTCTTTCTGCATCTGAAGTCTTTCCTTGGTTGTAAGTGCTTCAACAACGTAGAAGATAAAATAACATGTTACCACATGGTTGGCAACATTCTATGACGCAGAAATACATAAACTTATACCATGCTATGAAAAATGTTTGGAAAATTACGGGAGCAATGTGGAAAAGTAGAGTAAGTGTTATTGATTTTTGTGCAATACGTTCCTTTCTTTGTCTGTACAGCTCACAGATGACGAGAAGAACCCTAAAACAGGGGTAACAGGGAAAGGTCAACGACACGGTCAAGTCCATTTTCGGTTTTTGACGTATGATCTATACTTAGATGTCGTCTGCTACTCCGGGTAGTTATATGTGTGCTATTCCGTGGTGTCATTTGAAACACCCGTGCAAAAAGTGGACGAGCCCATAGCTACGTCACACTACGTCTGCTAGGGTTCTTCTCGACATCTGTGAGCTGTACTTGATTTCTTTTTTTTTTTTTTTTTTTTTAATTAGCGAACGGAACTTGCTTTCAGAACGAACTTCGTGTATACGCCCTTGCATTGTCCTTAGAAGCATAACAATGTTTACCTTGCAAGTGTTATCACTTTAAGTAAAATCTTTCTGTAATAAATCCATCATTTTTCCACGTTGACACGAGATTACAATCCGATCTTTATAAAATGACGTTGGCACACTTTAGAACGCGACTTGTAGCTACTGCGCCGTAACTTTTGAGTGATTACGTGTCATGAGATAAATGATTTGCATATATTCATAAAATGTCTGCTTCACGAAGGTGACAAGTGATTCGTATATATAGATATACTGCTGTGTGCGATGTTATTTGAACACTAAAATAGCACTGGAAAGTTCAGGCATTTTTAATAGTTAACAAAATGCTACATCACTTATTTTGTGTGATTCTTTATTTTTAGTTTGTATTCTTTCTGAACTGTTTCCTCCAACGTGGTTTGAGCGGCATTTACTCAATTTTGTAGGAATATACTACCAGTCGTTGTGTACATTGATTTTTTAACCCCTACACTCCGGATTTAATATGTGATGTTGAATATACGAGGGCTGTCTGAAAATGAATGAATAAATGATTATGACTTGATGGGAGCGTCAGCAGTGAGGCTATTTGTTCCCGTCACAAAAAGCCACCGAGGCTGTCTCTAAAATGTCATAGTCTTGAAGAAACAATATTCTCCCCCTTCAAAGCATTTCTCTCCTTTGTCCACACACTTTGTTCAGCGATCCTTCCACTGCTTGAAAGAGGCCTGGAATCAAGGATGTTATAAAATAGAGGACAACAAAATCTTGAAGCCATACGTCACAGTTTCGCCACCCCTACTCTGCGCACTCCGTCCAATAAGATCACAATGTTTTGAGCCAACAATCATGGCAGAAACGAAACTAGCCAATCAGACAATGGCAGAAACGAGAGTAGCCAATCAGACGTGCCGATGCTCGTTGTTTTTTTGGCTTCATTAATTTAATAGGATGAAGATACATATGGGCAGATCCTCTATTTTATAACATCCTTGCTTGGAATATCTCCTCTGGAAATGCTGTTAGGCCAGCGATCTCGTTGTGCTTGATATCTACATGGGTGTGAAAGCGCGTTCCTGTAAGATGCCATTTAATCTACGGATACAGCCAAAAATTACCGAGACGTGAAGTAGAAGACTTAAGAACGTATTGTGCTTAAAACAAAGGAAAAAAATAAAATTTGACATGAGTCATAAGTTGATCCGATTGCAGGTCTGCGAGTTCCAAAAATCATCTGATCTTTCTAGACGAACATCGTCACGTAGACGACGGAGAACATCCAGAATTGTATTTTTGTTTCTGGTCGTATACGTACACTCCCATTTCATCGTCTGTAGCGCGTGTCCCAGGAAACGAAAATCTGTGTTCGCAGTACCAAGCATGTGGAATTCAATTTCAGTTTAACGTCCAACGATTAAGCCCTTAAGACTAAGAGAGATGGATGCTTACGGCAAGCGAATGATAATGGAATAATTGATGGAATGAAATTGTGGAAGGAAACGGAAGTAGCCAAGAAAACCCACGGACATGCTGCTGCTGTCCACCACAAACTTGGTCGGACATCGAACCAGGGACCCCTCGTAAAAGCTCTACCACTGAGCTACCGCGTGCCCCCTAACCAGAATACTTATATTGCTTAATGTTGGTGATTACTAGAAATCGAACCCGAGACCACAGACAAGAAAGACACACATATTAACCATTCAAACCACGAAACCACAAAGACTTCATTTAACTAGAAGAATATGACAAAAATTCAAATCTACGTTTCTTGCTCTCTTTCTTTCTCTCTTTCTAAAGATAAATTAAGATGAAATCAAAGATACCGCCAATTACAATTAGTAAGTTAAAAACAAAATTATACGTTTCTTTGGTAAATTAATGAACAGTAGTAGAACAAAGAATAGAAAAGTTAGGGTAAAGATTTATTGGTTGGTATGCTTTCTCCACAACGAGGTCGTATTTTTTTATTGTACGCTGATGCATTGCGGATTCCATTACGGGGAGTCATGGTTAGATCTCTTCAAGTGATAACGAAGCCTTTTTACCTATAGACTCGCCGCCTAACTGCTTCAATGGAGGGGGAAAAAATCTTAACACGAGATACTTCATGGCCTGTCGTAGCATTTAATCGCGAGATAACGAAACCGGAGGAAGCATGAACGATTAATCGAGTCTTCACAATGTACAACACTCACGCAATCATCAGATTCATCACATCACATCGTCTTGCTCACACATTTCGGAAGCATGGATTTCGCTCTCAGCAGGGCTCGTAAATTTCAAAAAAACATGTATACAGTGTAATACATATATATTCTTAATACGTACTAGCAAGGCTTCTGTATCCGAATTCAGCCATGTTTTCAATAACACCCCAGTGGTGCCAACCAGTATTGTTAGATTTTCTGAGACAGTTTCCCAACAACAACATAAAATTGTCCCTTTTTTAAGTTAAGTCTCCTCTAGTTCGTACATGGTGGTCTTTCTCCTGATTTGTTAAATGATAAGGATTGGAGAAAATGCAATGGCTCATAAAATTAAAATAAACAGGTCATCTATGCAATATTTCTTTCAGAAAAAAATGTTACGGGGGGCACACTTAGTATTTGGAGAGGCACATATTGTTTTCACACGATACTATACTATTTATTATTATATTAGAATAATAAATAAAATAAACTTATTATTTTAGTCTTCGACGGGCATTGCCCTCCCGAAAGAAACACTGATCTCATGGCCGTCTGTAAGGAGGAAACATATTAGATTTGCTTAATATCGTACTATAGCATTTCATATATTTAAAGAAAGTATTAGAGTAGTATAGTATATTTGCAATGTCCCTAATAATTATTCTTTCATATGATATAATATATTACGCGCACGCGTCCATCAAGTTGTGTGTTTATTCGTAACTGTTAATGCCCGTCGGTCTTTTTTCTCTCTTGGAAAAAACATTACGGCAGTCCCTAGACATACTTTACAATATAATTTCATGCATATTGCAATAAAATAATACTAAGGTTCTTACTTAACCTTTCCTCAGCGCATGATGAATATATTGCAAGGATCTGTACACCCACATGTACTATAAACCATTTTTTCTTTACTATAAACACGCGTTTTCGCAGTTTGTAAATAAGTAATGCCAGACGAAAGAAGAAAACTACACTTTCAGGAAGAGGCGAAGAGGACACGAAGAATCGCGAAGAAATCCGACAACCCCTCCACAGGTTCTCCTTCCAAAGGGCGGTTATAAAAGAGGACCTCGGGACTAAGAATTCATCAATACCTTTTACTTGTCATCCATCTACAATACCTACTACCGTAAAGGAAACTACACTTTCAGGAAGAGACTAAGAGAACACGGAGAACCACGAAGAAATCCGACAACCCCTCCACAGGCTCTCCTTCCAAAGGGCGGTTATAAAAGAGGACCTCGGGACTAAGAATTCATCAATACCTTGTACTTGTCATCCATCTACAATACCTACTACCGTAAAGGAAACTACACTTTCAGGAAGAGACTAAGAGGACACGGAGAACCACGAAGAAATCCGACAACCCCTCCACAGGTTCTCCTTCCAAAGGGCGGTTATAAAAGAGGACCTCGGGACTAAGAATTCATCAATACCTTGTACTTGTCATCCATCTACAATACCTACTACCGTAAGGGAAACTACACTTTCAGGAAGAGACTAAGAGGACACGGAGAACCAGGAAGAAATCCGACAACCCCTCCACAGGTTCTCCTTCCAAAGGGCGGTTATAAAAGAGGACCTCGGGACTAAGAATTCATCAATACCTTGTACTTGTCATCCATCTACAATACCTACTACCGTAAAGGAAACTACACTTTCAGGAAGAGACTAAGAGGACACGGAGAACCACGAAGAAATCCGACAACCCCTCCACAGGTTCTCCTTCCAAAGGGCGGTTATAAAAGAGGACCTCGGGACTAAGAATTCATCAATACCTTGTACTTGTCATCCATCTACAATACCTACTACCGTAAAGGAAACTACACTTTCAGGAAGAGACTAAGAGGACACGGAGAACCACGAAGAAATCCGACAACCCCTCCACAGGCTCTCCTTCCAAAGGGCGGTTATAAAAGAGGACCTCGGGACTAAGAATTCATCAATACCTTGTACTTGTCATCCATCTACAATACCTACTACCGTAAAGGAAACTACACTTTCAGGAAGAGACTAAGAGGACACGGAGAACCACGAAGAAATCCGACAACCCCTCCACAGGTTCTCCTTCCAAAGGGCGGTTATAAAAGAGGACCTCGGGACTAAGAATTCATCAATACCTTGTACTTGTCATCCATCTACAATACCTACTACCGTAAAGGAAACTACACTTTCAGGAAGAGACTAAGAGGACACGGAGAACCACGAAGAAATCCGACAACCCCTCCATAGGTTCTCCTTCCAAAGGGCGGTTATAAAAGAGGACCTCGGGACTAAGAATTCATCAATACCTTGTACTTGTCATCCATCTACAATACCTACTACCGTAAAGGAAACTACACTTTCAGGAAGAGACTAAGAGGACACGGAGAACCACGAAGAAATCCGACAACCCCTCCACAGGTTCTCCTTCCAAAGGGCGGTTATAAAAGAGGACCTCGGGACTAAGAATTCATCAATACCTTGTACTTGTCATCCATCTACAATACCTACTACCGTAAAGGAAACTACACTTTCAGGAAGAGACTAAAGGACACGGAGAACCACGAAGAAATCCGACAACCCCTCCACAGGTTCTCCTTCCAAAGGGCGGATATAAAAGAGGACCTCGGGACTAAGAATTCATCAATACCTTGTACTTGTCATCCATCTACAATACCTACTACCGTAAAGGAAACTACACTTTCAGGAAGAGACTAAGAGGACACGGAGAACCACGAAGAAATCCGACAACCCCTCCACAGGTTCTCTTTCCAAAGGGCGGTTATAAAAGAGGACCTCGGGACTAAGAAATCATCAGTGCCTTGTACTGGTCATCCATTTACAATGCCCACTCCTGCAAAGGAAACTTCACTTTCAGGAAGAGACGAAGAGGACACGGGGAACCACGAAGAAATCCGACAACCCCTCCACAGGTTCTCCCTCCAAAGGACGGCTATAAAAGAGGACCTCGGGATTAAGAAATCATCAATGGCTTGTACTGATCATTAACATACAATATGTTTTCCCGAGCTATGGTCTATGGGTTATGGGCTATGGAGACACCTATCCCGTCTGAGGCTGCTTTGCACTAAGACAACATTCTATCTACCCGAGGAAACATCGTATGCCAAATGGAATCATTTATATCGTACACTGAAAACACTTAGTTAGAATGTTTATAAACTTACGAAAAGACTTGTAGGAACTTTCCATTGTATGTATATACAACATTTTAATAATACAAGATTTTTATAATAAAATGACAAGCCAATGTCACACGTTCAAATAATACCAATATTTTAATTATCGTAAAACATTATTTATTTGACTCCGAGGTAGGATGTTGAACAGATAACCGAGGCGTCATGGGCAATACAGAATATTCTTCTAATTTGAATCTTGACCAGGAGATGTTTTTATGTCCTTTTATCTTGTAATTCAGGATAGAGGGGGTTATGAGAAGGAAAGAGAGAAGGAACAACTTATTATATTGGCAATTATTGACAAACTAGTAACAAAACTTGTAATCTGTTAGTGTTAAGAGAGAGCGACTACTATAAAACTTATCACCTGTTGCATAAACTTATTTTTTTTTTCAAACTAGTAACAAAGGTTTTGTAGAACAAGATACACAAACGAATTCTTGTTATCTGGAACAAGGAGGAGTTGTCACAAGTGTGGAAAGATCCGATCACTGTCCAATTCACAAGAAGGGCGACAAATCTGATAATAATAATATTATTATCGAGGCATTTCTCTTCTGTTAACATCCTATCAAATCCTTTCAAACATTTTATTAGCAAGATTGGCCCCATACGCACACGAAATTATTGGAGATTATCAGTGCGGATTTAGACGAAATCGATCAACTATCGATCAGATATTTACCATTCAACAAATACTTAAAAAGAAGTGGGAATACAATACCGCGGTTTGGTTTTAGAAAGTCTTTCGACTCGGTTAGGAGAGAAATATCATACAACATTTGACAGAATCTGGAATACCAATAATGATAATTAGATAAATACGTTTAAATGAATCTCAAAGTAAAATCTGGGTACGAAAATTATTGTCTACGAGCTTTCACGTCGAGAATGGCCTGAAAGAAGGAGGTGCGTTATCACCATTATTACTCAACTTTGTCCAGGAGTACGCTATAAGAAAAATCAAAGATAGCACCAGGGTCTACAGCTAAATGGTATTCATCAGGTTATAGCGTATGGCGATTATGTAAATTTAATAGGGGATGATAGGAGAACAATAGAAAGAAAATCAGAGATCTTATTAAACGCTTGCAGGGACATGGGTTTAGAAGTAAATGCAGAGAAAACTAAATACATGGAAGTGCGTCGGAATAGTAATACGGCAAATTATGGATGCGTTGAAATATCAAATACTATTTTGATAAAGTGAATACTCTCAAATATGAGGATCAATATTAACAGATGAAAATCATATTCACGAAAAAATTAATGTCAACTAAAACTAGGGAATTCGTGTTATTATTCCGTTCAAAATCTCTTGTCGCGAATTCTGTTGGTGAATTTGAAGCTTAAAATACATAAAACGATAATCATGCCTGTTGTTCTGTATGGCTGCAAAACATGGTCGCTTACTCTAAGGGAAGAACATAGACTGAGAGTATTTGAGAACAAGATCCTGAGACGAATATTCGGACCCAAGAGGAACGGGAATGAGGAATGGCGGAAACTTCATAACGAGGAACTGCATAAGTTATACATTTACCAAACATTGTTATGGTCATTAAATCTAGGAGGCTTTGGTGGCCAGATTATGAAGGAACACTTTCAAGGTTTTAACTGTAAGTCCAATCGGAGAACGACCATTAGGAAGATCTCGGTGCACTCAGGAAGACAATATTAAGATGGATCTCGCAGAAACAGGAATACAAAGTAGAAACTGGATCCAGTTGGCTAAGGATAGAAGTCAGTGGAGAGCTTTTGTGAACGCGGCATTGAACGTCCGGGTTCCATGAGAGCGGCTACTATAAGCTGAAACTTGCCTCGAAGCAGAATACTCAAAGATATATACATGCCCTAACAGAGACAAAATTTTAACGAAGCAGACACTCCTATTCATCCGATGCATATCAAAATTACACATGAATACGCAATGAACCTGATTACATGTCATATTCCATTTTTATACCTGACAGACGCTTGTCAGTCCCTGTTTTTAAATTTGTAAATGCATTTTTTTTTTTTCAAAAATATGTTTTTGCTTTCACTGAAATTTAATTAATGTAACGTGGAGATCTCATAGCTATTGTTCAAGATACAAAGGCTCACATTCCTATATGCATAGATACTCTTTCACTCAACAAACAACGATGATGAAACAATATTTAATTACGATAATGGACGGGGCTTCTCCCTCCCACTCACCTACCCCTCTTTGTTTGTCAGTGATACCACCTCTTCAATTTTTTTTTTACACATTCATCTACGTTACGGTATATATAAATGTAACCAAGCCGTCATTTCTCGGAACTGTCAACCTTGTAACATATTTAAAACCAGGTCGGTTGTGATTCAGTTTAGATTGTTAGGACAACGAAAATGGATCAATGTGCATTTTGTTAATCAATTGAAACGTTTTAGCTAAATGAAAAACCTAGATGAATGATATAGAAAAAAACGAAAAATGACAGAGAGACATAGTCGTTTGTATGTCTGAATGATAGCGCCACTGTCATCATTGACTATGCTACAGTATATTGTGGTAAATTTATACATAAATGTAAGATATTATGTAGTTCAGTGTCCATCACCAGTTCTGTCGGCGAAATGGTTTCTCGAATTGGACTTTAGCATCCCTTTCAGCAGCGACACTATATGGGACATCAACCTACAGTTTTTTACAGTGGTTGATCTATCCTGGGGCCGGGGGGCGTAGACCCCTCAGTTTTTGAGCAACAAAAATAATTTAAGATATTATTTACATATATTTGAAAGTTTGTAGTATCATGATATACTCATCATATATGGGTTCTGAATGTCGCCCAGTTTTTACCTTTTAGATGCGTCACTGAGTTTTTAACGTCGAATCTGAACTACGCAGAGGTGCCTTAGAGGGAGTAATAGCACTTTATCACTACTAGTCACAGAAACGAAGCCTAAAATATATCCTAATTGTGGCCATAAAACGTATGGTAATTCCCGTAGATTGTGGCATTAAAATTTCTTAAGACTGTGGCATTAAGAGCCTTCGGGGGGCGCGGTGGCTCAGTGGTAGAGCGTTCACCTCCGGTGCTTGGGGTCTCTAGTTCGATCCCAGCTCGCGTCGTGTGGACTTTGTGGTGGACAAACACCGTGCTTGTGGGTTTTCTCGGGGTTCTCCCGTTTCCTCCCACTGTCTTCATTCCAAGATTTCACTCACCTCTCGTAATCACCGTCTTCTTAAAGCCTAACCGGCATAAGCGTGGGACGTAAAACTTAAAGTTATCATTTCATTTTCATTTCTCAAGAGCCTTCACTACAACCACATGAGCTCCCACCAGGAATCGAACCCACATTTCCTGCTGCAAAGGCACGTACACTAACCATATAGGCATGTGGCAATAAAGCTTAGCTTCGAAAGGAGACAAATTATAAATGCACGCAGCAGCGAGTCGGGCAATATTTCCCTGTAGGTACAGTAAGAGACAAAAGTTCTTTCAGTTTCATAAAATTTATTTTGGAAATAACGGTGGTATGGATAGAACGAACGGAAATTTGCATTCTTTTTAATTTACTAAACTATTTACGAAAACTAATTTCATCAAACGGAAAGAACTTTAGTCGCTGACTGTCCAGCGCTAGTATAGCTGGAACGTATAGAAAATTACATTCTTTTTAATTTACTGAAAACTGTATTCAAATTGTCCTTCCATTCTGAAGTTATTAACGAAACTAATTTCATCAAACGGAAAGAACTTTAGTCGCTGACTGTACAGCGCTAGTATAGCTGGAACGTAGAGAAAATTCTATTCTTTTTAATTTACTGAAAACTGTACTCAAATTGTCCTTCCATTCTGAAGTTATTTACGAAACTAATTTCATCAAACGGAAAGAGCTTTCGTCGTTTACTGTACAAACACCCAACGCCGCTGCAGCGGGGCGGAAGACAACGCGTGGAGACAATTGTGTTTCTTTGCTGTCTCGTCTGAGGAGAGAGCCATTTCTGAACAGGGTGTTGACATGTGATGACAAGTGGGTTCATTACGAAGCTCCAAGGCGCAATCATCATTGGCTAGTATCCATGAACCGGTTCCAAAACAGCCGAAACAGCACTGCATCAGATGGTCTTCCTGTATGTTTGGTGGATTGCTCACGGCATCGTGCATCGGGAACTGCTACCAGCTTGTCAGAGCAACAATGCAATTGTGTACTGTCAGCAGTTGAGCCGTGTTCAAGAAATACTAAAACCTCTGGAACAGGAACTTCTGAACCGCAAAGGGGTCCTCCAGTTACAAGACAACGCTAATTCCCACGTGGCTAAGCCCTGGACACCATTCTACGCCTTGGATGAGAAACACTATTGCATCCGCCATACTCCCTGGATACTGTACCGTCCGATTATCACCTGTTCCATTCCTTGGACAGTAACGTTAGGGAACGCTCGTTCAAATCCCTTGTAGAAGTGCAAAATGCATTTGATACCTTCTTCGTTCACGGCCCACCAAGTTCAACCGCGATGGAATCCATGGCCTTCCAGAATCTTGTCAGAAGGTCGTCAATGATAATGAGGACTATTTTTGATCTTCCAGGTATGTCTTAGGTGACATATCCATGTTCGAAGGTGGTGGGTGAAAAAGTGACAGAACTGTCTTGGTTAGCTTTATAGAAACTGGGTCCAGGTGGCTAAGGACAGAAGTAAATACAGGGCTTTCGCAAACGCGGCTTTAAATCTCTGGGTTGCATAGGCCATAGAGTTAGTCATTATTATTATTATTATTATTATTATTATTATTATTATTATTATTATTATTATTATTATTATTATTATTATTATTATTATTATTATTATGAAAACTTGAGAATTCGAAAAGGTCAGACCAACGAGTTGGAAAAAGAGGGGAAGTGTTACATATGCAGGGTTCATGAAGTGAACTACGACATAAACAAGATTGGAATCCACTAGGCCAAATGAACCCAGTAATGGTTTCAGAAGATTTCCGTGGAAGAATTTCGATATATTGTGTGCGAAAAGTAGTTCTTTGAAAAATACTGAAAATTCAGATTGAAGAGAACAGGAAATATAGCTCCGGAAGGGAGGAAAGAATTTCGTTGCTCCGAAAATCATTACTGAACGGATCTTCATTTTTAATCTAACACGTTTATCTTTTACCTTATATATAAACTAATTAATAGAATCGAAAAATGCTAGGCAATGATCACCTATTTTACACATGCATATTAATTTATTCCAATGAACACGGATTCGATTGTTGCAGACCCGCACCCAAAAATGTTTGGTGGAAGGGTCCGAAGTATTTTGGTGAGAGGACTCCAACATGCCAATGCAATATTGAACCTGTTTTATTCTCAGCGGGAAAATAGATAAGTAATTGTTAAATACTCTCACCTATATTTTTTTAGAAAAAAATGTAGAACTAGATTATTTTTATAAGAAAAGAAAGAGTCCGTGCTACATGAATCATCTTTCTGTTAAACAAGTAGAGTTCTATTAAGAAAGTCTACAAATCTTAGTCCATTTACGATACTTGGAAGGGGAGGGAGTCCGGACTCAGTGAATCCCTTTCCATGAGTGGGCCCCTGGATTATTGTGATATTTTTCATGGTATTGAATGAATTCTCCTTGTAGCCATATGGTTAGCAATTATATGTGAAACTGACCAGAGCTGTTTCGTGGCTAAGCGGTTAGCATGCTTGCCTTTGGCGTGGAAGGCCCAGGTTCGATCCCGGCTGGAGCTCATGTGGTTCGGATTCCACGTTAATCAGTAGGTCCATGTCTCATATAGCCCCGCTGCTGAACGGGACGTTAAACACAACACAACCCAACTCAACTCAAGATAAGGACCATTTACGTATATGTGAAACTGAGGTTTGTATGCCAATGGGAGCTCCCTCACAAGGATAAGCAAATTCTCAATATTTTTCTTACTCAGGTCCTGCGCCCAGAGCTGCAGCTAGAGATTTCAGCGCCCGGGGCGAAGTAGAATTCAATGTCCCCTACACTCATCACCAGGAGTAAAAGTGGATCTGAAAAGGTAGGGGGACGGATGACGTCACGGCCTCCCCATGCTTATTTTTCTCATTGTAATTTTTAGAAAGGGGGACCCAGATATTTTCTAGAAGTTGGGGACGACGTCCCCACGCGTTCCCCTTCTTTTACCCCTGCGTATCACTACAAACTTTTCCTGGAGTATGTCTTTTTCTAACATAGGGGTGTACGAGAAAGCAACTTTTGCTGTTATGCTACGCTGAATTTTTATCAACCTGCTTGCACAGACCATTGTAACAACTAAAAGCGATCATTATGTATTCTTCTACAAATGAAGGCTGTTTCCAAGAGACTTATTTTGGATTTTTTGGTTAAACTTAACAAAACTACTTTTGGTTGGTAAACAGATTCATTGGAGAACAATTATGAAAATTCTTTTAAAGTCTTCGAAATGAGTGACAGCTATTCCAGTAATAATTGTAAACTTTTGTAATTCTATTATGTATGTGACCACACAAATTGCACTTTAATTTACGGTAAAAAATGTTTTGCGAAATGAAAAAAAATTACTGGTAGTTATCAGTCCTTGAAAAAGACGAAATTCGTTGGGTTAAGTTGTGGCCCCTTAAGCTCCTATTCTACAACTGCTTCAAGTTCGAGAATGTTATTACTCTTCTTTTCTACCTTCATGTTTAATATTCCTGTGCATACAGCAGATTCCATTTTCTCTTCACTACTCTCATTTTCATACCTTCATTCTCACCATCGTGGTTAATCCGATTAGGTAGAAAAACTTGATTAACTAAGCAAACTCATCACCATCACAAACGCCGAACAAATATTTCAGACTGACCGTTTCTGATTTTCAAAACGCTCCTGTGTACACTATAAGTTATTACTCGGCAGTTTGTATATCACATCGTCATTAACAAATCGTATATAATAACTTTTTTAAGTAATAAGTGAAAACTTGTTGTGACTCTTACTGAAACGTTTGAGTTGGGAACGGGGCGATAAAGAAAATTTTAAACAAATCTATTTCTTTGCAAACCAACAACAATATTGATTTAATAGGGCGCCAATACTTTTACAGGGCACACTTTTCCAACATTTTTCCTTTCTTCGTGCACATTCAGCGCCCTCTTACTATCAGCGCCCTCTTACTATCAGCGCCCGAGGAGACGGCACCGCTCTTCCCGACCCCGTAGCTACGGTTCTGTCTACGACACACTTGTGCTTTCGACGGTGAAGTATAATTTAGAATTAGCTTGATCGAACCAAACTCTATTATTGAATATTTATCATACGAAGAGGTACATAATAGGAAAGAAGATGAAACGCTATTTTCCTAATAGTCTAACAAGAAAATGAGTTGAAATATTGATCGACCTTCGGAAGCTGAGATGTGCTAATAAATAACATTTACAATAAGGGCGGAGCGTGCTCTTTGGATACCAGACATTCATTACTGTCGAGAGAAACCTTCAACACCACTTCCCCTAATGACAAGGACCGCTTCAATACATCCAATAATTGCGAATCACATCAATCTCTTTTTTATTTTTTTTTCTCGGTTGATTGAAAACCGCAAAGCTTCTGATATCTTCTACGCGTAAAATTACTCCAACATACCCTTCACACGTTGTAATATATTACACGGTGTATGAGAATGTTCGAGGGAGGGGTTTAATTACAAGAAGGATTGGAAAAGAGGTGGGGGAGGAAGTTTTCACGATAAAAATTGACATAGAGTGATTTTAGATAAGGAATGTCCTCCCCAAATTGATTTCATATACAGTGCAACCGCAAACTACGAATATTTCTCTTGTAAATAAACCAAGTTAAAGGGGAAATAATGTTTGAAATATTATAACTTACGAGAGAGTATTCGAGAAATGAGCACGATAAAATTTATGTGATGATCTTAATTTTGAGTCTGTATGTTTGTGTTTATGTGTGTGTGTCTGCATTTTTTACAACGAAAAGTTTATTTTTTCTCATGTACAGTCAGTGACAAAAGTTCTTTTCGTTTGGTAGAACTTATTTTGGGAATAACAGTAGTATGGCTAGAACGTTCTGAAAATAAGATTTTTTTTAATTTACTGAAAACTATACTCAAATTCTTCTCCCATTCTGAAGTCACTTACGAAAATAATTTCATCAAACGGAAAAAACTTGTATCACTGACTGTACATTATTAGCTTACTTTTTTCTTCTTCTCTTTCTACTACTGCCTCACAAATACTTTTAACCCGCAACGGTGTAAACACAATTTCTTTCTTTTAAAGCAAGTCACAGCATCACGTGTACACCACGTGAAGAAGTTTAGTTTGTATGGAGTAACATTTTCTCAAAATAATAATGAAATCGGAAGTACTAGTTAATCTATTTCTACCATTTCCGGTTTTAGTAGAGAGATTAGAGTGAAGATAGAATATACACTTTGGACGCTGATAGCAGGAAGCCATTTCTCCGTATCTACTATCATTTTACTTTATACCCATTAATAGTGTAACCGCGAGACGAGACGGGACGAGGCTTCAGGTTGTCTCGTCTCGTGCAAAGCATGTTTTGTCTCGTGTCTCGTCTCGAATGGTCCTGTCTCGTCTCGTTTACGTGGCAACACTAGAACGGCTGATGCCCACAAAAAAGAGCTGTTTTGCCAAGTGGTTGAAATTACAACTTTTAACAAAGTTTGGTTTGGTTAACAGAGCACAACATACAGCACGACTACAATCTTCCAACAACGACAGTTTAGTTTCGATTGAACTAGTAATTAATTCCTACGACAAGAATATTTATTAATACCGTAGGTACAGTGGAAAGACAAGCCTTCCCCACTCATTCTGAAATCCTTTTATCAGAACCTCTGGCGTCACTTCAACAAATAAAGAGGCCTACGTGACTTCTGGATTTCAATACTGGCTTGGGTTCGAATAACATCATAAAACAATAAAAATCTCCATTTTATTGTCAAACCAGAATCCTTTCAGAACTCAGTACCGAAAAAGGTTGACATGTTTCTGTCTTTGTTCTGAACGAGAAAGACCATGATACAATGGTTAGCTACTGATAAACTTTCCAGTAAGAGAACTGGTACTTCCATAATAGGATTTTTACATATAGATATTTTCACCAGCTACGGATTGAAATCACAAACACTGATCTCGATGAATGCTTTAACATTGTACTTGATTCTGGAACACTGTCACAAAATAATTAAACTTGAATCGATTGAAAAATGGAAATGAAAGCTGTTTGTAAAAATCATTTAAAAAATAACTTTAGGTATTTCCTGTTCTTTGTAGAGTCCTCATTTGAAATAATAAACGATAGTGTACATTTCGAAGGCAAATAATTTATTCCGAGTTGATAAATTTTTAAAGAAATTCAAAAACTGTGTTTGCATTTTCGAGACACGAGACGGGACAGGCAGTCTGTCTCGTCTCGTGTCTCGCCTCAAAGGGTTCTGTCTCGTCTCGTGGCAACACTAGCCATTGAGGTTAAAACAAGAAATAGTTGATTTCTGCTACTTTCTGTTTGAAATTTTTCTCTCAGTTTAACGTCCCACGATTATGTCCTTTAGGCTAACGGAAATGATAATGAATAACAATGGAAGAATTGGTGGAATAACAATGTAGGAGGAAACGGTAGCACTCCGAGAAAACCCACTGACACGATGTTGTCCACCACAAACTTACATGGCCGTTGATCGAACCAGGAACCTCACGTACCAGAGTTAAGTGCTCTACCATTGAATCACCATGCCTCCCTACTTTCAGTTTGAATGGACGGTTAAGGATGAATATAAATTGTATTCTTCGGGACGCTTAATTGACAACAGAAAATCGCTTCTCGCTATCTATTACCGTTTTGCTCCATAGTGATCAACGTTAAAACCGGAAATGGTTGATTTACACCGCTTTTGGTTTCAACATCACCTACATAAACGAATTCGATTCTTAATTTTTTTTTACCTTCTACATCGTGTTGAAAGTTCATAATGATCCATCAAGTAAATTCTTCAGGTTTTTTTTTTTTTTTTTTTTTTTTTTGGTCTCCCAGACCGGACGGACACACGAACAATCAGGATAAATATATAAACATGTTTTGATTGGTATATCAAACTCATTTTAAGAAATGACAACATGCATTGAATGGTCAAAGACTACATTTCATTTTGTGTTTCATTCACATGTTTATTATTATTATTATTATTATTATTATTATTATTATTATTATTATTATTATTATTATTATTATTATTATTATTATTATTATACTCAAGTATCATTGTTATTTGCAAGGAAAAATCACATTGTATGGGCACAACAATATTCAGTTGGACATTTCATTTTCTCACGATTTCAAAAGCTGCCTTTTTTAAAGCTACTCACTGCCAAATGTGGGGGAGGGAGAGTACGGTAGCTCAGTAGTAGAGGTTTACCTTTGGTGCGTGGGGTCCTGGATTCGATTTCTGTCCAAGTAAGTTTCTTGTGGACAACATCGTTTCCGTGGGTTTTCTCGGGGTACTCCCGTTTTCTCCCGCATCCTCATCCCACCAATAATGCATCATTATTTACTTACCTAAATCGTCCGTCTCCCATAGTCATGGGCATAATCATGGGCATAATAATGGGCATAATCATGGGACGTTAAACTGACAGATTTCATTTTTTCTTATAGATAAGCTAATATGTCAATGTTCTAAGTGTACAAAATAATAATTACAGCCCGGATTTATATGCAAAATGCATGTTTATACTAACATGTAGAAAAGTATGGAAAGTATACTTCCAACGGACTTGTAAGGATTCGTTTGAGACACATATGATAGCACATGTAATTGCATATTTTGAGTGAATTTCGTTGTGCATGCATATTTCTTAAACTTTGCAGAATATTAGCATATTTCCGAATTTTGTTCTTGCATACTAGTATACAGGATGGCCCAAAAGTAGGTATACAGCCCTACAAAGTATGACATTTTAGTTTATTAACATAATTAGTTTATTTGCTCCTGTCTGTTCTAAGCTTAAGGTATGAGTGAAAAGAGATTAAGAACAAATAATAAAGAAACTAAGTCGCTACCTGAGTGGATAAAAATAAGAAAATTTTATAAAATGTCATGAGCTGGTCAGTACGGGACTATATACCTATTTTTGGGCCACCCTGTATTTGAGAATATATCACAAGAAAGTAGGTTGTATTTAAAGTAAACTGTATCTCTTTATAAACGTAAATGTAATATAAAATGTTGTATAGAATAAAGTGTTATATCCTAAATTAGTCCACCTGTCTTGTCTTGCACACGCTCTTCATCGAATAGCAGAAACAATCAGATATCAATATCCCGCAGTAGATGCGCTTGAATCAAATGTAAAGAAAGTATTTGTGAAAGCTCCATCACGCGTACCTATCTTTCGCGAAGTTGCAAAAAATGTTTTGCTACATCCGCTACCAGTTTTAACTGAATGGGGCTCGTGGGTAGAAACTGTCATATCATACAAATAACTTAAATCAAGGGAAGATAGTTGTACATTCACTAAATCCTGATGATACAACTCTTATTTATGTGCCGCAAAAATGTTTCTCTACAAGTGGCAATACAATCACTTCTCGAGAATACCTGAAATTACCAAGCAGTTGGAATCACGTAACAATGTTTTGCAGCATTCACTCTACTTGTTGGGCGAATTATCGCAGATTTTGTCCAGTGAAACTCACGATGTTGCGAAAATAGCGTCAGATAAACTTTGTCAAATATTGAGCAAAAATCTCGCATAGAAAACAATCTGTGACATTGAAAATATACTTAATCTTGAAAAGGAGGAATTGGAACAGGATTTTACACACGAAGATATATTTTGTTTTTCACGTGACGTCTTTGCTGTAGAAAGGAACTTTTCGATCTTCAAAACGTTTCTTACTGGTAAACGCAGAGGCTTTAGAGAAGAAAACGTAAGAAAGGTTCATTGCAACATATGTCATTAAGGTAAGATAATTTTATACGAAATTGAGATTTTATTTTCTTCGTGTACATTTCAGAGCATAGGCCTATATTAAATTTTTACTGCATATTTTAGTGCAAGTTTTTGATATATTTTGCGCATATTTGCATGGATATCTCGGGGTTGGTTTGTGCATGGAAATCCGAGCTGTAATAATAATCATTGTTAATGGTTCTTCTTGAGAAGACTATGATCGAGCACTCAGTTCTGGTGCGAAGGGTTCCTGTCTCGCTCGCAGACGATCTGAGTCAGTGGTGGACAACACCGTGTCCATGGGTTTTCTCGGGGTGTTTCCTTTTCTCTCAATACTCTTATTCCATCGATTCTTTCACAATCACTGATTTCCATTACTTAACTCTCTCGATTAGCTTACTGGACGTTAATTGAAGTTTTCTATTTTTTTATTTTTTGTTAATCTAAGCTTTGAGTGTCTTCCTGCAGACAGTTCTCTGCGATATGACGCCTTATCAAGTACTAGTTAAACAGATCTTTCCTTGTACTCACTTTTCCGAGAGAAACTTTTTTTTTTTTTTTTGAAAAAAAGAAAAGAATCGAAAGCGAGGGCCTTTTTTTTTTTTAAAGTGATTTTTTTGTTAATTGTGCTTTGATAGAAATCCGTTGTCTCTGCTCTACCGTGATAAATCGATTTTCATCGAGAAGGTGACAAAAAGAGGATTCTTGGAGACTCAAGATCCGGAAATGAGTTATTCTCTGCGCCAACATTATCGGTCCACCACGGCGTTCTTCAGATGCATTACGTGTCATATTTCTTTTTCATCCTCTTCTCTAAAGAAAGAAAAAAAAAACAAGAACTCTGTGACAAAATGAAAAGAGAGAGAAATGATTCGTTCGTTCGAATCGCGGAACTAGTGTTCCTAAAGATTCACTATTATCCTAATTAGTCTTTATATCGCGCTATCCTTGAGTGTTATACAACCCATTTTAACATATGTAATGCTGGTTGTAGAAATACAAGGGGCACAATGAGAATTCTTTGTAATAAACACACATATCTCTGCTCTTCACACTAATTGCTATTGCTAATAATAAATTAATGCTAATAGATGTCACTACGTGCACTATAACTTGTCTGCCTGACGTCTAATAGGTGTCGCTACCTGCTTGATGGTTGTGTATAATGACGTCCATGAATAATTTCATTAAAAAAAATATCGTATGGAGTTGTGAGTAGTTGATGTGAAAACAAAAAGAAGGAAATTCTAATTAACCTCGATTTTAACCTATAGCGTACCAGCTCGCCTAAGGCTTAGACACAATAAATAGTCTTTATTCATAGAATGAGCTGACGCATTTTTAATGATATTTAAAACAATGTGAGGTCCTATTTAGTTTAATGCGTCTTTGAGAGTTTTTGCGAACAGTTTAAGCCACTTAATTTGTTCTCTTTTTCAATAGATTAAGTCAACGTTCCTCAAACTGTGATCCGCGGACCAAAAGTGGTTTTCAAGATTTATCCTTGTGGTCCACTTAGCTTGAGCGTTAATCCAAAAGTATTAGTAAATAAATCAATCAAATTCAAGTGATTGTGTATCATACACAATAGTTGAGAATCACAAACAGGCACAAATTATGCAAATGACAAGCTGCACAATATCATCATCATCATCATAGCTACTGTGCCATTATTGGCAGGTCACATGCCGCAACTGAGAAGCCTCCAGGATATTCCGCTAATCTCTTCGTCTTCACGTATGACTTTTCTGTTTCGATATATCCCATTAATTGTAGTCTTCCCCTCCCTCTTTTCCTGTCACCATACCCTCCAGCAAGTCTTTCATCATACGGTTTCTTCTTAGCCAATGTCCCAATCAACGCAACCCTTACTCATGTTCATGGAAAATTTGGCTCTGTTCATGTGTTCTGTCTTGGCTTTTTCTAGCATTCACTTACCATCACAGAAGAGTCTTTTAAAAGTCTGGCCTTAGATATAAAATCATACTCTTACCACAACTGAAAAACCTTTAATTTCCTACTTCCTTGCGGAACACAACGGTCGGAATGACGAGGAAACATGGCGAAACTATTTGCGGGCGTATTGAAAGCGTGGTTTTTTCGATCTGGCATTTTTTTGAAGGCACATTAGGTTATTTTTGACTGTTCTGCTGTAATGTGAACAATAATTTACCGTTTGTCAGTGATGCAGGTTGTCTATGTAACTGGCGAAAAAAGTCGACATTTTCAAAATCAGGTTTACAAATACAATCTTGGGTCGTTATGAAAAAAAAAACTTAGAACGTGTGGTAACGTTATTCTTAGATCTATAAAATTGCAGAGAGGATCTTATTATAAACAAGATAAATATGTGTTGAACAGTAACGAAAAACTACATATAAAGAACAATGAAGTTCACCAAAAGTCAGTCTGTGTAAGAAATAGATACAGAAAAGAAACTATCTCGCAACACACATATTTGAAAACAAAACAGTGAGTGCTGTCCAATAAAGTATAATAAAATCACAAAATTCGATTGTGAAATTAATCACTAAACATGAGATTGGCGATGGGTATTTAAAAGTTGTAGCATTTCGTTCAGCATATTGTTATGATTTGTGGCATACTGAGTCTAAGAGATGAAATTATCGGGTCAGACGATGACCAAAAATGTATAGCTAGTCTAGGTTTGTATCTTTCCTAGAGTTTTTCCGACATAATTTCTCGCGATACCTGCTGAAGTCTCGAGACTTCCGAGCTTCCTCATTTAGCATCTCTATTGGGATAGGAGCTACGGATATAGTAAATCCTTCAGGGATTTACCATGTACGCAAAGACTTGTCTGTCTACGTGGCAAGACGACACGACACAATGGGACTAGCAGTCGTCTCTGTCAGCATTGAGTGCGCGCCCAGACCCATTGAAGCTCGCTTCGTTTGCAGGTAATAGCAACTAATTCTAACAAAAAATATTAATTGAGAGACCACAGAAAATATTAAAATGAAAATGAAACCTTGGACTTGCTAAGGAAATTTTAAAAGTCTATAAATACATAGCAAAGCATTGCTTTTGAATATAGTGTTGTAAAAATTCTTCCAGTGCGCATACGAAGTGCTTCAGGGGCCTGTCATTGGCCTTAAAGGATTGCTATTATTCTGGTCAACAATACCAATATTTAACATCTCAAAACTATCAACATACTTAAGAGTAACAGTTCCGTTATACTACCACACACGAAAAGCATTTTTACAAGGACTGTCAATTATTCACTTTCGATAGTTTTTTTTTTTTTTTTTTAATGAACGAATGATGCCAGGATGAAAACCAGATCTGTTCTATATAAACTGTACATTCCCCTACTAAAAGACTATAGACGTTCGTTCCAGTGACAGAGTTCATTTTTGGGGTTTTGTCCAGCTTTTTCGCTATTTCGACCATTGTGCGGCAGGAATCATAATAGAGCCTCTAAGCTATGTTCTGACGCACGCTACACAGGAGAAAGGTGCAATGATTTGTTCTGCTGAATCATGCTGTTTCAAGAGCGAAAGAACTCTGCAGTAGAATCTCGAAATATTATATTTGCTTCAAGATGCTTATAGAAAGTAGAAATTGTTGCGAATCAAAAATTAAATACTTTTTTTTATTCACTTTACAGTTCCGAATTCAATAACAACTGATGTTTATTTAACTATTACAAGCATTTAGGGATCAAACGAGTTCTCTTGATTTACATTTTAAGTTAATTTCAATCTCAAATATTACTCTAAAAGCATATTTCCAAAACGACTGATATCTAAGAGTTACACTTGTCATTGAACAACTAACGTTATCTGGTTCATGTTACACTGCCTTTGTTTAGTAACTTCATAAAA
The DNA here is from genome assembly GCF_964235325.1 of Thermobia domestica. Lineage (NCBI taxonomy): Eukaryota > Metazoa > Arthropoda > Insecta > Zygentoma > Lepismatidae > Thermobia > Thermobia domestica. The sequence continues at coordinate 6,872,656 of NC_137460.1, read as the reverse complement.
TAAATGAAATTTAAAATCTCTGAACAAAGCAAGTTTTAATTTAAAAAGATAATTCTAAAACAGTTTCGCAAACTAAACTTCTTGGCTTCACCAGGTACAATACAATTCTTGGCTTCGTTAGATTGCGTTGTCTCTGATGAAGCCAAGAAAACTTTAGTTAGTTAGCGAAACTGTTATTTTTAATTAAAACTTGCTTTGTTCAGAGATTTTTAATTTTTTTTTTTTTTGTCATTGAAATAAATAATTAAGTAGAGAATAACAAATATGTCGAAGAATAAAATTTCAAAATTTACAAAGAAATGTATAAACATGAATTTTCATTGCTTTTACAAGTGTAAAGGTCAAAGTTATCGTTGATTTGAATCGAGTCATTGAGGGTAGGTTCAAGAGGGGGAGGATAATTAGGGCCAGTTCATTTCAGGCTTTGGAAAGGAATAGAAGACTACCTGTGTCCGTGAAGGGAGAGGGTTCTGTTTCGTAACAATATATGTATTTTTGCCGGAACATACTGAGCAAAGAAAAAAGTATGTGGGGTAGGTAAAAACATAGGTTACATTTGCAAATCCTATAGATTTTGGACTTAACGTACAGCAAACGTATAACTGAAGAAGTATAGTTTATATATACTTTTCGTGTAAATGTTCCGAATAAAACGTACTTTCTTTCCGTACGAACGAAAGAACTGTATATAAGCAGTCAGTATCACACATACAGATGGAAGTAACATATAGCTAACGTACGTAAGAGACGCATACAATGTAATATACGAAAGATTTTTAGATGTTAGATATCCTGCAACGGCATGATGTAATATCTAAGTAGGAAAAAGGGCAGTGCATGTGTAGCATATGGAAAACGTATGCTTCGTACTGATGTCTGTAGTTAATATAAGGATTCCGTATATTTGTACAGTATAACGCTGTCCGGATAATGGATTTTTTCTCAATGGAAAAAATCAGAGGATACGATTAGGATTAGATGTTAGATTTCTGAGCTTTCGCTATCTAGGACTAAGTTAGCCTGTCACGTATTGAGTTAGGACATCCCTTGTCGATCCCACCATCCGAAGAAAGGAATGGGAAAGGAAGGAAGAAACCTGGGACTTTATGTTACGTACCATCTCGGCATTTGTCAGGTGTAAATAAGGAAAAGCCCAGGAAAATCTCATTCAGGATGGCTAACCTAAAAAATAGCTTTTACACTTTTTCCACCGAGTGTTTCCACCAGTATCCAGCCTCGGACTAAAGGGTATAGGGCGTTGGCAGGAACCTCACTTGGAGGGCCTCATCTTTCCTTATTATTATTATTATTATTATTATTATTATTATTATTATTATTATTATTAATAATAATAATAATAATAATAATAATAATAATAATAATAATAATAATAATAATAATAATAATAATAATAATAATAATAATATAAGTTGAACAGAGTCTTGTAAAACCTTTGCGATGGGGAGTGGCTTTTCTTCATAAAGCTGTCAGTTTCATTTAGACTCTACCCGTAGTAATGGGGTCCCAGGGTGGGGACCTGGTCTGTTTCTCTATGGTGTTGCAAAACTTGTCAAACAAATAACAGAGGGTTCCAGCAGGATTTTATAAAAGTCGGTCTCATTTCAGCATTCATGGGTCCCCAGTACACATTTACACAATATGATGCTGGGGCCCTATTTTTCATATTGTTGAAATATATTCTTACTAGGTTCCAAATAAAGGGCCCCAAACAAGACTTTATAATATTGTTAGTTTCATTCCAATAATATGACCCCAAAACTACTTTCAATGTTGGGGGTCACCAAACTCTGGGAACAGAACAAACTACAATATATATTTAGAGAGGGGCCCCGGCAGGGATTTCTGCCCTCCTGTCCTGACCTGTCCAAGCCTGCCAGTATCCGTATAAGAGAGGTGTCTGTTAACGGAAATAATAAAATGAAATCTTAATTTAATATCCCGCGATTAGGCCCTTTAGGCTAAAAGAGACGGATGATTAAGGTAAGTGTCTTCTTATGAATGGTTTGGTGCAGAGATGGCGTGGGTGGATGAAAATTTGACCCATACACACTGACTCACGATCTACTGGACCCACCAAAATCCATCGTCATCAACTCTGACTCATGATCTATGTCGTTCTCTCAATTGAATAAAGAGTTATTACTTGTAATAAAACAAGACTGTGAAACAGTGTTGTCAGATGGCGGGAAATTTCCCGCCAAACGGGAAATTCTTAGCATTGGCGGGAATGCGGGAAATTCTAGTTGAAAATGGGAAATTTTGCCAACTTTTATTCCTTTCCATGTCTCTTTTTACGTGGAATAATACAAGGATTAAAAGCGTTTTTGAAGGTCAAAAAAACCAGTACAGCAAATGAGGTTTACAAACCGACCCAAATGGAATTGATTGTTAATCGCGCCAATATCCATTTTCTACGAGAAGAAAGAAGGGATTGAAGGCTTATGGCCTTTACTTACTATATTTTTTATGGTCAATCGTTCACGGAATTTTAGGGTGAAGTGAAGAGGAGAATATATTTGGAAGTAGCATACATACACAAGCACACAAATATGTATATTTATCTCTATACCAAATAAATACAGATAGAAAATAGAAGGATTGTCCTATAATTGATTTCTCCTCCCGCATGAAAAGATATACTGCTGATTGATTGTTCATAGTTATTTGATTTTAATTTGAAGTTATTAATATAATGATTAATTAATCATTAATGATTAATTAATTAATTAATGAGTTATATTCTTTCTTGACGGGAAATTTTGCAACCGATCGGAAAATTTCAGGGCTTTGAGCGGGAAGTCTGTTATTCTGAATCTGACAACACTGCTGTGAAATTATCACTAATCGGAGTTTGAATTTCTACGGTCAATCACTCAATCAGCACGGCTTTGTTACAATACCGATGGATTTGACCTTTACGATATAAAATAGTAAAGTGTTTGTCATGGGCCAGATTACGATGAATTGCAATTTAATTATCATATATAAATATTTCCTTGTTGAATTACACATACTTTTCAGTGGAAAATAGGATGAAATTTGAGTCTCGAATAAAGTAGACCAACGTAAGGAAAAAAGGTGTAAAAATCTATTGTTTGTCGAAAGCCAAGTAGTAAGTAATATTGCTATTATTACAATTACAAATATCAATAACCAAAAGTGCGTGAAGTTCTTTTTTCACTTACATGTACTCATCTCAGGTAAATAAATAGAAACAAATGAAAAAGGGAGAAAAATGCAGGCCTTGAAAGTAAAACGTAGACAAATTCACCAGTGTTCAGAAGGTGCTGTCTACAGAGCACTGAGCAGAATGGGTCATCGTGGGTGGTGGGTCGCAATGATTCACGTCCTGTTGACCCAGGACCCACACACAAATCTTGACCCACTTCACCCACTGACCCACTCCACCTCTGGTTTGATAAAATGAGAATGCGGGTGAAATCGGGGAACCCCGTCAAATCTTAGAAGCACGATTTTTTTCTACCACAAACACACATTGCCAGGGATCGAACAAGAGGACCCTATGCACCACATGTGATTTCTCTACCACGTATAACTGTAGTAGGTAATAGAAGTAGTGTTAATTCGTGTTAATTCATTACCTTCCATTTTGTTCATGAAAAAGATGACGACAAAACTAAGGTTTTAGAAAATATTTACAGTAATTTTAGCTAAGATATCACTAATGGTCATATTTAGCTTTAAAGAAGATATTTAGGGATGCTTAAACCACGAATCCACATAGAGAACAATATATGCAAAATATCTTTTTGTAATCTGAGCGAGTTGTGCTAGGAGAATCCGCTAGGAATCCCCAATATTTTTACGGGTAAGAACTAGAAACAAGAGCGTGGCGGTCGATCGATAGAAGAGATGCTCTGCTTTAGGAGTTGGAGGATCCATCTGCTACCTGGGCACGCTTCCTACTCCATGATATTCTCACTGAACACGTGAGCGAAGAGGAGACGTCGGTCGGAGAGAAATTAGCATCGTTAGAACTTCCGAAGGATTATGTTTTCTGCTATTTCATTCAATTGTTCTCAATAGAAGCCAGGTGACTCTTGATTTAAATTCACTACGCAAATGGTAGAATTTCATTAGTAACTTAGTTCGTCCAAGTTAAGGAAGATGATACAGCTGCAGAAAGGATATTATTATTATTATTATTATTATTATTATTATTATTATTATTATTATTATTATTATTATTATTATTATTATTATTATTATTATTATTATTATTATTATTATTAGGTGTGTCACTGTTAGGAAAATGAATCAATAGAAAGAAATCCACTACTTAACAGTATATATTTTTATACGAGGGCTATCCAGAAATTAACAAAAGTTTTAAAATAAAAAAAGAAACAGAATGAAGAAATTAAATTGTATTGTATACATTTGAAAGGTACACTCTTAAGCTATTTTTCCACACAATCGCCATGCAAATTAAATCACGTATTATACCGTGACACAATTTTTTCAAGACAGTCGCAGTAGAAATCTGCCTCCTGCGATTTCAATCACTGGCTTACACTGGCATGCAATTCGGCGTCAGTATCAAAGTGTTGTGCAGCGAGCCATGTCTTCACAGCTGGCAAGAGGTGGTAGTCACTCGGTGCCAAATCCGGGGTGTACGGTGGATGGTCGAATACTTCCCATCTAAAACCATCTAAGAGCTCTCGGATACGCTTGGCAGTGTGTGAACATGCGTTGTCGTGACAGAACAACACCTTCACACGGTGGCGATTGATTTCAAACGGCTTGTGTTTTTCTGCCACCAAAATCTAATCAAAGAACGCACTTCACAAGAAGCGGCATTTTCTATTGCAGCGTACATTGTAACACGTCACAGAAAGAACAGTAAGAGCCTCACAGTCCTCACACAACCACAGCTGGATGCGTACTGAGTGTGATAAAGTTCTGACACCAAGATCGATCGCGACTCTAGCCTATCCACTGCAGCGATAGGCCAAAACGTCTGGGACTTTCTGAAGAACTCTGGTATAAAGTACCTATATAGGTTATCTATTCCACTAAAATAAAAGAAAACTATCAAAACGGTATGGGATAGCCAACGAATGACACATTATTTAACATCATAAAAATTAATTTTTCTTGATTTTTCAGAAACTACGCACCAGAATGCACTCTCAAGCATATAAGTCTGTTCAATTCGATGTTATTTATCAATTCACAAATGTCTTGTCGTTTACACAATATTGTAGTTAACACTTTCGCCCCTGATCTTTGGCTTGCTTACTGATTTTTATTTTTAGTTTTTGGGAGAGGTTCGGTGGCTCAGTGGTAGAGTGCTTACTTCTGATATGTAAGGTCCCTGATTCGATCCCCGGCCAAGCAAGTTTGTGGTGGACAACATCGTGTCCGTGGGTTTTCTCGGGGTATACTTCCGTTTCCTCCCACATTCTTAGTCCACCAATTTTTTCCCATCATTATTCACTTGTCTTGATCATCCGTCTCCCTTAGCCTAAAGAACACAATCGTGGGACGTTAAACTGAAAGAATTTATCTCATTTTTATTTTGCACTATCTCATCTGCATAAAAGCTCGTGTCACCTACCTGACGAGTTCGTCCTTTTGTTCTGTGTATTCGCTAGCTGTTGTTTTGTTTATATGCTGTCATTGTTTGAAAGAAAAAAATGAAATGAAATCTTTAGTTTTACGTCCCACGGTTATGCCGGTTAGGCTAAAGGAGACGGTGATGACGAGTAATGAATGAAATGAAGAAAGTGGGAGGAAACGGGAGAACCCCGAGAAAACCCACGCACACGGTGTTTGTCCACCACAAAGTTCACTTGGCGTGAGCAGGGTTTGAACCCGAGGCCCCTAGCACCAGAGGTGAACGCTCTACCACTGAGCCACCGCGGCCCCTCATTGTTTGAAAGAGTTGCCGAGTGGAGAAGTATGAGTGGTTTTCTGCATTATTTTACAACATGGCCAGAACACGAGAACACTAAAAGTCAATATACACTTCATTTCTTGGTTTGTTCTGTTATAATATTTGCTCAAGTGATTGTTGTGATTTGAAGTGGAAAACGGAGATAAAAAAAAAAAAAGGCAAACAAACTAATGCATTCCAAATGGACTCATATTGCATTAAAAAAATAGACTGAAACAGCTTTTTGTACGGTAGACAGAAGTCTAAGAACTGTTATTAAAATTGGTATATATTATTCAACCATACTGTGTAAAGTATATAAGCATAAACCCACACTGTAGACTAGTGGCCTAGACAAGGAGCAGAAGCACTCAAGCCCACCGTTCTTAGTATAGTGATATCAAAATTTCATTTTGGTAATGTACAGTATATTAAATTTGTAATCCCAGATATCGTAATATGATTTTCCTTTTTTTTTATCGCAAGTATTGTACAGTCATATCAGAAAACTACGACTTTTGTTATAATTTTTCACAAGTATTGTACAGCCATGACAAAAAAACTTACTTCTCGTGTGATCTTGCGTAATAATTACAGAAAATGAATGTTTATAACAGAAAATTAAAGAAATCTTTTTTTAAAAAAACTAGCTGAACCTGCGGTCTCTACACAGTGTACCATTCATATATGAGCATGAATCTCTTTGTCATTCCTCACAATATCTGTACATGTCTTTAGTGAAGGACGTCTTGATAAAAAATCGGCAAGGAGTATTATAAAAGGGAGATTTTATCGATTACTTTTTCAATATCTCGCACCGTTTGTAAGATTTGAGACTACTTCCAGTTGGAGTTTTTAATTCATGCATGATCAGTGTTTTCTTTCTTCTTGCATGCAGCATTAATAAGTAAATACATTACACACACAATTAATTATAATGTCAGCGATATATGGTGTTCATTGGGCAAAACACTCCGAACAATAAATTATATTATGTGAAGATTATATTATGTGAAGATGTAAAGCAACTTAAAACAATAACGGGTGCTGCTTCTAGTGGTGAACGATTCAATTAAGTGAAGTAAGCAATATAAAATCTTAATAAAAACTTTTTATTATGACACTGTTTCCAACATGAAATCTGTAATACTATAATTTTTAGAGAATATTAAATATACCATGTTATTTTTCCTTCATCCAATATAATAGAAGTTAACATTTGCTTTGCACATCTGGGATTTTTTAAAATAAGCCATTATGAGGTAAATCGCAGCTTCGGTTTAACTTTGGTTTCTGGAAACTTGCCTATTTTGAGAAGAAAAGTCTTTTTCACTCCATTGAAGAGAAGCTAAAGGGAAGGGAATGGTTTTCACGTGTTTAAATTTCTATGCTGAACTCAAGTAGTTTGAGAAAATGTCATGAATAAGGTGTCCATAACTTTGCTATATTTTCGAGCAGGAATGTACGCAGAAATTTATTTCGGGATGGGTCCAAAGTTTTCGGGGGCGGTCCAAACTCAATATGAGAATAAATTATAGGGTAAAATTTGTAAAATCACCCCTAAAATTATATGAAATTTAGAGAAAAGTCCGGTTTTTCTGGAAGGGTCGGGACACCCAGGACCCATCCCCTGCGTACGTCCCTGTTATTGAGAGTAACTCTGAGTATAATGACGTCACATAAAATTCAATATGGAAGGTGTTTAACAGTGCATCCTCATAATGTTATTTCCCACATTGAATTTAATTGACAACAAAATTCGATAAATGATATGTTTACAGATTCGCCATAGTTTCGGAGTTGACACTGGAAATATGACGTCAAATTAGAGTTCATATGGTAAGCGCTATAATGTTAAAATGCAACAATCAATTGTCAGTTAAAACCTTTTTGAGGTATATCACACAAAGTATATCCAGTTTATTGCAGTTTTTAGGGTCCATTTCAGCATCGAGCCTATATGAGATATGGACCGACAGGTTAACGTTGGATCTGAACCACACGAACTAGCAACAGGAATCGAACTCATGAGGCGTGTACGCTAACCATTACAGATACGAGGAAATCTGATACGTGTCTGAGTTCATGACAGAATTAGTTAAATAAAACACACCCTCAAATAACAAATACTATATACTTTGGAATCGTCTCGGAATGTATGAGTATTTTCGTTGTTTTGCAACAAAAGGAATATATGCACTAGTAGCAGAATGTCTGTTCTTAGAATACGTCATTTTGGACATATATGGCACCAAAACTGTCACTAAGCAACTTAGGGACCCCAAAAACTATGAATTCGACAATAATATCGATCACTTTTTTATCATTCATATATCTATATCTATATATATATATATTCCCCTCCCCAAGTTGCGGGGCTATTTGGATTTAAACGGCATCGAAAATGTCACTATTCATCTCAGCCACCACGAAACATATGGATTTGACATTAGTATCGATCATTTTTATATATATCTCCCCCTTCCCCACCCGTAACTTGCACTGTGAAAGTGAAATAATAAAAACCATCCCACGCCCAAACCTCATCTATGTTGAAAATTTGATGGAGATCGGTTGGGTGGTTCAAGAGAGCTCAAGTCTCAAACATAGCCACTTTCATTTTTATTTAAACAGATTCCTTCTTTGATAAATTACATTGATTATATATATATATAGTATGTAACAAGGGTCTCATTTAGGAACGGCAGGGAAAATTATCCACCTGTGTTTGAGAAACACATAGCTTGTAATAAATTAATATATTTCGTCTAGGAATTAATTCGTGCGGGTGGACAAGAGATGGCGCAACGAACGGAGCGTCACACAGTTCCGTGTATCCACACATGTGTTGCAAACCCCTGTCATCGCGTATCGTTCGTAGTATAGGGCAGTGGATTAAAGCGTCAACAACACCAGTTTGTAGTTAAGTGAACATGGCGCAATTTGTGCCTGATAAAGTGTTTTTGCGGGGTGTCCTGCTGCATTACTTTAACATGCAGAAAAGTGCGACTGAAAGTCATCGTATTTTGGTGGAAGTGTATGGTGACCATGTTCTAGCTGAGCGAACGTGTCAGAAGTGGTTTGCACGGTTTAGAAGTGGTGATTTCGGCTTGGCAGACCAAGAGCGAGCTGGACAGCCAAAAAAATTTCAAGACGAAGAATTGACAGCATTGCTCGAGCAGGATTCGTGTCAAACGCAGGAACAACTTGCAGCAGCATTAGGCGTTGATCAAACAACAGTCTCCAAACGCTTGAAAGCCATGGGAATGATTCAAAAGATGTCACATTGGGTTCCACATGAATTGAAAGACAGAGACGTTGAAATACGAAAAACCATTTGCGAATTGCTGCTTCAACGACAGAGCAGAGAGGGGTTTCTGCATCGAATTATTACGGGTGATGAGAAGTGGATCCATTACGAGAACCCTAAACGAAAAAAGGCCTGGGTGAAACCAGGTGAACCAGGTCCATCACAACCAAAACGAGATATTCACTGTGCAAAGGTTATGCTGTGCATATGGTGTGATATGAAATGTGTGGTGTACTATGAGCTGCTGCAACCGGGTGAAACTATGAATGGAGAACGTTATCGACGACAATTAATGCGTTTGGAGCAAGCTATGACCAGAACACGACCAGAATGGGAGAACAGACATGATAAACTTATTGTTCAACATGATAACGCTCGCCCACATGTCGCAAAACCGGTCAAAACCTATTTAGAAAATGTCGGATGGGAAGTTTTACCCCACCCGCCGTATTCACCAGACGTTGCTCCTTCGGACTACTACTTGTTCGATTGCATGAACAACGATTTGATTGGACAGCGGTTTACTTCTTCAGAAGATATCGAAACATGGGTCTCTGACTAGATCGCTTCCAAGGATGAGGACTTCTTTCGCCACGGAATCCGTACATTGCCTGACAGATGGGCGAAAGTGGTGGCTAGCGATGGACAATATTTTTCTTAAGGTATTTATGTATTTTGTGTTTGTACTACAGCTTCAATGTGTGCGTACCAACCGCACGAATTAATTCCTAGACCAAATACTAATAAACAAGAATTTTAGGAATGATATTTTAAAAAATGGATCAAATGATTGCGATCTTAGCAAATACTTAGTTTTTGGATCACGGTCCACAAAATTTTTGAACGGCCCCTAAATCGAATTTTCGTAATTTTTTTTACTGAATAAGCACATCATACTGAGTTACCGTAAGTGATAGTTTGGGTTTGGCTACACTGTATGTAGTTCTCCAGATATAAGGCGTACAAGAAAATTTTTGCCTGAAATATATTGGGTCTTTTGTTCCAAAAACTAGAAATTTTTAGGTAGGTGGACATTCTTGCTCCTCACCCCGTGGTAAAACCTGAAACGATACTACTCACACATAAATATTAACTCGGAAACGATTACATTTATTAGCAACGATAACAGAGTTCATTATCTAATAAACAAGAATTTTGATTATCAAGTTTCTAGATATAAAAGTAATAGTAGGGGGTTGGTAATCTAGAAGAGAGGTGAGCATTTTTTTTAGGCCCAAAGAGAAAAGAAAAAATACTTTAGACGGGCCGATATAATTTGTTAAAGACAACAGTGGTACATTTTATGAAATGTTTGCAATATTAATTCCTATTGATAATTGAAATATCTCGAAATCTCTGAACTGGGGTTCTCTGATTGAAGTTAAAAGTTCAGCTCTCGATCTTTTTCTAACACAAGTCTTCCGAAGTAATCCTATCCTTACTTTCATTCGTCGGATTAGGAATTATATCGTGGGCCGAGCAGAACCTTTTAGAGGGGCCACATCTGGATCGTGGGCCATAATTTGTCTATCAGGGCTCTAAAGGTTGAGTTGAGTTGATTTTGAGTTTATCGTCCCTTTCAGCAGCGGGGCTATATGAGACGGGACCTACTGATTAACGTGGAATCCGAACCACATGGGCTTCCACTGGGAATTTGAACCCAGGTCTCTTACGCAAAAGGCACGTACGCTAACCGCTTAGCCACGAAGGAGCTCAGGAGTCTAAAGGAATATTACAATATCAATAGTTATCAATGTTACAATATCAAAAGTATGTGAGCAAAACGCAAGCAACCACAAAGTCAATGAATATTACTTAAATATTTAGAAAATATGGGCTTCCTTCTCCATTCGTATACTTATTGCTTTAGGTATTCGCTTTTTATTGTTGATTTAATATGTATTTTCTATTTACTTTTAAAGATAATAAATTGATAATTTAAAAAAAAAACATTTAAATGCAAAATATCAATGAAAACATTAGTAAAAGACAATTTAAATAAAATATAGCATATATACTGTAAAGCATAAAGAATATTGTAATAATTATTATGTTATACATTATTTATGGATTTACAAACAAATGACACTCTCAATTCAATAATTCTCCACATACACTCATTTTCAATTCTTTGCAGCCAATCATGTATCCTTTCCTTTTCGGAAGCGTGTTAGTCAACCACTGTCCTTATTTTCCAAGTTATTATGGCTCACCCCCAGTGTTGCTAAGCAGAGGAATTTCCTACCATGATAGTTAGTAGATTGATGGTTGTTATGGGGATGCAACTAGAGATAGGTAGATATAAATGTGAAATAGAAACGTCCCTCCGTATACCTAATGTTAGCATGTCGAGCTGCGGCACTCGTGGCAACGCAGTTAGCATGGAGGCAATCAGACTTTGATAGATGGCTGTAGGCATGCCACATCATATCTGAACACAGTTAATTGAAGTCAGTTAATTTCTATAAATTACGCGGAAGCGGTGACATCGGGTCTGACGTTCAATAACATGACAAAGGTGTTCAATTGGATTAAGATCGGGTGAGAGTGGTGGCCACTGTAGCAGTTGCAATTAATCGCTGTGCTCCTCGAACGGTGGGCTTGTGACAAGGAGCTTTGTCAGGATGAACGATGTCAGTGTCAATTCGAAACATGTTCGACATGAATGGGTGTACATGATTAGTAATTACCTGCCGATAGGTAGGAGCTGTCAGAGTGCTCTCAACATGCATTACTTGGTCCATGGACGACCTTATGAAGTTTCCACAAATCATAATGAAGCCACCACCGACCTATCATCATAGTACTATGCATACCTCCAGCAGCTGTTTCACTAGAAGATAACGAATTCTGACCCGCCCATGGATGCGATGAAGATAGTATCGTAGTTCATCGGACCATGCGACGTTGTGCCATTTTTCGATGGTTTAATGACGATGAACATGCGCACATTACAGTTGTAATCCATGACGCCGTGCGGTTAACATTAATACACATGTGGAACACTGACTGCGGAGGCCATAGCTAACAGTGATTGGTGAACCATGTGCTCAGACACACTCGTGCTTTGTTCACTGTTAAAGAGGCTGTTAATTGTATCATAGTTTGCGCCATGCACTGTTTCATCAACCTCGATAATCTAAGATGTCCGACATATTAATGAGGTGTGATAAGGTAACGAGGTGTCTTGTTGTTTGATGCTAGTTACACCGTCCTTTACCGATCTTTGGAAGATACTAACCACAGCAACTTCCGAACATCCAAAAAGTAGCTTTGTTTCTAAGATGCTTGCTCCCAGTCTTCTGCCATCACAATCTGGGCCACATCAAACTCTGGCATATTTTCAGCCATTCACATTCTATACACAAGCATCATACTGACATCAAATCAGATCCCTGCCACCGTTTGGCGAGCTGTTCTGCTGTACCTCGTGATTCTTATGTCAGCGAAACAAATTCGTTCAGAAAGTATCGGTGATCATAACGATTTGGCTAGTGAGAGTAAAAGAAGTAGTCCTGACTGACTGAACAGTGATTAGACCACTAAGCCTAAGCTAGTAACCCGAAATTTTGGGAAGTACATAGTATTTTTGACGTAAGGTACCACTAAGGAGGGATTTTGGGGAATTCGCTGTGAAAGAAAAAAGGTAAGGATTGAAATCATTATAAGAGAGCGTTCATATTTCAGAATCCTTTACGATTAGAGACATTAAATTTAATATTTAGACTTTCTACTTAAAACAATTAGGCTCGTTTAACCAGAACGGAAGAAAAAGGAGTTATGCTGGTTTACTAAGATGTAACTATTACAATATCGATTACGAAAATACATCTGTTGTATAATTTTCAATAAAAAAAAATTATATCTTTAATATTTCACCAATTTATTTTAAGCAGAAGGCACGGTGGATCAGTGGCAGAGCGCTTACCTCTGGTGTGTGGTGTCGTTGGTTCGATCTCCGGACAAGTAAGTTTGTGGTAGACATCATTGTGTCCTTGGGTTTTCACGGGGTACTCCCGCTTCCTTCCACATTCTCATTCCACCAATTCTTCCATCATCATTCACTTGCCTTAATCATCGTCTATCTTATCCTGTGGAGCATAATTACAGGACGTTAAAGGGAAAGATTTCATTTTCATTCAAGCAGTTGGTATTTCAATAATGAAAAATAGAAAACGCTAGGAGCACTTGTCAGTATCCATCAAAAAGAGGACATTTCACAATTTTTCTAAAAACCCGTTAAGACAATTTTTATGGGAGGAAAAATGTACATGTCTGGATAAAAGTTGACGTCTGGTAGTTCTACCCCTGCGGAAATCTAAAATCAGCACTGGTAGTAAAATATACGAATACGGTACTATTATTGAAGCTCAAAATGAGTTTGAAATCTGTAGAAAAACTGTTTTACGCTATCTCTGACTGTTTTTGCTATGACACCTGTCAAGAGACGGATACACGTACACTCATGTCCAAAATTATTATCGCATGTCTATAAATATGTTGATGTAGGAATATAATTTGATAACGAATTCGCTCTATATTTCTTATAATGTTAGTATGTGTATAATTAGCAAAGACATGTATGTGGCAAATGTCACGTCAAAAGAACAGTAAATAAGAATAATAAAACTTTCTTGTCCATTTAGCAACATTTTGTTTTACTCATTCTAATTTTCGTTGAGTTGAGTTGATTTTGAGTTTAACGTCCCGTTCAGCAGCGAGGCTATATGAGACGTGAACTTACTGATTAACGTGGAATTCGAACCACATGAGCTCCCGAGGGAATCGAACCCGGGCCTCCCATGCCAAAGGAGCGTGCTCTAACCGCTTAGCCACGAAGAAGCTCTCTAATTTTCGTATTTATAATTATTTTCCTATGAAATTTACCATAAATATACATTTCCCGATTATACACATAGTATCAGTATTAAAAGTGCCCTGCAAAATCATTTTCAAATTATATTTTTACAAGAAGACAGTTATAGATATGCGACAATCATTAGAACATGAGTGTACAGAGCTGCTCTATAAGAATCCCTTTCCTTATGCTCAACATACTTCGGAAATCTAAAGAGAAAGGGAAAAAAGCAAAAATGGAAATAAATTAGTGGAGAGAATACTGTAACGAATAGTAGAGAATGGTCCTTTCCCTCACCTTTTATTATAAAAAGTTTTATACAAGTTTATTTACACAGTACTACAAACAAGTAGATTCCTCCAGTAATAATCCCTAGTCCGTGGGTTCAGACTTCCTGCACAGAGCAGCACGGAGGTTTATATGGTTACCCAGAACAGCGCGCAGATGGAAAGGTTCCTACCCGTAGCACCACAGAGGTGGGTTGATGTCTCCTGCCCAGTGCAGTACGGAGATTGGTAAGATCAGGGAGTTTCTTCCGCCCCAGCAGCTTGGAGAGAAAGGTAGGAATTGATAAGTTGGAACTGATCTTTCCTACTTCTTGACGTGCTCTTTTATAGCCAAATTCGGAGGCGGAGCCTGTGGAGTGGTTGTAGGAGTCTCTTCGGGACTCTTCGTATCCTCCTCGTATTTCTTCGGAAACGGCATCCGTAGACTGTTTGATAATCCTTGTGGAGAAGCACATGATATTGTTTATAAATATGAGGGTATATTGCAACCCCCCCCCCCAAGTGGTGAAAAATAATCTGAAAAATTATTTTTAGATTAAGAATATTCATTAAAAGTACTGATTGTAATGTACTGGTAACACTAGTTGTAAGGCATTAGATTATAAGACGATACTCTTTAAAAGAGTTTCATAATGATAATTCCTGTCGGAACGATTAGGGTAAATATACATACAAGAGAAAGCAAATGTATTGTTTAGAAATTGGAGAGAACTTTACTGTAGTATTGTGAGGATATTTTTTTCATTGTTGCGAACATTGGTAACAGCAGTGAGAAGTTATTTTGAGAGAGCTTGATAATAAAGGAAATGATGCAGATCCAAATTTGCTTCCTTGCCTCCTTTCCCTCATTCATGGTTTCCACTTCATATCTGATTCACCCTTCCTTTCGCACAGACATACAAAAGAGCTTCTTTTCATTGTGGTGGCTCCAACACTTTGTACTTAAAAGTGTCTAGTGACTTCCCCTTTTCTTCCTTGTGCGGAAGAAAAAAAAATTACAATGTAATGAATTTGCCAAAAGAAACTTGGCGCGGAGAAATTCTCCTTCCGCTCGGAATATCTCAAAAAGCATCTTTTGTTGAGCACTGCTCTCTGCATCAAAGACAATGTGGTTCCTATTTGAATTCATTCAGGCTGTACAAATAGATTAGTAATAAGCGCCCATTTTCAGCTGCCAAATTAAAATTACGTTTTGACTTGAGTTCCTTTTTAGTAGCGATCCATTAGTTCGGAATAGTCAAACATGAATTGAGTATTATTTTCTGTGTTCTGTTGGCCCTTTTATCAAGAACTTTCGAACAAATTGGGCATTTACTGAACCTTTCTTGTCTAACTCCGTCGAACCTTTTGGGTTTATTAACACAGAAACAATGTTTTTCACAAGACAATTGACATCGTGCTTTACAGTGATGAAACGGGTCACGAAGGTCGTGATTCATGATCCAGAATCACGCGGTGTTTTGCATCTCTTTCAGCACCGAGTCTACAGTTTAAGATAGAATCCGAACCACCGTAATACGTGAATTTTTCAAGGTTCTTCCATCGTGAATTGAACCCAGACTCTGTGCACCAAAGGCGAGCTCACTAGAAACTACATCTATTGACAGGGTTTCTCGAACTAAAGCTCTGATATGGTATTAATTTATAAGATTCGTGTTCACCAGGGCTCGCATCTTTTATCGCGCTGGAAGCCAATTGAGACCTAAAACCTGGCTCGCGAGTTTGGAGCATAGAGGCAGGAGGGAGCTCAAGAGCTGTTCGGAAAGAACCTTAATAGTGGACCCAGAAGCAAAAGGATAATATAAAGAAGAATTACAAGAAAGTGAGAAGAATCTGACTTGATTTGTTCTAGCACAGTTTCCAACGTCCAGTCTTTACTTCTGTGGCGATAAACCGTTGTTTCTCTTAGACTGTAGAACTAGATTCGTTTTATGACTGTAACTTTACGTTGTTAGAATAAAATTGGTTGATATTAAAAAGTGTAGGAGCACGATTGGAGATTCTAACCAGGTGAGTATGTGGGCTGTCCTTTGCTGTGGAATTTCAAGTACCTCCAGGAGAACGATACCAATTTCTCCTTCTGATGGAAGAGTCAGCAGGGAGGTGAGAGAACATTTGGCTCCGTTCCCAAGCGATCAACACCGTAAAAGACGGAAGAGACGTGATACTCAACACTCCGATGGAATAAGGAACGGACAGAGACAGAGAAACAGAAAATACTATCTTAGGTTACCTTCTCTATCCTCTCTCCGTGTTAAGCAAAATCTTTACATTTCGTTCCGATATCTTTTATCCGCTAAGGCTTACCTTTGAACACGTTCTTTCAATACATACATATAAAACTTTCTTCAAGGATTCCGAAAGAAACCAATAGCAATGTATTCAATTGTTACTGTATACTTAAGGATTCGTAGTTCTCTTTGAGTTAAAATACACAATGAGGCTATAATACAAGATAGCTCCCGTAAATGTCAATATATATTCCTCTGGTTTAGTTTCATGTAGCAATATCTTCGGTATGAGCTGCGAGATCTGTTATTTTTTCCTTTCAGTCTCTTATTCTTAACTATGTGATGTATGACGTAGAGCAGTGCTTTCAGAATCAGAGAAATAGCAGAGAGAAACACTAGAGCAAAGGAGGGGACGGGCAAGAGGAAGACAAATGGAAAAAATGAAAATAAAACCTTTAAGTTTTACGTCCCACGCTTATGCCTGTTAGGCTAAAGGAGACGGTGATTATGATAAATGAATGAAATGGTGGAATGAAGAAAGTGGGAGGAAACGGGAGAACCCCGAGAAAACCTATGAGCACGGAAGACAAAAGGAGTAATGAAGTATCCCCTTCTCACTATCACTACCAATGAAGTCGGGAAAAAACATAATGCTTTATGCATCACAACAAAACGAGGAAGTGTATAAGTTTATGTCGAGGCACAAAGTTTTTTTTTACGGGGGGGGGGGGTCCGGACCTGTTAGACCCTCTGCGTACAACGATAATATTGTATACTTTTTATTTCGATTTGATCAGGGCAACCGTGCTCAAGCACTGTCTATAGAAGACGAAGAAAAAAATATTTATAAGGTTGATATAGATATTTTGCTTGTACGTTGCTATGGTGATGTTAGTAGTTGTCAAGGAGATGTTTATAAAATACAATTTTAGTGTCGCCATACTTGTCAGATGCATAATTCTGAATAGTGCGTTATAATACGTTAATATCGTCAAATATAAATTTATGTGCATTCTAAACTGGTTTATATTTATTGAAGTTATCTTTAACTTACGAAATAACTAAAAAAAATAAATAAGAACTTTGGGCAACATATAAGATAACGTTATATATTTATGGTGGTTTCCACTCCAGAACCTTGATTTAATCTGAAGGATAGTATGGTTATCCAAAAAATAGTTTTCATGTTATTATGTAATCAGCGAGTGATTAATAAAAATCAAAGAATGGAAAATATTGGAAGAAGTGAAGTGATTTCAAAAACACCAACTTCTGAATTTCAGCAGCTTAGGCAACAAATTAAAGAACTAATCGCAAGCAAATTGGAATTCCAAAGTAGTCAACTTGAGAATCAATTGTCAAGTCAATTAGAACCAATGACCAGTAAATTGGAACAATTAGAGCAAACACAAAACAAAATATCTATGTCAACCGCATATTTTTAAATCACGCTCGAGCCTAGTCATAGTAGCTAAATACGCTGTACTGATTGGTTAAAGTTATCCGCTTCTCGCCACGTGGTATACATATAGCAGAAATCAAACGTTTGCTGCTGTCGGTCCTCGTGGGCGAGCGTGCTGCCCTTCCCGCTGGTCTAGTGGCTAGCATGTGTGTTTTCGGTGTACGAGGTCCCGGGTTCGATTCCTGATGGGAGAGCATTTGGAATTTTAACTGTCCTCGATGTTTCTCTGTTCGTGTCCCTGTCGTTGGTAGGTTTCTAGTTAAAGCGAGTTAAAGAAGTAAAAATTTTGTAGTAGTAGTAGTAGTAGTAGTAGTAGTAGTAGTAGTAGTAGTAGTAGTAGTAGTAGTAGTAGTAGTAGTAGTAGTAGTAGTAGTAGTAGTAGTAGTTGTTGTTGTTGTTGTAGTAGGAACGAGTTAGAAGGTCCGCAGGGCTCGTTTTGTTCCACCCTGAACCCCATGATATAAATTTAACCTCAGCTGCTTCTTCGATTTCAAGAAAGTAACAAGTTTCTTGTCTTACTATAATACACAATACATCCACTAGAAGGTTTGGACAATCGCAAACTGCAACTAATCAGAAAGGTGTATTTTGTTCCTATGGCTAGGGTCAGGCGTGAAAAAATATGCGTATCAACCTACTAAATATTTTCTTGTTCTTCTTCTATAGATATTGCTTGAGCACGGGTGCCCTGATTAGGGTTTCCAACTATGGAAAGTAGAAAAACCGGAACCCCCCCCGCAAAAAAATTCCCTATAATATAGGTCTAAGTGTGAAGTATCTTTGTTCGGACCCCCCCCCCCCATGGGAAGGAAAATACTATTGTGAACAAAAGTGCATTAGCACCTGTATTCTGCATATCCTTAGTGCATTCACTAATAGGCTTAATAGACACATTGTGCTATAAATGAGGCTCTGAAGTCGGTATTGATAATTTTATTGTATTTACCAGTAACCGAGTTTTTTTTAAAAAAATTATCGAAACAGATGAGCAAAAGTATATTAATCTTTACGTGACATTTTTGGATTTGGAAAATGAAATTTATTCTTTAAACTTATAATTCAATTACAGGAAATTACTTCAAGAAGAATGTATAAAGTTCCTTACAAGTAAACTTCAAATTTTCCGTGATACAGTCCCTGTCATCTCTTTAAAATTATCTAAACAGATGAAGAAAATATATTAATCGTTGATAAATGGTGAAAGGTGACAGTTTTGAATTTACAGAATGAAAGTTACTTTCTAAATCTATACTTCGAGCTAGATATAAGTTTAAAAAAAAAAAAGTCATAAATAGGCTGGTAAGAAGTTTGCACCGGTCACCGGCTTTAATCAAAATAACAGCAATATGTCCGGCCAGGCTGGTGAAAAACCGGCCAGTTTGCAATCCTAGCTCTGATCACAATCGAAATAAACAATATTGAATGTTATCATTTTACGCATTGATGTGCCCCTGTGTGATACCATGGAATTCACCGCAGATGTCCTGAAATACACTACCACAATATACATAGTTTGTCCTTGAGTATATATGCGAACCGTGAATGGACGTTTGACAGTGGTTTTGTTAAAATGTATTCGATATTCGAATTCAGTTCAAAGAGTTTGTTTCAGTTTTCCACGAAGTCACAAGCACTCTATTTACCCTTGGAGGTAATATATGGTATTTTGGTGGCCAAAGCTTTTAGAAAGAAATACCATTTTCTAACGTTCAAGGACCAAAAAAAAAAAAAAATCAAATTGCCATCTACATTAACAAAATGAAACTGAGTACTCGAACTGTGCGGAGAAGGGAGAATTGAAAGACACAGAAATGATCAATTTGTTCTAATATTATTATTATTATTATTATTATTATTATTATTATTATTATTATTATTATTATTATTATTATTATTATTATTATCATTATTATTATTATTATTATTATTATTTATATTATTATTATTATTATTATTATCGTTATTATCATTATTATTATCATTATTATTATTATTATTATTATTATTATTATCATTATTATTATTATTATTATTATTATTATTATTATTATTATTATCATTATTATTATTATTATCATTATTATTATTATTATTATCATTATTATTATTATTATTATTATTATTATCATTATTATTATTATTATTATTATTATTATCATTATTATTATTATTACCATTATTATTGTTATCATTATTATTATTAAAGTTAAATAATAATAATGATAACAATAAAACTCGGCCTGAGTTTAAAAATGCAAATACATATGTCTATCTATTTAAGGTACTTGTAAGACCCAGATTAGAATTTGGTGCAATTATATGGAATAATATATCCACAACATTATGTAGCAAAATTGAATCGGTTCAAAAATGTTTCATTAGACTATTGTGTAGAAATAAGAAAAAAGATTACTACTCTCATAGTTATGATTACTGGAACGAATACTGGGGGTTGCAAGAATTACATGTAAGAAGAAAAATGATAGAGAAA
Organism: Thermobia domestica; assembly: GCF_964235325.1. Taxonomy (NCBI): domain Eukaryota; kingdom Metazoa; phylum Arthropoda; class Insecta; order Zygentoma; family Lepismatidae; genus Thermobia; species Thermobia domestica. The sequence goes on along the minus strand of NC_137460.1, from coordinate 6,852,097 downwards.
AACTTTATTCAGAAAATTTTAGATAATAGATATAGTAGTGAATACTGCCTACATAATATAGGTATAAGGGTACCAACATATAACCTTAGAAAGGCATCGGAAATGATTCCCATGAATAAAAATTCTATAATTTTAAGAAAATTGACAAGTTCTTTTAATATATTATCGGGATAATTGTATTTATTGAACTGACGTATAGATTTTAATAGTATGTATGTTTTATATAGTATATCTGTATGTTTGACGGCATCCTTATTTTAAGGACAATTTTAAGAAAATTGACTAACTATTTTAATGAATAATGAATTAATTATGTTTATGTAGACAAGATAGAAATAATAAAATTATGTGTATATTATAAGATAGACAATGACCTCCTGTCGTCGAAACAAATGTATTGTTAATATTAAAAGGAATATAAAATGTGTGTTATAACCCTTAGTTCTATGACTAAGTGCTGTATTTTTGCTATCTGGCTGTTCATGGCACTAAAATAAATATATTATATTATTATTATATTATATTATATTATTATTATTACCATTATTATTGTTATCATTATTATTATTATTATTATTATCATTATTATTATTATTATTATTATTATTATCATTATTATTATTATTATTATTATCATTATTATTATTATTATTATTATTATCATTATTATTATTATTATTATTATCATTATTATTATTATTATTATTATTATTATTATCATTATTATTATTATTATTATTATTATTATCATCATTATTATTATTATTATTATTATCATCATCATTATTATCATTATTATTATTATTATTATCATTATTATTATCATCATTATTATTATTATTATTATTATTATTATTATTATTATTATCATTATTATTATTATTATTATTATTATTATTATCATTATTATTATTATCATTATTATTATTATCATTATTATTATTATTATTATCATTATTATCATTATTATTATTATTATTATTATTATTATTATTATTATCATTATTATTATTATTATTATTATTATTATTATTATTATTATTATTATTATTATTATTATTATTATTATTATTATTATTATTATTATTATTATAGGTTACTTGACTCGTTAGAATTACTTTGTTCTCTTCTCCATGACGTCAGGGACAACCAGAAAAAACCGTAAAAAAAGTTTTGAATGAAAATGTAATATTTTAAAATCCCTTTAACCTATTTCAGGAACAAGTGTGCTTCTTCACATCTGATCTTATGTTCTCTCTCTCTCTCGTTTTCCCCTCTTCCTATTCTTTTTCTGTTCCTCCGTTTTATTGATCAAACTCGTAGCAAGGAAAACGCTGACTTCGTATTAATTTCGTTAAAAGACCAAAAGATACTTTACTTGTGTGCTTTGCAGAACACGTATAGATTATATCTTTCACATATACCCTTTACACGTGCTGTGTCTTTTAGAGATATCCTCCATATCTTTTACAAATATCCTTTACATGTATATCTCATACATATATATATAAGGTATGATCAAAAAGTACAGTGAATGTAGTTACACAGTGCCATCTATCGATTTTTTTATCAATTTCAACTAGTAAACAAGGTAACCTAAACCTTTGATACAGTCAGTGTCGAGTTTGAACGAGTTGTGACATGTTAGTTGGCTTCCAGAGGCAGAAGAGTGAGGACGTGATAAGAGTGTCTTTCGCGCGCCAACGTCTTGTTCTAACCTGTAAAAAAAAGTGTCAAATAAGCTCACTAAATGTCAAAATCAGTGTTTCGGGGATGAAGCGGTAGCACTGAAGACTGTTTACAAGTGATATGAGCGGTTCAAAAGCAGCAAGGAGTCGATTGAAAATGAAAAACGATCGAGAATTCCTTCAAAGGGAGGTTTAGGTCTCACAGAGCCTCAGTGTTGAAATTTCAACCAACCACTTGTTTATAAAAGGAATGTCGCAGACTATTGGCTGAATCTGTCAGATGGATGCTACTGCACAGTGTAAACTTTTATAGCAAGTAGATATTGCCAATTTTATTCTTAAATTATTAAAATACCGTATTGAATATAAATATGTCATATGATTCATTGCAAAGTAGAAAGAACTATGTGTAACGTACAAAGAGCTTACGTGAAGTTTATTAGATTAAATCAGTGGTTCTGTGTCAATAAGAAAATTTGTTTGTTAGATGTTCTTACCTTAACATGTATCCTTTCAGTGCTGCAACACGCCAAACCCTGCATAAATGTCAAGAAACCTCGAATAATCCGACGGCTAATAAATTATTGACTACGTTGTGTGAGGAAACCTCTAATTATTCATTGATTCATTGGCCGATAAGGTTGTCAGTTCAAGAATGACGAAGTCAGCAGCACAATGTAGCGTGGGTGAGATTGTGAATAGTAGGGGGAAACAATAGGGAAATACACAAACAAGATAATCTTAGTAGAGGTGATTATCGGCATTAAAGTTCTGGTTGCAGTTATTTGACTTTTAATGTATATAAATAAATTTATTTAAATGTAATACTTTACAAGACAATTTTACACATCGAAAATCTTTTAGAACACATCTTCTTATATTTTGCACGAGTTGCACTGGCTTAGCGTGACTTTAAGTTCGGTGACACCGTTTTAAAAATAACTTAGGCCTATCAATAAAGATTTTGGGCCCCATTCTGTAATGGTTTGCGTTAACACAACGCAAAATGTGTGCTTTCCCTTGCAATAATAGGCATAGTAGTTGAAACTAGAGATGCAAAAAAGCCGGCTTTTTTGAATCGATAGTTTTTTTCACATAAAAAGCCGGCTTTTTTTGAAAAAAACCGAGAATTTTGGAAATTTTGGCTTTTTTCATTTTCATGATTTTTCTATCCAAATAGCTTTCTTATAGTATATTCTATAGTTAGATAAGATTTCCACGACCTGAATGCCATATTTAGCTCTGTAATTCACCATCAAGATGGATGGAGCACATATTTTACGAATTAAAGCTAACATGAAGAATGTAGTATTTGAGGGCAATTTTACAGGTTATTTAACTTTATTTTAACTTTTGAGTTATCGACATTTTTTTCCTTCTCTAGATCATTTTAGTTTGTCGTCCGTGTTTCATTTCTAAGAGCTTAGTACTCCAGTTTCTAGCACGAAAGTTAAACTTACGTTTTTCTATATATCCGTCAAAGCATACGTTTTTCAATATGTCCGTCAAACCATATTTCCACATTTCTGTTATACTGTAGTTGTGCAATGATTTAGCAATAATTTTCCAGATACAACCTTGAATACTAATTTATACAAATAATCAATAGCGGATTTAGAAAAGTACTTTGGGAGGGGTTTCTCTGATTGTTTCGTTTTCTAAAAAGTCCTAATTTTATTTGGGAGCAGCTTGAAGTTTATGAGTACAGGCATAACTAATATTTCGTTTCGTTTATATGTTTAGCAATAATCTTCCGGATACAACCTTGAAGATCATTTTATACTGAGAATCAGTGGCGAATTTAAAAAAGTGTTTTGGGAGGGGTTTTCTTACTACTAATGTTTAGTTTTTCTAAACATTCGTAATTTTTATTTGACGGGAGCTTAAAGTTTATGAGTAAAGGCATAACTAATAGATATTTCGTTCGTTTCAGACATTCCACAACTTTGGAGAACAGGCTTCAGTCCGAAAGACCGATCCTCTAACCTTCGCAAAACCGTCACTGTTGGTAATTAGTAATAATAACGATTTAAAAACAATAAGAAAGGAAGTCGGCCAACTCCTACACTCCTAGTCGGCCAGTACACGCACTATTTCTACATTCTCAGATGGAATGAAGGAAGGCTTTGTCAGAATGGTCGAAAGCTGGGTTGAATCCCGGACTTCCCGATAGAAACGCAAAAGCCAACCACTCAGTCACGTTTGTTGTGCAGTTGTATTTAGCTTAACTTAAATATATTCCGTAATTTTTTTTTTTTTTTGTTCCGTAATGATATGTTGAATCCCTCTTGTTAAATACTCAGAAAACTTGAGGACTAGGTAAACCGTGATGGTGGTCAAGGGCGCCCATGTTGTGGTTTCCAAGGAGGGGCAAGTATAAGCGACGTTTCAAAAATAGTTTCAAATTTTGCTGTAACTAATGTAAAAATCCTATTGGATTTTCAATATTCTGAAGTACATTTTTCTCTAGGGGGGGCAAGCGCCCCCTTAACCCCCCTGATGGGCGCCCTTGATGGTGTTATAAAAAACTTGACTGTAGAATTTCAAGAATATACAGAACCATGTGCAGCCTTTAATTGTATCATACAAATCTAAGTATTTCTCTTATGTTTTATTTTAATTTTATTTTGTTTCAAAAGGAGGGTATGGAATATTTTGAAGTAAAAATACTACATACAATTTTGCTAGTTATTTGTGTATTTTTTGAAAGAAGTTTTTACTCTTAGGGTTGGCTCGTTTACACCAGCTGTTTTTTTTAAATAACTGGTTTAAACTAAAAAAATTAAAAGAACAAAAATGCGAATCGTGTGAACTTCATGGTGACGTTTCACATGTCAAACCATCTGCATTAGTCTTATTTCCTTTTCACCTTTTAATCAAGGTGTCCCATGTTCAATTCTCGGTCGAACCACAACCCTTTTTTCATGTGTAAACCAAGTTCTCTTTCGGATGTCACTTTAAGCGAAAGTCTTCTCCTTGATAACCTCGGTATTACGTAAGGATGTTAAGCCTAAACATAGAAAACGAAACAAAATTATATATTTCTGCATGCCTGTTGTTTTATAAAGAAGCGAAGGTTGCTTAAATATATTGATTAAAATTGGTAAAATTTATCGATTGCCTACTTAGCTTCCAACATTAGCTTGGATTGGACTTTCAATGATACCTACATACTAAATTTGTAATTTAATACCTCAGTTTTAGAAAAATAAACACACTGCTGAACAAGACTGCACTTATTTAATATAAAAACACATTTACACGTGACGTTTCGATCTTCTATCCAAGATCCTCATCAGACGTACACTCACGTCTGATGAGGATCTTGGATAGAAGATCGAAACGTCACGTGTAAATGTGTTTTTATATTAAATAAGTGCAGTCTTGTTCAGTAGTGTGTTTATTTTTCTGATTTTATTCGTAAGACGTTGACTATGATTGTGTGTCACTCAGTTTTAGCGTACTGATTATAATACGTTGACCTTTAAATTTTACATGCAAATTAAATTTTACAGGATTTTCCCGTTATTGTTTTACATTTAAAAGAATGACGGGATTTTCCCGATGGCTAGGGCGGGAGTTTCTCAATTTAAGAAATTTACTGACCGGACTTCTTTAAGCTTATGGGACCTCTTCCAGCATAACCCCGTTGTTGAATAATAACACCAAGACGAAACAAACTTATTTCTGTGAATATGTAATATAAATACATAAAGCAAAATATCTAAATCAAAAAACCTGGTTTAAACCCCAAAAAAAGCCTGGTTTAAACTGCCCCCCAAAACGGGTTTTTGGCATTTTCAGAAACAACCATGGTTCTTGCCAACTCTGCTTACTTTTGTATATAGGAGGTTAAAATGTGTTTATTATATACATTGGTTAATCCTTTGGAATTCATAATGTAAAAATGTTGAAGTAAAATTTTTTAAAATATCTTTTCGAAATTCATGGTTTACTTTCGAGGTTTTATATTATTATCGGCATCAACCACTAATTAAATGACTTTCTGTGTTATAGAGAAGCGAAACAAAGTCTGCTTTATCGATTTAAAGCAGAATTTTGAAAAAAGCCCAAAATTTCCCAAGCAAAAAAGCAAAGCAGTAAAAACCGAGTTTTTTTTTCCAAAAAAGCCGGTTTTTTTCCGAGCCCTTGCATCTCTAGTTGAAACTGATTTTTTTTTTTTTTTTTTTTTTTTTTTTTTTTTTTTTTTTTAGCAATTTTTGCGAAAGCTGGTTCGAAATAAGGCCATCGGTCTCAATTTTAGAAAAGAATTGGTCACTTCCTGAGCGAATATTCTGAAACGAATATTCGGACCCAAGAGGAACGGGAAAGGGGAATGGCGGAAACTTCATAACAAGGAACTACATAATTTATACCGTTTTCCAAACATTGTTGGAAAACGGTATAAATTAGAGTCATCAAATCTAGGAGGCTCAAGTAGGCAGGTTATCTAACCAGAATGGAAGAAAGTACGAATGCTTTCAAAGTTTTGACTGAAAATCCAATCGGAAAACGACCATTAGGAAGACCTAGGTGCAGATGGTAGGACAATATTAAGATGGGTCTCGCAGAAATAGGAATACAAAGTAGAAACTGGATCCAGTTGTTAAGAATAGAAGTCAGTGAAGAGCATTTGCGATCACGGTATTCAACCTTCGTGTCCATAGGCCATACAGTTAGTTAGTTAGTTAGACATCATATTCATGCCCAATCCCCATTCGCACAACCAATGCTACTCTCTTACTTACCACGGCGTAAGTATCAAAGTGGCTCAGTAATAAAAAGTATATGCTATTATTGTGGAAACCTTTAAGTTTTATATTAATATTGAATTAAATTAAAGCATGTAACTGTATAATTCTATAATGTATTTCTAAGAATATAAATGTTGGTCTTTGCTCGCAGTAAAAGAAAAGGTAAGAGTTTTCGAAAATAAGATTTTGGCAAAATATATTATATTTCGATGCAAAACACATAACTATAAAGAAAGTTATCCAATGAGGAACTAAAGGAAACATATGAGTCACCAAATACCATGTAGATCCAGCTTTGTCTGGGCCATCGGTTCAGATCGAAACTGAGAAATAAGTACCCACTTTAACTGGACACAAACTGTGGGACAACTGACCGATGTGATCTGCGACTGTGCTTTCACTAGCTCCAGGGACAATGAAGTACTGTCCTGGCAGAATCAATGTAGTTCCTTTCTACAGAAACAGTGTTTATTTTTGAACTTTCTCGTTGGTTTCGATTACCCTTCGCTGCTGGTACAGTCTTAATTAAAAGTGTTATTTTTCTGTGAACCAAATAATTTTTTATACAAAAATATTTTATTTTGGCGCAGGCCCGTAGCCACGGAGGGTCTAGGGGGTCCGGTCCTCCCTAAATTTTTGCTGGCCTCCTAAAATTTTCACGGAAGGCTTTGCAAATGAACTATAACATGAAGATAAACTATAACATGGTTGTATCGTCCCCTAACTCCTACCAGGCCCCCCTAAATTTTTGGGCTGGCTACCGTCGTTCCTAAAATTTCAATGATGTATATTATACCACGACACCTTTGGTGGATACCTCTGCGTATAGTCCGATTAACTGAGTAAAGATGAGTAAAAATTGCATAAATACAATTAATAGAAGACTATGGTGGCTCAGTGGTAGAGGGTTTGTCTTTATCACATGGCGCTCCTAGCCTAATTCTAATCCTAATCATTTATTTTGTGAAACACGTTATTAAATAGTGTTTGGTTGAGATGGAATAAAGCTTCATAAATTTTCAACAACTTTGAAAATTTCAGATGAATTTGACACACACATTCTCTTTTATTACTCCATTACTTACCTTGTCTTTATCATCATCAAATAGTTTATGTTTTTTATGTCACTCTTTGCTATGGCTGCTTCTGGATAACTGAAAACCAGAAATAAACTGCAATCTTCTCTTTGCAATCTGTTCAACACTAAAAATTATTGTATTGTAATTACTTTGCATTATTGAAACAGGAGATTCAAATGTTCGGTTTACCACCAATATTTTTTATTGTTTTCAATACAGCTTTCAAGGGGAATAAACTTCTGTTCGAGTTATCCAATATCTGGAGTTCTTCGATATCTCCAATTATCTAATACCTCGAATTATCCGATATATCGAATTATATAATATTTCTAATTATCCTATATATCGCGGTATTGAATACCCCGAACTATCCAATATATCGAATTACCCAACATCTCGAATTATGTAGTATCCCAAATTACCAATTATCACGAATTATCCGATAGTTCGAATTGTTCATATCTCGAATTATCCTATATATCGAATTATGCAATATTCCAAATTATCCAATATCTCGAATTATGTAATGTCCCAAAATTATCCAATATCTCGAATTATTCAATACCTCGGAATTATCCCATATCTCGAATTATGCGAGTTCAAATTAACGAGAATCTGCTGAAAATCAGTTTGAAATGTACCAACTCAAGCCCCAATTACTCTAGAAACATAAAACAAGATGTAGGATATTCAAAATAATACAAAGGTTCAGAAAAATGTATGCCTTACCCACATTCAGTGAACTGTCGTTTCAAGGGAAAAGGAAGGAAAATGACTCCAATTTTTGTATTATCCTCGCCTGCAGTGCACAAGACATTGGTCATGTTATAGATCATATAAAATTGTCTGAAGAGTAATCGTATTTTTGTACTAGAAATTATATTTAATACTAGTTGAATATGCCAATGCTTCGCATGGGGGCTGTATTTGGAAGTCAACGCCTGTGGGAGTATCACCATCGACCGCGAAAACTATGAATTCAACATTAATATCGGCCGCACAAAGACAGACAGACAAACAAACACACAAACAAACTCTTTATTTTATTTATATTAAAGTAGATTAGATTAGATAGATTATTATGAGATCCACAATTTATTTTCTTTGCATTTTTGAAATTTCTTTTTTGTACAGAAAAACAAACCAAATCATGAATTTGTGAACTTGATAGTTGTAAAGATCTAATGGGAGTTATATCTTCTCTTCACAAATTTATTTTTAGTTTCTGACAATAGAACTACTGTCTTTTTTTCTCTCCCCTCCTCTGGGGATTAAGAAAGAAAAAACAAAGAAATCTCGTAATTTAAGACATTGCGCAAAAAAAGTCTCAGTGACACACTATAGCAGTTCTCTTTCCACTTTTTCCTCCCCAAGAGACTATCTCGTTGGCTCGTTGCTTTTCTCCAGGGCTTACTGCTGTTTGAGAAGGATAAACTCTGTCGGAGACAAGGATTCTCTCAGTTTTCACAGAAAGAATAATCCTTCTCGAACTGTCTCACTCAGTAATCAAGTTGTTCTTGGAGAAATTCATCTCTGGACATTGTTTTGTATTTTTTTGTTCTGTTGAGAATAAAAAATGAAATCTTTCACTTTTACGTCCCACGGTTATGCCGGCTAGGCTAAAGGAGACAGTGGTAATGGGAAATGAATGAAATGGTGGAAGGAAGAAAGTGGGAGGAAACAGGAGAACCCCGTGAAAACCCACCCACACGGTGTTTGTCCACCACAAAATCTCACTTGACGTGAGCTAGGATCGAACCAAGGATCTCATGTACCAGAGGTGAACGCTTTACCACTGATAATAAAATCTACATATATTGTATTAATATTATATGAGGAAGAATACAAACGACTGGATCAATTATTTTTATAATATATACATATATGATTTATTTTATCAGAACAAAGAAAAATTCTAGAGTGTTATACGCGTATAACGAAAATAAGTACCTGTGTCAAGTGTACACCACATGAAAGAGTTTGGTTTGTATGGTGTAATTTTTTTCCCAATTAGAATAATTGAAATCGAACGTGGTAATAGATTTTAACCACTTCCGAATTTAGTAGAAATATTAGAATGGAAATGGAAAATATTTTTGGGATATTTAATTGACTGGTAAAAATCGCTTCTCGCTATATATTACCGTTTTTACTTCATGGTGATCAAAGTTTAAACTGGAAGTTGCTGATTTCTGTCACTTCCTATTTGAATATAATCTTAAGAAAGACGACGAAACGTATACTTGGAATGCTAAATCGATTCAAAACAACCCCTTTCCCCTAGCTCTTAACGTGCTTGGACTATAAAAATCAATACTGAAACCGGAAGTTGTAGTGGTTTACTATCATCAGTAACTCCGGTTTCAGCATTGAGTTAAAGACAGACAGGAAATATATTCTTGGGATGTTTAATAGCAGAAAACGACTTCTATCTATGTATTACAATTGTTTTTCTGTATAGTGATATATGTTAAAACCGGAAATGGTTGATTTCTAGTATTTCTGGTTTTAATATCACCTGCATGAATTACTAAACCTATATATAACGTCCTTGTCTATGCGGAGTCAATATTAAGATAACCGGAAGTACTTAATTTACTACTTCCGCTTTCAGGGAGAAATGAGAGCAAAGATAGAACCTATTTTTGAGGTGCTTTGTGTACGAGAAGAAAACAATTATCGTCTCATCTAGAAAACGAGACGAGACTCTAGACGTCTAGTAAATCGAGGGCTTGCGTTTATAACGAGTTCTGAATATCTAAATATTGTCGCCTATATGTTTGTGTAACCCGTGACTCTTAAATGTTTTAAGGGTTGCATATTAGCGGTATGTGAAACGGAAGCTTACATTTATGAATGAATGTTGATATGCATAGTTACCGTTAAAAGTCGGTGTTACCCGTTAAAATGTTAACGGATTGACTTCATTAACGAACTCAGCTGGGATATTTACTGCAATAAGAAAATCTACATACCCTTTTATTATAGGCAACCAACATTTATTCCCTACTTTGCAGGTTCCATAGAAGCTAAGAAATATTTTAGATTCTAAACGTGATTTGAATATTTATTGTTAAAGTCAAGTTACCCGTGAAAATATTAACGGATTGACTCTATTAACCCCAAACTCAGCCGAGATAGTTGTACTAAGGAAAGCTATATATTCTTTTATTATATGCAACCAACATATATTTGATACTTTGCAGGTTGCATAGAAGCTAGGGATATTTTTAGATTGTAAACGCGATAAGGATAACCTCCGTTACCCGTAAAGATGTTAACGGATTGATTCCATGAAAGAACTTAGCCGTGATAGTTATAGTAAAGAAAGCTGTATTATAGGCAATCAACATTTCTTTGCTATCCTGCAGGTTGCATAGAAGCTAGGGAATGTTTTAGATTCTAAACGGACTGTCCATATCCATTGTTAAAGTCGAAAATGCTAACGGATTTACTCGAACAACGAACTCAACTGAGATAGTTTCTCTAGTTGTATACTGCAACACACGATTCAAAAACTCATTTTGGTCAGTGAGGACAGACGGACGTATTAAAATTACAATATTTACAATGCTCACTATAGTAATCCTAACAAAGTTATAGTAAGTTATATATATATATATATATATATATATATATATATATATATATATATATATATATATATATATATATATATATATATATATACATCTATCACAAGCTATAGTTGAAAAATCTCAGATGTACAATTTAATTAACCAAAGATTATAGAAATTTTAATAACAGATTATTATAAAATATTCTTCATAGTATTCAATTGTTAATATATATAGATTAAACAACTTAGGAAGTGAGTTTCGTTTCACAGTGTGAAAGTATGGTAAATTTTCAACCTATGCAAATTTAGTACTCAAAGTTGCAGTAGTATAACTTCTGATTGCAATAGAGGAATAAGATGAAAGGTATAACCTGTTCCTCGGACACTGAATCCATGTTAAAAAGCCATCAGGCCTACTCGCTATATCTTATTGTTTTTGTTCTATGGCCATAAATGTTAAAACCGTAAATGGTTGACGGTTAAGGGCGGATATATTGTTGCGACGCTATATCAATAGCACAAACCGCTTCTCGAGATCTGTTACATTTTATTCTCTATGAAAATCCCCTTTGAAGTCACAAGTACTAGTAAATTTCAACCAGTTCTTATTTCGGTAGAGTGTTGCGGGCTGCGACGATATATAATTTTGAGATATACTGTATCAGTTGGAGAGAATCGTTTGGGTTGCTATCTATTGCCATTTTTGTTTTATTACGATAAATGTTGAAACTGGAAATGATTTATTTCAAACACTTCCGGTTTGTATAGACGATTAATGCAGAGGATGAACCTATTCTTGGGAATTAGAATCGATTGCAAAGAAAAAAATCTCGATATAATACCGGTTTTGTTCTATTGAAATTAGAACTAGTACGGTACTAAATTTCTGGTTTTCGTAGAGTGTTGTGCTTTGTGATATTATATTCTCTTGAGACGCTGAATTGATTGCAGAAAGCCATTTGTCGGTGTCTGTTACCATTTCTGTTCTATGACTGTATATTGAAAGCGGAAATGGTTAATTTGAACAGGTTCCGGTTTGAATAAAGAGTGTAACCGAGAAGAAAGATTCTTTTCTTAGGGCGCTGAATTGATTCCAGGAAACTTCTTGTTGATATCTATTACCGTTTCTGCTCTGAACGGGGGACGCGGTGGCTCAGTGGTAGAGCGTTCACCTCTGGTGCTTGGTGTCCCAGGTTCGATCCCAGGCCCCGCCAAGTGAACTTTGTGGTGAACAAATACAGTGTGCATGGGTTTTCTCGGGGTCCTCCCACTTTCTTCATTCCACCATTTCATTCATTACTCATCATCACCGTCTCCTTTAGCCTAACCGGCATAACCGTGGGACGTAAAACTCAAAGATTTCATTTCATTTTCATGAAACGTGTGATATAACAAGATTTCAACTATTTTTCGTTACTGAAATAGATCGTATAATGAGTTGTGTATCTTTAAACATTGATACATGCTCTTCATTGTGTTTGTGTTTGTACTTCATTTTATCTGTTTATAGTTTTTTTAATACTATGAATTATGTAAGATTAAAATAGTGTTTGAAACCTAAGATTTAGGAGAACTAACATTATACAGGAGACTCGTCAATGTCTCGTCTCGAAAATGAGACGAGAATTGTCATTTTTCTTGCTTCCTCTCAAATTTTGAAAAGAGGTATGGTAGCTCATTGGTAGAGCGTTTACCTCCGATTCGTGGGGTCCCTGATTCGATCCCCGGATAACTAAGTTTGTGGTGAACATCTACTCGTTGGTTTTCTCGGTGTATTCTCAATTCCTTCTACTTTCTCATTCCATCAATTCTTTCAGCATTCACCTGCTTTAATCATCTTCTCCCTTACCCTAACCGGCAAAGATTTCATTTCATTTCATATTTTCATTTAAAAAATCCGTCTCATTTTCGAGCAGTATTTCTTTCAGAAATAATGTTTCCGGTTTGCACACTTAGTATTCCGGGGGGGGGGAACTATTCTATTGATTATTATATTATAAACGTATTATTTTAATCTGCTCCGTGGGGAGCAGTGCCCCCCCAAAAAACAGTTTCGAGGCGAGACGTGAGAAGTCTGAGCAGCGCTGTTTTAGACTATGAATTCCTTTCCGAAATACTTTTACACGTTCCTTTGCATGATTATAATTTTGTATAGCTTCAAACGTTGTGTGCGTGCAAAATCTGAAAGTTAAAAGATCTTAACAGTTAAATTAACCGATTGGGTAATGATACATATTAAATTAGCCTTGATTTGCAATTCTATTTCACTCTGTACACTTTAAATACCATAAAAATTCACAATAATGATCATACAACTGTTTGGCTCGGTACCAAACACGGAACGTTTTCGTCGTTCCACACATACACCTCTCCCGTTTCACAAGGATTGGGTGTGATCCTTAGTGAATACGAGACATTTTCGAGACGTTAACATTTCTTTCAAAGTTAGCCAAACTTACGAATCTCATTTTCCCAGCTCGTATTCTCATATGCATGTAGCCTATAGAGAGACCTAGTGCCTCGCCGAGAAAAGCGTTTCTCCTTGAATATTTAAATAGATGCACGCCCCAGCAGTTAAACAGACTATAAACTTTGTTTTCTTCTTCCACGGCTCTTGCAAGCGTCTTGACAGGTATGATACATGCAAGCTGGCTCTATTCTGAGTAATAAAAAAATCCCTGCTCCTAGTTCTGTTTTTTTTTCTTTTTTTGCGTTTTCATATAATACTTCTTAAAACATACATTTTACAAACGAATTGCTTTCCTTTTCTTCTTCTTCTTCTTTTTTTTAAAGTTATAGCCACTTGAGTTGAGTTTATTTGTTTATGCTCATATAAAACATTATAGTGCGTCGGACGATATTTTACACATAGGTGCATATCAAATGACGCATTTTTCTGGATCACAGTTCATTGTTCATTTCCGTGGATTCTATACTTCGTTTATTTTAAAATTAGTTTCGGTCAATACTCTCTTTGCTGGGATCAGTGCAATGAAATAAGCTGCTTCTAAGATGAAATTTAATCAATTTGGCGAAACCAAATGAATTATAAATAATAAGGCAACAGCAGAAAAATAATGATAATGAGCAGAGTGGGTGACGCAATAATTATGTCATATACAGTTGGTGCAAATTGTATGGAAAATGAAATTCCTTCATTTTCTTAGTGACCAGCAGCAACAATGGGAAATTAGCTGCATTGTAAAACTAATGGATACTTCAATGATCAATTATCTGAACTTATGGATACTTGACATAAAATTATGAAAACCCATCTAAATCCAATTCCTTTCAATCGATACACGGCATTCTATCGTGGAAAGCCGATCTTCAAAATAGTTCCTGATTAGGGAATCCACACATACCTTCCTGCAAGGGTTCAACTCGCCGATTTTTAAGGGTCCCACTCCTTCTCCTGCACCGGAGTCCCGAAGAGATTTGTTACGGTAGTGCTTCCGAAGGATACATTACAGGAAAGGTAACGTCGGTTCCCCATTAGGGACGGACTGAATCGGTCTACGTGCAACGTGGCGCTAAGGACCCACATTTTCTTGACTCCAGCACATGTAAGAAATGATATAGACGATTTGATCTCCACATTTTCCCAGGTACATTTCTTAGGACTCGGTAAACTCCTGATCCGCTTTCGAACACAGGTAGAACTAGTAGTAAATCCCACTGTGATCAGATTTGGAATGCAGGTACAGCGAGAAATAGATCCCACTAAGATCAACTTCGGAATGCAGGTAGAGCTAGAAATATCTCTCATCATGATCCACTCTGAAACATGGGTAGAACGAGAAATAAATCCCACTGTGATTTATTTTGAAACACATGTAGAGTGAAAAATAAATCCCACCGCGATCCGTTTTGGAACGCAGATAGCGCGAAAAATAAATCCTACCGTGATCTGTTTTGGAACGTGGAAAGATCGAGAAGTAAATCCTACCGTGATCCTCTTTGGAATGCAAGTAAAACGAGAAATAAATTCCACCTCACTACTGAGGATTCAAACGACCAACCAACTGCAATAATCGTACTGAAAACGGTTTTCTTCATTCAAAAATCGATTTTGAGAAAAAATGAAACTTCATGAAAATAATGTTTGCCTTTCCAATTCGTTTTTGCTGTTTTATCTACTGATTTTTTGTTTCAAAAATAGCAATGCAATCGTAAGTTGAATATTATATTTACTCTTTATTTAATAGTTTTCATTAGCTAAGACTACGGTATTTAATCTAGGGCACACGATGACCTCTTAGAGAGCTCGTAATTGATTTGATTTTTTTTTGAGTTTAACATCTCGTTCAACAGCGAGGCTATAGGAGACGTAGATCTACTATTGAACGTGGAATCCGATGGGCTCCCGCCGTGAATCGAACCCGGATCTCCCACGCCAAAGGCGGTGTACGCTAACTGCTTAGCCACAAAGGAGCTCGGTAAGAAATATTAATTAAAAAGGGAGTAATAAAAAGCAGCTTCGCCCTTTTCCATTGTTTTGCAGTGGTGTGTTTACGGGTGTACAAGAACGAACATGTTTCGTGATTTCTTTAAATATCGTAGCATACGCTTGTAGTATTTACTTTCATTTTCTAAAAGTAATAACATACATTTAATAGGATATGTGGAACTAAAAATTAAGTTGTTCATCAATCCCCAGTTTCAATATAACTTCTTCAGAATAAGCCTCATTATTCATTACTATGATTAATATTATCTTTTGTATTTATTTGTTTTGCAATTTGTTATTAAATAATCTGATCACACAATCTTCCAGACAACTTTAAGATGTTCATGAGCAAGGAATCAAATCTTACATCTTCGTTTAAGAATATAAAGGGCTAGTACCTACTAGTGTTGCTCTTATCAATTTACTTCATAGTAATTTGAAATACGATATACGGTATTTTAATTGAAAAAGATATTATCCTATTAGTTATACAACCTTTCGTCAAACAAAACGTTAGAAGCAACCAGGGAAACTAACATTAATATACAAATATTCAGATCATGTCTTGTCCCCCCCACACTTTTAACGTCCAATCGCCGCCACTGAACGTAGTTGTATTAAATTTAT
This sequence comes from Thermobia domestica, assembly GCF_964235325.1. Taxonomy (NCBI): domain Eukaryota; kingdom Metazoa; phylum Arthropoda; class Insecta; order Zygentoma; family Lepismatidae; genus Thermobia; species Thermobia domestica. The sequence goes on along the minus strand of NC_137460.1, from coordinate 6,835,919 downwards.
AGCATGATTCCTATGTTTAAAGTAAAATTGGATTGTTTAAGTAATTAGTAATAAATTCTATAATTTATTATTGTTATAGTTACCTATAATTTAAATTAAGGATAGTTTGAATTGATAGGGGTCATTTTTGTCTGCTTAAATAAGTTATTGTGAAATATACTGCAAAATAGTGCACTTTATTTGAGTGTTTACATTTTACTTCTTTCTTCTAGACTGTGTCGAATACGTTTGCATTGGCCATCCAGCACTACTTTTAATGTAGCAAATCATGACTTAACTTCGAGAAAGAACAGTATCAATAGCTTTTTTCATAGACATGCATAACAGGGATTCACAATCAATAATGTACACAAAATGTTATTGAAGCACCCTGTGATATACATTCAAACTTATGTATAGCCTAGTATAACGATCTTACCAAAGGTAATCGTTAACCTGGTTCGGCTAATAATATAAGTAGATTTCGAGTGGTAGTAATTATTCACACCTCAAAATATCTTCTGTGAGTACATTTACTTGTATTCTCACCTTTTATACTGAAATTACAGAACGGTGATACCTATTAAACAGTTTTATTCGTTGATTCTTTATGAATGAATATGCACATAAACTGCTTTTCAATCGTACATGTTTGTTAGATAACTATCAACAACTACATAGCAACGAATTGTACAATAATGTATATTTCTTACATATATTAAAAACATTCTTCTTTTGTTATATTTAAATTAACACTATATCAGGTATGGTGCTTGTGTATGAGCACTTTCTGCCCAAGGTACAGGTAATTATTAAACGATACAAATTATCTCGTTATATAAAATGTCGCCCGACGATGGGACTGAATATAAAAGTTACAAGCGAGCTTGACTTTTATATTTAAGAACCACTGGTCCGTTTACAATAATGGTATTACACTACTTATGTTCTCTACATTTTGATTGCCCCTCGTATGTATTTTCATTAAATTTCATATATATAGATACATTTATAATAAAATCCTTCATTCCATTAATATTCATCTTTGACAACAAAGTTTCAATACAGATCAATATAATGTAAATAACCTTTGTGTTTAATCAATTATGAATCAAATTATAATTCTTCACATTAACAAGACAGAATTAAAATCATTTGAAAATTATCATTAGTTAATGAGAATTAAAGAAAATTAAATTAAGTAAAATCAAAAATTAAACGTAATCTACGTTCGAACAAGCAAAAGGAAGAAAATAAATCTATTTTTACACAAACAGAAAACACCCTTTTATATATATATATATATATATATATATATATATATATATATATATATATATATATATATATATATATATATATATATATATATATATATATTAGTCTCCTTCATTCTTATTAATTTGAGCAAGAATGTCAGGTGCAACTAGTCTCTTCACTAAACGCATCCATTTTTCTCTTGTATACTGGGTAGGCCTCCAAACCTTCAATTCATCTATATTACGAAGTCCAATTGACGTACCCGTTTTGGCGTTCAACAATTCGAAAACTTTAGGGTTTATTTCCTTGAAACATAAATAAGGACCTGAGAAAATGTCACAAAATTTGTAAATCTTCTTTAACAACACATTACTTTGTGGATGTTGTTTAACAAAAACTAAGTCGTTGACCTTGATCCGATATTTTCCTTCTTGCAAAGACTCTACTTGAGAATTACGTTTCAAAAATTTGTTATGTCTTCGGATTTTTATCATATTCGCTAAATTGGAAGAATCTAAGATTGTTGAATCTTCTAATTGGACATTAAAATGTCGTTCCACAGGAAAAATCAAATCAGAACCGTTATGTACATTAGCAGGAGACACGCCTAAAGTGTCTGATATAGAATGATTCAAAAGGTACGTGATTTGACTGACATGCTTGATCCATTCGGCATGTTTATCTTTACAAAAGTGTCGAAACAACATACCAAAATTGCGATGCACATTTTCTACAACAGAGCTACAAGGATGGTACGGAGTTACAAAATGAATTTTAATGTTAGCCTTGTTCATAGCCTTGATAAACACATCACTTTTGAACTGTGAACCATTATCACATAATATGTGCTCGATAGGGCCACAATGTGGAATATATACGTTCAAGATTTTATTTATGATGGCAGCGGAAGTTGCTCTACGCAGAGGATAAGCTACTACGTAACGTGAAAAGATATCCATGGTTGTAAGTAAATAAGTTTCTCCAGTAGCTGCTCGTGGTAAAGGCCCATATAGATCAATAGACAGAAACGAATGTGGTCTCTCTGGCGTTATTGAGAGCATAGGTTTTTGTACAGCCTGGTAGTTATGTTTAATTCGCATGCACTCAATACAGTCCTTGATATGATTTTTGATTTGAGCTCTCATTCCTCTCCAATGAAAGAATTTATTAATCAAAGCACATACCTTTACATAACCGAAATGACTGAAATCGTCATGATAGGCCTTTAATATGCGTGTTGTCAGCGTAGGTGGAATGCAAATTTTGTTTCTAGATTTGAATTTAAAATCTTTAATAAGTAGAATTCCGTTGGATAATTTAAATCTGGAATTCCATTGTTTGGGACAATTACATCCTTCACTGCATGAAGATAAATGATCCATGATTTGTTTATATTCATGATACTTCATTTGATGTTCTCGTAGATCTTCCATTGAAATGGTAGCTATTTCATCCTGTAAGACTTTAAATTCGTTGATGGACAAGATATGTTGTTCTTCTCCTGGAAACAGACGTGATAATGTATCTACGGGTCCATTATCTACCCCTTTGATGTGTTGTACTTCAAAATCATAAGCTTGAAGCTCTAACGACCAACGAAGCAGTCTGTTATTATATCCCTGTATGCTGTTAAGGTATCGCAATGAATTATGATCGGTAAGTACTATGAAATGGCATCCGCTGAGATATGGAGCAAATTTTTGTATCGCAAAACGTACAGCCAAAAGTTCGATTTCTGTCGTGGTGTATCCTTTCTCAGCTTTCTTTAAAGTTCGGCTAGCGCAATGAATAACGGCCAGTTCCTGAATGGTTGGATTAGGTTGCCAGAGTACTGCAGAGATTCCAAGTTGAGAACCGTCACACTGAACGTAGAAAGGGACGTCATATCGAGGGTGATTCAAATGGATGTTTTGCTTCACACATTCCTTCAACTTATTAAAACTGTGTTCTTGGATCGGACCCCATTGCCATGGTACTCCTTTCTTTATAATCGTAAATAAAGGCTGGGCTATCTCAGCAAATCGCGGGATGGCCTTGCGAAACCAATTGAAGAGACCTAATACTTGCCGTGTCTGTTTCACATTTAATGGTGCAGGCAGATCTTCTATGGCTTGTACTTTAGATTGACTGAATTGTAAACCAGAGGCATCAATTTGGTATCCAAGAAATTCTATAGAATTCTGCAGAAATTTTGATTTCTGTAGGTTGATAGTAAGGCCCGAACTTTCCAGTCTGTCTAAAACTATATCTAAGTATTTCAAATATTCATGTGGATTCTTTCCCATAATCAAGATGTCATCAGCATAGGTTATCACATTGCTGCGTAAGTCTTGACCCAAGACTTTATTTAAGCAAGATGCTAATGCCGCACTACCATTGATAAGCCCAAAGACTACGCGGTTGTATTCATATAAGTGACCTTCAAAACTAAATGCTGTGTACGGTTTCGAATCTTCATGCAGTTCGACCTGATTATATGCCATTACTAGATCTAAATTTCCGAAGACTGCATTCCCTTGTAAAGAGGCTAATATTTCTTCCACAGGAGGATACCTCACTTGTTCCAGATCAATATGACAATTCGTGCGTCTCAAATCTAAGACCACACGTAGAGAACCATTTTTCTTAGGAACTACATGTAATGGATTAAGGTGAATGCTTCGTGAAGGCCTAATGATCCCATCTCTTAACATATCGGTAATTTGCTGACGTACATTTTCCCTGTATCGATATGGAATTATATAGGGCTTGGTCACAATGGGTTTGTCTGTTTTAACCTTAAAAGAATAAACAAAATCCTTACAACGTCCAGGACGTTCCGAAAAGACATTCTTATGTTTATATAGGATATCCTTAAAGTGAGATTTTACTGTATTATCTGTAAAATCAAGACTACTTTCGAGTGACTTAACACACTCAGAAAACAATACATCGTCATCTGAATCCATCAAATTTGATGTGTCTTTCGTTAGTTGATCATTTAATTTACCACTTTCTGAACTTACAAAAACATTATTCAATACATTAAGAACATTATTATATTGACAAGCAATCTCTTCGGATTTAGGAAGCAGTTTCTGAACAATTTCCTGAGGTATGCCAGGTATAGTCAACGTTTGGTTTCTAAAGTCAAGCATGACACGCAATTGAGATAATAAATCTAAACCCATAATTAATTTTTCATTCAGTTCCTTTATTACAAGAATAGGGATTGATATTTCAAAATCTTGAATAGCTATTGTCACACGAGTAATTCCAGCCACTCTCTTTTTATGTTTACCGGTAAAATCAACTATAATAAGATTCTCAGCCTTTTGTAACTTAGGATTCGAATAATTACTAGTAATTGCTTTCCATAACGAATACGATAATAAAGAGGCGTTTGCTCCTGTATCAAGTAAAGCTTCTGTGCTTAACCCATTAATTTTGACAGGTATTTTAGCTGTACTGTATGATTTTAAAAATACAAAATTTTCTTCAACATCAAAACCATCATTGACAGTATCATCTTTGGACCAACAACGATTTACTACAGGCATAAATTGGTACTGACATCTATTAACTGCTATTTCCGAATAATTATTTACAGATACGTCATGTAAAAGGTCGTTTTCATCATTAACATGAACATGTAATTTGGAAGATAAATGTTCATAAGAGTCAATAGTTGACGTGAGTTTGACATTATCGCATAAATTTGAAGATAGATGTTTATGGGAATCTATAGCTGATATGGGTTCAACCCCTACCACATCAGCTGCAATTAGTTTAAATTCCTGCTCGTGTATGGTTCTAATAAAGTACATTGTATAGCACAATCATGATTATGCTCCGTATTACTGTTCTGTACAGGAGTTGCATCAATATCTGTATTTTGATGCGAAGCGCCATCTCTTGATCTCCAATTACGTCTATCCACGTAGTTTGCTGTATTCCTGGAATTTCGCCATGTATTTCGTCTATTTTTAAACCTATTTTGAGTATATGGTCTTACATAAGGATTGCCACGACTAATTAGGTTAGGCGGATTCCCTACATAGCTTTGCCTATTTTGTTCGTTCTGGTTGCTTGAATTTACTCGGTTTATGTTGTGCTCCCTATCGTTCACACTACGGATATTTAGATTCCGAACAGGTACAAAATGATCTGAATTATTTTTACTTTTACCTACTCCTGCTTGTTGATTCAGAGCATGGTATTGAGTTTCATAACATTGAACAAGCATTAGTAAGTGGTTGAAACTCATACACTGTGTAGAAAACAGGATCTGTTGTAACTTGAACGGTAACAAATTTCGAATTGATGCTATGATTCTAGATTCTGATTGCAATGGATTTACGACTTTTAATTCATTGTATGTATTTACAACAAACTCGACAACGGATTTGTGCAAACGAGGATTGAAATGTTGGTTTCTAATCGTGGCATCTCTATTTGCAAGCAAAAAGTCATTTTCATAATTTGCGATTAACGCTGCTTTAAACTCCTCATACGTACTAACGTGATCTCGTACTGCTTTAAACCATAAAGAACATGGTGGGAGTAATAAATGAGGGATTAATTTCATATATTGTGATCTATCTATACACATTATATTACACTCATCCTGGAATTTTTCTAGGAAAGAAGTAGCATTCTCATTACACTTACCACTGAACTTACTCATTGCACGTATTTCACTCATTTTTACGCTTAACTTTACCTTCCTTTTATCATTCCGTGTTCTTCTTGAGTGACAATTACTACCTATGTCGTGATGTGTAGTTACACCGTCTCTTTTCCGCCCATCTGAACTCCTCGGATGATTTTCTTCCAAAATAATGTCCTCATCAGATACGGGTGAAGGCGAGGTCATCTCTGGCGAACAAGGGAATTCCACACGATCATCAATCGTGTTATTGGGGTACGTGTTGTCCTTGATCTGTAGTGTCCTAATTTCCTCTTGTAAGATAGCTATCAACTGCGTGTTTGCACGTATCTGATTGGAGTTATCCGTGATCTGGATTTTTTGTTGATGTACAGAAGATTCTATTGCTTCTAAATCCCTTTTCACACCACTGACTTCTTGGATTAGATGGCTGTGACTATCTTGACAATCCTCAGATATTCTTTTTAACTTTTCGTCAAGCTGCGAGGTGATGTCATTCATCGCCTGAAGAATAAATTGTTTCCTCTCATCTGACTTCTGCTCCATCGTCTGCTTTATGGCTTCCATATCTTCTTTTCGGCTTTGTTCTTGCCGTTCTAAGAGTAGTAATATTCGATCTTCTAGTGTCGTTCCTGGTGCTGTACTTTGTTCACCATTATCACTGTCACTGATTTCTTTTTCCATTGTTTCCCCGTTCATTTTTCTTGAGATTATTCTACCACTCCTCAGTCTTGTCAAGTTCGTAGTCATTAATTTTTTTGCAGAAGTAAATTCACCCTTACTTAACTTCGGGAATTGAATTTACAAGATCCCGGGTGAGGTAAACCAAAATTTTTTATAACGATCTTACCAAAGGTAATCGTTAACCTGGTTCGGCTAATAATATAAGTAGATTTCGAGTGGTAGTAATTATTCACACCTCAAAATATCTTCTGTGAGTACATTTACTTGTATTCTCACCTTTTATACTGAAATTACAGAACGGTGATACCTATTAAACAGTTTTATTCGTTGATTCTTTATGAATGAATATGCACATAAACTGCTTTTCAATCGTACATGTTTGTTAGATAACTATCAACAACTACATAGCAACGAATTGTACAATAATGTATATTTCTTACATATATTAAAAACATTCTTCTTTTGTTATATTTAAATTAACACTATATCAGGTATGGTGCTTGTGTATGAGCACTTTCTGCCCAAGGTACAGGTAATTATTAAACGATACAAATTATCTCGTTATAATAGCCCTATTAAATTTTATAACTGTGTTATATTTGTTGTAAATGTATTATTTTGTATTTAAAGAAAAAAATATAGCCAAGCTTACTTCCTAGAAAGCTTAAAATCCGAAAATAAGAAACAGGCCTGTAGCCAGCCCAAAAATTTAGGGGGGAGGCCCGGTAGAAATTTGGGGGGGCCCGACCCAATTATATTATACTTCATCACCATATTATAGTTCATTTGCAAGCCTACCATGAAACTTTTAGGGGGCCAGCCAAAGTTTAGGGGGACCCGGCCCCCCTAGCCCCCCGTGGATGCGGGCCTGATAAGAAACAAGAGTGAAAGTATTGATATGGGAAATGAAAATTGGAAGACAAACAGGTGAAAACCTAAACCAAAGAGTATATAAACTTGTCTTCGACATAAACAAAGGGGTCACTTTGGTCTAGGTTGGTACGTCAGAAGGACTTACAGGCTTGAAGTGAGCATAATATTTATCAGTTGTCAGAGATCAGCATCCTTTATTCTGTAGGTGTTACTCTTTTATATTGTTACGTTTAAAAAAACTAAAACAAGCACCAACAAGTTCTATCTACCACTAACAGATTTGCACTCTTTGTTTAATTCCAATTCTATAGTTACATGTTTTTCCCTCTGTCTTTCATGTTCAATTGAATATTATTATTTTAATGGTATAAATCAAAATCGTGTAAGTATATTTGTTCTCTTTGTACTCATCACCTTACGAAAAGGATCTGATTTCATTAAAATTGTCTATACTTTAGAAACAATAGCTTGTATTTTTGCTTAATTAAAGATCAATCAAAAAGTCATTCATTTATGTTTATACCAAGAACATCTCCATTTTCTTTGATTTACCGAAACACCCAAGTTCAAATAAGAATATCAGCATTTAAATGTGTATTATTATGGATATACCTTGTATAGGTAATAGGGTTACCATCTTTTGCTATTCCCAAAGATCACTCTTAAGTGCGACACTCATTTTCAGCCTTTCATCGATAGAAAATAACCTAACCAGAAAAAAAAAAAGCTACCTTGATTTCTTTCCTGTTGGAGTTATAAATAACGATTCACCTTTTTCTGTGATCCACCCACATCGCAGTATCCTATAATTTTATCTTTGGCATTACATAGTACTTTTATTTTAACAGCTACATAAAAATAATCTAAGTTTGTTGTAGGTTTATTGTAGAATGTTGGTAGAACACTCCACGTCACTTCAAATATTGGTAGGAGACACGGTGGCTCAGTGGTAGGGCGTTTACCTCCGATGCTTGGGGTCCCTGGTTCGATCCCAGCTCGCGCCGTGTGGACTTTGTGGTGGACAAACACCGCGCTCGTGGGTTTTCTCGGGGTTCTCCCGTTTCATCTCACTTTCTTCATTCCACCATTTCACTCATCTCTCATCATCACCGTGTCCTTTAGCCTAACCGGCATAACCGTGGGACGTAAAACTTAAAGATTTCTTTTTTTTTCAAATATGGGATCTAACAAGAAAAGTAATTATTTGGATTTAACACATACTTTGCAATTTAATGAAGCATTCGTCATATATTGCATTGGCAGTACTCGCTTGAAAGCATAATTTAAATATCAGCAATGCGTTTAGCATGTATAATTACTGCTGCAGTCACATCTCGTGAGCGTTCAGAAGTACGTAATGATCTTTATAAACAAAGTCCAATACGAAGATGTCTGTTTGATAGTAAAGCAATGCTTCGCGTATTTCGGGACCCTTTACATAATTTCAAAGGTATCATTGACATCATGTGACGTTCAGCACTGATATTACAAAATCTGGCATGAACAAATTTGCTTTTCTTAATTACGCGTTTTATAGTCTTTTACGTTGCTCTGAGAATTATATTGCCGGCCCTCGTTTGCATTGCAGTTACAATATCAGCATTGCGATAAGCTTCTACAATGACCATTACAGTTGACATCTAGTGAACGTTTGCGGACTCTTACATGGAAACAACACTAACCAGCACATTCAGAGATACGTAATGATCTTTGTAAATAAAGTTTAATAATGTATGTTCGAACCCAAATACTTTCCTTGTTAGATCCAAAGATCATTTTTGAAGTATATGCCTTGATATGGGGCGCTTTACAAACATTCAAACGGCCCACTATGTAATACCAATTTTTATTTATTTATTTATTTTTTTTAGAATATTGAAATTAGGATAAGGCATACAAACAGGTGAAGAAATTGTCAGGATTGAAACCGAGACAAAATATAAATCGACAGGACACCACGATAAGAGCTCTCAAACCGTAACTGGCACGGTCAAAACAGGACGTATGGTCGGGTCTACCCTATGCACCTGGTATAATGTATCTACATATGACCATCTTACATACTTGGATGTATAAACATGATGTGCTTTTCCGTAATTGAACCGTTTATTTCAGTAACCCGTCAGCCGACATTTTTTCACAAAATGATTTTTGTACGGAAAAAGTTACACATACACTAGACACACATTTTAGTACAGAAACCAGTCACCTGCCAAGGAGTCAAATGAGTTATTATTAAAACGGAACATGGCGTTTAGTGCAGAAACCTGTCAAGTGATATCACATTACGTGTTTCTGCAGTAAAGCTAATGTTTACCTCTCTTGACAACACTGCACTGTTAGCGACACTCCTTGCGCTTTTGTTTCAGTACACTTCCTCCGTTCACATTTTTCAACAGTCATTATTGAGAAGTGTTGTGTACTGGTTAGTGTAGTACCACCCCTACTCTGCCCACTCCGGCCAATAAGATATCAATGTTTTGAGCCAACAATCATGGTAGAAACGAAAGAAGCCAATCAGAAGATGGCGGAAACGAAAGTAGCCAATCAGACGTGCCGATGCTCCGTTGTTTTTTTGGCTTCATTGTTTTAATAGGATGAAGTTACATATGGGCAGATCCTCTATTTTATAACATCCTTGATAATATCCGTAGCACAGATTTTTCCTGTTTTTTTAATACAATGTCTAGTAAGAGTTATAACGATGAACCTCCAGCAAAAAGAGAACGTGGTGTCACCAATGAAGACAAATACCAACGAAATTATGCAAAAAGCAAGAATCAAGGCGGAAGAATACAAGAACTATAAAGGTAATATGGTGCCAAGGAGTTCTATTTCAGATGAAATTTTGTACCATTGTCCAGGTAAATGCTTGACTGGAAGACCAATCGGAAAACGACCATTAGGAAGACCTAGGCGCAGATGGGAGGACAATATTAAGATGGATCTCGCAGAGATTGGAATACAAAGTAGAAACTGGATGCAGTTAGCTAAGGATAGAAGTCAGTGGAGAGCTTTTGTGAACGCGGCATTGAACCTCCGGGTTCCATAGGCCATAGAGTTAGTTAGTTAGTCCAGGTAAATGCTGTTTATCCATTGATGATGAAACAAAACATAAAATTTGGAATTATTGCTATGGATTAGATAGAAAAAAAACATGCAAGTTACACATTTGCAAACATTGATAGAAGTAAAATAAGTAAAACGTAGGGTGAAAAACAGAGGCGTATTTAAGGGGGGCTTCCGGGCTTAAGCTCCCCCGAAATCTTACTTCCTACAATAAAGTAAATGAAATATCTTGCATAATTTTCACATTTCCAGGAAAATCCCCCCCGAAAGTTAGCAATGTCTCCCCCGAAACAAATCGTAAATACGCCACTGGTAAAAAACAAAGATGATGCTGGTGCCAGTGAAACGTCACGCTCATATAAAAGAAGCAAAGCTTTTAAGAATAAGATAAGAATCAACGGAGTTCTTACTCCAGTTTGCAAAAAAATGTGTTGGTACAAATCCATGGAGTTTCTCGGGATTGAGTTGTAAGGCTGACTAACCTAGTTCAGAATAAGCTTACCTTTCTGGAAAGGTACCTATCAATACGAAAAAAAATATGACGAACTGGTTAAGCCGAGTATCTATACTATAGGTTATGATGATTTCTACGACATCCTTCAGTGGCCAACTACAGAAGCCATGTGTAACGTAGTAAGGGAATATAAAGATGAGTAGTTCAAGATAGATATACGAAGTGGTTTAGAAGGGAATCCAAAGATATACATAGTATTGTCTTTTGTAGAACACTGATACCGTGATTAACGTTGTTACTTTTCTATTCTAATCATGTTCCGACTTTTCATTTGATATCCAAATGCCTAGGAATAGTTAATAACTTTGTGTTTTTCTTTTTAAAACAGAATACAGCAACAAATGTTGTTATTTCGCTTGCAAACTTTTATGTTTTCTTCCGACACAACTAGTTTTATTGCAGAAACCCGTTAACTGAAATTTTATAAGAACTTTTGTTAATTACATAATAACTACTATAATCTAGTTACAGGCAACATCCAATTCGTGAACAAATTAACTAATACTCCAAATTTTGTGAAAGACTCAAATTTGTTATTATCAGAGTTAAAACGTTTTTTTTTCGTTTTCCCTAAAGTTTCAAAAAAGTGCATTTAGCGGGTTTCTAAAATAAACGATTCAATTTCATGTGAATTACAAAAATTATTTCCATTACATAAAATATCGGATGTAAAAAATTGGAGTAACGCACTGAATTACGTTACCAAATGATTCAGTCATATCTGAGGCATGCGATCAGGGCTGGTAAAGTATGTATGGGTTGAAAGGTTAGCTTTAATCCCTTGACGGCCACAGACAGAAATGCCCGTTCGTCTTGTCCTGTCCCTGTTTAATCTTCTTAGAATTAAACTAATTGACAGTAATGCAATAGAAGTTACGATACAAACATATTTACATTACTAAAATCGTATTCAGCTCGTTAAAAAATCATGCTCTCATATTTCAGTTTAAGCATTGAAGATTTTAAAGGTTTTTGCACTCAGGGCCTTGTGTGCTCATATGGTAAGCCTAGGAACCTCAAGCAGGACTTCTAGTTTTTGTTTAAAAAAGAAATAATACCATTTTATCAGTCGTTCTTTACTAGTTATTTGTTAGTTACGATTACTTAGACAATTTTCTGTAGTGATATGAAAAATTAGTTCATAAGTAGCTTAGAAAATAGAGTAGTGGAACCTACGAACCCCCTTCCTTGGGGTTACCTGAAACGATTTTAATTTGAATATCCGAATATCATAACTCGTAACTAACTCTATGGACTATGGAACCCGAAGGTTCGATGCCGCGTTCACAAAACCTCTCCATTGACTTCTGTCCTTAGCCAACTGGATCCAGTTTCTACTTTGTATTCTTACACCGTATTTCTGTGGGATCCATCTTAATATTGTTCTCCCATTTGCGCTTAGGTCTTCCTAATGGTCGTTTTCCAATTAGGTTTCCAGTTAAAATTTTAGAAGCGTTTTTACTTTCGTTCATTCTGGCTACAGAAACTGCCCACCTAAGCCTCCTAGATTTGATGACGCTAACGATGTTCAGTAAACGGTATACATTATGCAGTTCCTCGTTATGAAATTTCCGCTATTCCTAATTCCCGTTCCTCTTGGGTATGAATATTCGTCTCAGGATTTTATTCTCAAATAGTTTCGGTCTGCGTCACACAATATATTAACAAATGACACAAAGTTTTATAAACAATGTTAAGGTATTGATTTGTAATGAAGAATGTACTCCGGGCAATTGTATAATTTATGAAGATTGTATAATTTATGAAGATTGTATAATTTATGAAGATTGTACAATTTATGAAGATTGTACAATTTATGAAGATTGTATAATTTATGAACATTATACAATTTATGAAGATTGTATAATTTATGAAGATTATACAATTTATGAAGATTGTATAATTTATGAAGATTGTACAATTTATGAAGATTGTATAATTTATGAAGATTGTATAATTTATGAAGATTGTATAATTCATGAACATTGTACAATTTATGAACATTGTACAATTTATGAAGATTTTATAATTTATGAACATTGTACAATTTATGAAGATTGTACAATTTATGAAGATTGTATAATTTATGAAGATTGTACAATTTATGAAGATTGTACAATTTATGAAGATTGTACAATTTATGAAGATTGTATAATTTATGAAGATTGTATAATTTATGAAGATTGTACAATTTATGAAGATTGTACAATTTATGAAGATTGTATAATTTATGAAGATTGTACAATTTATGAAGATTGTATAATTTATGAAGATTGCATCATTTATGAAGATTGTATAATTTATGAAGATTGTACAATTTATGAAGATTGTACAATTTATGAAGATTGTATAATTTATTAAGATTGTACAATTTATGAAGATTGTATAATTTATGAAAATTATATAATTTATGAAGATTGTATAATTTATGAAGATTGTATAATTTATTAAGATTGTACAATTTATTAAGATTGTACAATTTATGAAGATTGTACAATTTATGAAGATTGTATAATTTATGAAGATTGTATAATTTATGAAGATTGTATAACACTAAATAAATATGAAACGAAAATGACGTCATTATTTTTAGTTTAACGTCCCACATTTATTCTCTTTAAGCTAAAGGAGACGGATGATCAATAGAAGTGAAGGATTGTGAAACTATTTTCTTGTGCTCTCCCATTAGGAATCGAACACAAGACCACGTACACCAAAAGCGGACGCGTTACCCACTAGACCAGAAGGGAAGACGCTAAATAAATCTGTAGTGATATGCAGGTAAAGTTACGGATAGTACTCTTCTTATACTTTCTTCGGATAGCACAGTATGTGCTAGAAAAAATGTACAGGATTTTGTTTGAGAATACTTCAATTACTTGTTTATCATAATTACTCAGTGGATACAAAAGATTAAGAAAAAAGCAATAGTAATAAAATTAATTAATAACATTTTGAAAAAAAAAGAAAGTTTAAAATTTAGTGAAATTTGGAACATGTTGTTACAATAAAAAAAAGACTGAAGAAAGGAAAATATGAATACTTATTACATAATATGAATTAATGTTGTAACAATATTTGATACGGCGAAAATAAAATTGAGTAACGTAACAATTAAAATTGTAGCACAAGAATTCACAAGAATATTGTAAATTACGTATTACAACTTTGATTAGGCAATAAGTCTTCTTTTCAAATAAAATATAACATCAAAAGTAGAACATCAGAAGTTTAATTTACGTAATTATAGATGTAACCGTAAAAAATTATGTAAACTGTGTTTTTCATTCTTAATACGTTGACTGCCAGAGCGAAATCGGGTAAGGTGGATCGTGAGGCCATTTTTATTGGAGGAATATGTGTATCAAAATGATCATATAATCTGGCCCGTAGCCAGCCCTAAATGTAGGGGGACCGGCAAAAGTTTAGAGGGGGCCAGCAAATATTTAGGGGGGCCGGCTTCCCCTAGACCCCCCTGGATACGGGCCTGCATATAATATCTGTGGGGGGAACTATCAGAAGCCGGAAACCAAGGATGCCAAACATTTTTCTGAGGCCGGAAAATTTATTTCGCCCTTTAAAACTTATGTGCTTGTGCATCACCAGTGATTCAAACGGCTTCAAAAACAAGAATTCAAAGCCTGTGAATCACATATGATGCGCATGGCTTCGCAAAGTATACCCGCTGTGAATCACCGGTGATGCACATGGCGGTCAACGTGTATCATTTGTAAGTGGTGATAGGATATAGAATTTTAGAACGAAGGACCAAACAACAAAAGAACTTCAAAGCAATAATAACTCCGAACAATGTATTGAAAACTATTTGACAAGGTATTGTAAAGGAACCACTAACAAAATGTAGATATTATTACTCGATCATGGAGCGATGCGAAACAGAAAATTAGACGGAATAGTATTAACTGTTGACCTGGATGGCAAGGTAGTCTAACCTACATCCACATCTCTACATCCATAACCTAAATGAAAAACAAAATGCAAAATAAGTCGTAACTTCTACTAATTCAAATCTACAGTACAGCTTGCAAGTTAGCAATTTCATTGTAGCTACTAGCTAGCAAATATAAGCTCTGTAATATATTATAAATTTCAGTACAAAATGGAAAACGTGTTTCTACAAATTTTTTATATTATTGTCTATTATTGCACCCAGGTCCAAAAATTTCAAATCAATTGTGATTCATTTCGCCGTAGTTTTACAATGGTAAAATAACAACATATTTGACAGTGATAATTTAACTGAAGTACTTTACAATGCGTAGTCTGAAGTCTTCCTTTGTCTCTCTCTCTCTCTCTCTTTTTTTTTTTTTTTTTTTTTGAATTCTACATTTTCAAAAATATATAAAATTACAATAATCACTCAGGTATAATAGCAATAATTTCTGTTAAACTTTTATCAGTAAATTATTATTATTTCTTGGGATAAATTAATTTTTTAAAAACTTTTTTCAGTGTTTCATTTCGTCAGTGGTTCTTTATTATCTAATATATCAACTTCAATTTTTTTTGTTGCGTTACGATATTTTACCATTGACTCGTTGTTACATGACTAAGCAACTTCGATCTTTTGTCAGTAACTCGTCATTATCTAACATAACCTCAAACATCTGCCAGTGATTTGTTATTATCTAACGTATCAAGCTCGAACATTTGTTGGTGATTAGTTATTATCTAACACATCAATTTCGATCTTTTGTCAGTTATAACGATATTGTGTAATTTTTAATATCATTACTTGTATTTTTAACATCTTTACTTGTATTTCCGGGCAATACGTGCTAGTAAAATATGCACAAGCTGGCTAGAAGAAGAAGAAGAAAATATACGAAAGAACTACAATTAATTTTCTTTACTGATATTATGATTGATGTTCTATCGACGTAGTAATTGGATGAAATGTGTTATTGGTCGTCATAGCAACGAGAGATATATATTATAACAAAGGATCCATCTTATATAATCTACATGAATGTTATTTAAAAGGTGTAAAAGTTTCCTTCTTTACGTATTATAATAAAAGGTAATATCAAGATGCAGTGTTTAAGTGTATTTTGGTAAAATAGTAGACTAGATTTTAGACATATTCGAACTGTGGACGTTACATATAATTTTGGTGTTTTCCATCTCAGGATTTCTGGAGATTTGTGAAAAGATAAGTAAACAATCCCCTAAATAACTAACTTTAGATTGATTTTAAGATTACGTAACAGTCTTATCAAACCCATCAACACGGAATATATTTTGTTAGGGAGTAGAAGGAAAATTTACAGAAATATTAAAATGAGTGTTACTGGGAGTGAAAATACACATGAAGCAAGTGGTAATATAGAAATGAATACATTCTCAGACCTAGCTGACTTGATCAAACAACACATGGAAAATAATAATCATCATATGACACAACAGATAGAGTAATTGAGTATTAAATGGGATACCCGGATTGAGCAGACAAATCAGCAATTAATACAACGAATTGAACAGACGGATCAACAGTTATCACAAGATTTGTCACAACACATTGCACAGACAAACCAACAGTTATCACAAGATTTGTCACAACAGATTGCACAGACAAATCAACAGTTATCACAAGATTTGTCACAACAGATTGTACAGACAAATCAACAGTTATCACAAGATTTGTCACAACAGATTGCACAGACAAATCAAGATCTGTCACAACGGATTGAACTGAATGATCACAAAATGGAGCAGATTTTGCGTAGGTTCACCGAAATACAAAATTCTGTTGAAGTGTGGAAACTGTAATTAATGAACATACTAATCAAATAAGTGAACACAGTAATCAAATCAGGAAATTACAGGAGGAAGTAAACTCCATCAAAGAAAGACTTGTTTCTGCCAATGGTGTTCATGTCAATGCCCGTGCGAGTGGTGACAGAGTTCTTATTGAAAATAGGGAGCCGACACCGTATCAACACCGAATGAATGTGGAAGAGAGTGAATCATCTGGATATTCGATAAAGAGTGATAATAAAGTTAGTGTGGGTAGACACCGGAGAACAAATCGTTCATCTCACCGTGGAAGAAACAATCCTGTCAATCCCCGACATATGAAGAATATTAACAGAGGTAAATTTTTTCGTGTTAGTAAAATCAAATCTCTTACAAAATTTAGCGAAAGATCTGATGATATACCTGCCAGTACATTTATAGAAAACTTCGAAGATGAATGTGACCTAATGGGGGTGGATGAATGCAAATTATTTAAAAAATTATGGCAAGTTTAATTGCCTCCCTGTTTCACTTGGTTTAATGCTATCAAAGTCAATTTGCGTAATTATTTTGATTTTAAGAATGCGTTATTATCCAATTTTGAGAATGACTTCATGTTAGCTAATAGGGATGCATTAATTCCGAATAGGCATTATCATCCTACATTAGACCGGAGTATCACTGAGTTTGTAATATCGGCATACAATGAGTTGAAATCAATCAATTCTTTACAACCAGAATCAAGGCTAATAGCGTCCATTCGTATTTTGTTACCCTTTAAACTACAACAAATATTAATTTCAGCTCAGTGTGTCAACTTTAACCATCTTATTATGGTAGTTCAAAATTTTGAAAGTCAATCTATGATGCGAAACTATAATCGAGGTCAAATTAATCCTAATCGTAGCCAAGTTAATTATGCATCTGACCGTAATATCAACATTAATGAAGAAGGTGAATCAAATATGCGAAATAATAATATATTTCTTTACAATAGCAGAAAAAATGAATAAAATTTTACCGGTATCCGAACCGAATCTAATTACAGGAATAACAACAGAAATAATAATCGTAGCACGTTTAGGAATCAAACAAATAATGGGTTTAATTTTCCACGAAATGGATTTACTAATAGATTCCTAATAGGTGACAGGAATTTGCAAGATAGAAATCGGAATACTGATGAAGTACGTAATAGACCAGACTTACACAAAATTGCGCTACCCAATGTAACTTAACTCAATCCTCTATGGTAATATAACGTAATCTAATGTTGTGGCGTCCGAAAGAATATATTCAATTGATTCTTGCTTTATTTCACTGTACATACCGTTATGATTTTGTTTGTTATTTATACTTATTTAAATTCTATGAAGATAATATAAATAGATGTCACTGATAAGAATTTCATAATATATAACAAAAGATCTAGAATATGAATATTGCTTATCAAAGTTCTGATAACTATATTAATTCTTAATATGGTACAAATCTAGTGTATAAAACCATATTTATGTATCAAACAAATTAATCCTAAAGTTTTCGAGCTAATGGATGTAAAAACTGGTAAACTTTTGAGTTTACGCAATATTGATGAACTTAAGTTAGGGCGTCCCTCAAAATATACTATAAGTAAATGAATGCAATTAGTTAAGACATTGATTCCTTCTTAAGTTGTATCCAAAGTTAACCTGAATGACATTTAATCTTTGAATTAATTCTTAATATAATGATTTCTTTATTTATGATGTTGATTATCTTGTTTTGTTCTAAACATTGTCGATATTTCGTTTGTAATTTGAATGTTGTTTGAATATATAATGTATTTGATCCTGTCTCGTTCCAAAAGAATAATTATATGAACGTCATAATAATATCTTTTTCAAAATCTTCTTAGTTATGCCCGAGAAAATAATATAGATTTTGTTAATTTCTAACTTATGACAAGTATTAATGTCCTCTAAAAGGACTTAAAAATAAATAACTTTTATACCGTATTTTTGAATGTACCTTCACTTTGCGTCGATGAATTGTATGAATATTTAAAATAAAATTAATTATGAGAATTAGAATAAATAAGAAAATGATATTAATATAAAGAAATATGACATATAATTATATGAAATGTAATTTTTATATATACGAGGGTCATTCAAAAACTTACGGTATGTAATTAATATGTAATATCTAACGGTCCAGGATTCTTTTTTTATTTATTGTAAACAAAAAAGTTCTATTGTTCGGGCGGCATTATATAACGATATTGTGAATTTTTAATATCATTACTGGTATTTGAACATCTTTACTTGTATTTACGGGCACTACGTGCTATTAAAATATGCACAACTTAGCTAGAAGAAGAAGAAGAAAATATAAGAAAGAACTAGAATTAATTTTTTTTCTGATATTATGATTGATGTTCCGTCGACATAGTAATTGGATGAAATGTGTTATTGGTGGTCATAGCAACGAGAGATATATAATATAACAAAGGATGCATTTATATAATCTATATGTATGTGATTTAAAAGGTGTAAAAGTTTCCTTCTTTACGTATTATAATAAGAGGTAATATCAAGATGCAGTGTTTAAGTGTATTTTGGTAAAATAGTAGACTAGATTATAGACATATTCGAACTGTGGACGTCACACAGTCATTTCTTATTATCTAACGTATCAACTTGGAACATTTGTAAGCAATTAGTTGCTATCTAACACATCAATTTTGATCTTTTGTAAATGATTCGTTCAGTCGTTCTTTGAGAAAAAATGTTTCGGGAGGTACACTTAGTATACCGGGGAGGGGGCACTGCTGGTGCTATTCTATTTATTATTATATTTTAGACGTATTATTTATTATTATATTATAGACGTATTATTTATTATTATATTATAGACGTATTTGATCTCCTCCGGCGGGCACTCTCAGAGCTCCGCGGGGCAGTGACCCCCCAAAAAAATCTCTGGAAGAAACACTGTTCGTTATTATCTAATTTATCAACTTGGAACATTTGTAAGCGATTAGTTATTATCTAACACACCAATTTCGATCTTTTGTGTGTGATTCTTTATTATCTAACATATAACTTGGAACATTTATAAGCGATTAGTTATTATCTAACACATCAATTTCTATCTTTTGTGTATGATTCTTTATTATGTAACATATCAACTTGGAACATTTGTAAGCAATTAGTTATTATCTAACACATCAATTTCTATCTTTTGTGTGTGATTCTTTATTATGTAACATATCAACTTGGAACATTTGTAAGCAATTAGTTATTATCTAACACATCAATTTCGATCTTTTGTGTGTGATTCTTTGTTATCTAACATATCAACTTGGAACATTTGTAAGCGATTAGTTATTATCTAACACAACAATTTCGATCTTTTGTGTGTGATTCTTTATTATCTAACATATCAACTTGAAACATTTCTAAGCGATTAGTTATTATCTAACACATCAATTTCGATCTTTTGTGTGTGATTCTTTATTATCTAGCATATCAACTTGGAACACTTGTAAGCGATGAGTTATTACCTAACACACCAATTTTGAAATTTTGTCCGTGATCCGTTATTATCTATATTTCGAATTTTTGTAATTGTATTATTATGATCTTTAACACATCAACTTAAGAGTATAACTCTTTGTCTATTATCCTATGAAATCAACATTTTTTTTCACAAAAATTAATTGACGAAATAAGGAATGTCCATAAATAAACAGATTGTTGTAAGAATGCACTAATGGTGATTTCAGAGTTTTCCCTGTGACGGGGTATTTTGAACACTCGACCGGTACTTTGAACACACAAGGGGTGAAAACTAGTGCACTATGAGAATACTCGGAAACCTCATTTACCATGAATGGAAATATACGCTGCAGAGAGGAATTTTGGAGCTTCAGGAGGTAATTCTCCCCGAATTACTCCCTTAAATCATAATTGGACTGTACTGTTTGATTTTTTAAAAATAAAGGTGCAAAAATCTAAGTGTATATTGATTTATGAGATTTGTAAAGAAAAGCGTATAGGTATCTTCCAATATGTTAAGAATAAGAATATGCTGGCAGAATCGCAGTGCTTTAATATCAAAAGTATCGTATAAGCAGATAGTGCACGTTGAACTGGCCTGATACGTGGTCATCACAGCTGCACCCACTACATTAATTCTGGTTACCTAGATCGGAGTTCCCTGCTTCTTAATTCAATTTAGCTCCCTCATTTCTATAAGATACTAAGTAGACACATAAGAATTATCTGCCCTACTCTGAAATCCAACCAAACACCAGACGTACGTGCTCTAATCTTTTGGTTCCATGGCAGTATCAATAATTAACAATAATAGACTAATAATAAATGATTCGATTTCCGGCAGGACCTCAAGTGGTTCGGAGTCCACGTTAATCAGTAGGTCCACGTCTCATATAGCCTTGCTGCTGAACGGGACGTTAAAATCAACTTCAACTAATAATAAATGAAATAGAATCTTTAATCTAACATCTCCTGTTATCATTTTAGACTAAAGAAGACAGTTGATTGGTGGAAGTGAATGAGTATGAAAAAATTGGTGAAATGAGAATGTGGGTGAGAACAGACCTGAGATCAAACGAGAGGTGAATTAATAATAATAATAATAATAATAATAATAATAATAATAATAATAATAATAATAATAATAATAATAATAATAATCATAATAATTACAATAAGGATGTATGATATTGAATTATCTAAAATTAGTATAGATGTCATGAAAGCCGGATCCAGGATTGTCTGAGGGGGAGTGCACAATAATTACCAAAATAACCAATCACACTGAAACTCTTCAAAGTGACATGTGACAATATTCTTTGCCCCTGACAACACTGATGCATAGAACGGAGGAAAGTATTTTAAACAGGGCAGTAAGAATTATGCAGGAAAAAAAATGTTCTCTCCTCCTGGCTTGTCTTTTTTTTCCCCTACTTGACAAGTACTGTATTGTTTTCCTTGGTGAATCCTTTTCTTTCAACCTTCTGAAAATCGACTTAAATCCATTGCTTTTTGCAAAGCCCAAAGCTCTGCTTTCTTTTAAGCCCGAAACGGAAATCTGATGGTAAAAAGTTTCGGAAAGTATTGATATTTTCACTGCTAGCTTCTCATTTTAGATACTGTATATTTACAACGAAGGGGGGTGGGGTGCACGTGCACCTTTGCACCCCCCCTGAATTCGGTTCTGGATGTCATCAGGTATGTGTTTGTTTGTTTGTTTGTGTGTACGGCGAATTCTTTCATCTTCATTTGATTGTTTTAACCATTGTGTCCCTTATCTTAAAGGGCATAAACACGAGAAGTTAAACCCAAAGGTTTTTGTGTGTATAGAAATTGTTTTGTTTTGTTTGTTTGTTTTTCTCTCTTTTTACAAATTTCGTTTCATATTCCTGAACATAACAAACAACAAGTAAGACTTCATTAGCCTCAAGTACAAGTAAGACTCTTGTAATTGACGCTAACAATTCCGGTTCAATAACCTTTATGAATTGTAAGTACAATGACAGAGAGATGTCAATCGGCAAATATGGATGATCAAGCAATTTGTATTCTATTCTAAGCAAGCACATTTTTGCCTGATAATTTTCTGTCATATCAGATAAATTCTGAGATGAAACTTCAAATACTGTGATTTTGACTAGTTTTCACGAACGATATTCTTTCCGACAATTCTTACTTGTGGGTCTGAGTTTGATTTCCAGTGAAAGCAAAGCTTTCAAAATTTATTTTCTAAAAAATGTTAGTCCCCCTCTCCCCCCAAAAAATATAACAAATACTAATTATTACAGTTATAAATTCTGATATTATAGTTCTAAATACCGAAGTCTAATGTGTAAACAAAAACATGTGAAAGAGTTTGAAACTGAAAAATAATCAAAAGGAATAAGGTAATAGTACTTACCTTTTTAAATAGCTGAGGTCTGTTGTCAAATTGTTGTTGATCAGGATTTGTGCTGCTGGAAGAAGTGCTGGGTTGCTGATCCGTACCGTTATTCTCTGCAGCCGCCGGTGGGGATCGAAGTCCAGCCCTAAAGGCACGACTCACGGCAATTCTTCTTTGTAAGTTGAGCAAGGCTTGGGCTTCTTCCCGCTTTCTACTAGGCCACCGGGTCCCGGGCCCGGGACCTACGGGTCCTGTTTCTGTTCCAGAATTTCCTCGTAACAACCTCCGATTCATCATCGGGGTTGCAACCCCATCGTCGTCTTGCAACCCCTTGTCCCGAGGAGTCACTATATCGGTTTCCCATTGCAACTTCTTCTCCCGGTATTTCCGGAAGGCGCTATTCCAGTTATCCTCGTGGTCCAGGCTTGGAAGCTGGAAAGGTAAGCTGGTGCTTCTGTCACTGAGTGACATAGCAACACTACAATCGGCGGCCCTCATTTTTAGCTAAAAATTACTTGACCTTTTCCCCCGTACCTCACGTCTCGTCCTTTCAGTTTACACCCGTCCGAACTCCCAAAATCAACAAGCGCAAATCAACATTTGGGCTGGAGAAGGTGAAGGCGCACGCGCACAACGATCGATGCGCCGCCAGCGGGGTCTGCAGAATTGCATCTCGTTTTCCCTCACATACACACACACACACACATGGGAGTGAACGGGCTCGTTCTGTGTGTCAATGAGTCCCTAGCATCTCTCTTCCCTGACAAGCTCACTACTCTCTCTATCCAATCCACGAATTTACTACGCGCTCTTTCACGTAAGGAAGCAATACAACACCGTGTGTGCCGAAGACTTAAGAGAACGACTTACTTTTATACACCGTAGTAGGCTATGCAGCTGTGAATTTGGTGTTTTCTTGAGTTTTCATGCGTTTCGTTTTAAGGTGTCTATGAACTTTCTTCACATATAATCACATTCAAAGCACTATCCTATGTAGGATAAAATGCACGTTGCTATTTTCAAAATAAATATAGCGTGAATCTTTACATTAACATGATAAGTTTATATGTTTGTGGTCAAGAAAAAGTTTATATGTTTGTGGCCAATCCTTTCGTCCGGGAGTTTTCGAGAATCATAGGTTCTAGAAAGATGCCGTTTTCACTGATCGATTGCAAATTGTGTGTAGACTGTTCTATTCTAATTGAATATTTAAAAACATTGCCGTGATTTCTATATTACATTTTAGGGGCACACTTGTGTTTAATTTAAAAACAACAACATCGTATCCTACGAGTTATACATTCCAACACCAAACATTTGTATACAGGGTCAGTATATCTCTCCGGCGTTTGTTTCATGGCCAAACGATCATGAAAAACAAAGGATAATCATTTTTCCAGTCTAAGATGAATCTATTGTTTGGAGTGTCTTGCCTATGAACACTATATATCACTGAACCTATAATTAATTGTGTGTGTAATGTATTTGCTTATTACATACTGCATGCAAGAAGAAAGAAAATACTTATCATACATGAATTATTAACTCCAACCGGAAGTAGGGTCAAATGTTGCAAACGGTGTGAGATATTGAAAAAATAATCGAAAGAATCTCCCCTTTATGGTACCCGTTGCCGATTTTTATCAAGATGTCTTTCACTTGTGTCTGTAAAGAGTCATGTACAGATGTTGTGAGGAATATGTGAATGATGCACTGTGTAGAGAGCGCAGTTTTAGCTAGTGTTTATATTGAGAAATTAGTGGACATAGCCCCCAGAACATAAAAGCACTTACTGTGACTGAAAGTAGAGTGGAAAGAATCACCTGTTTTGCAGACGCTTATGGTATCTACTTTTTCGGAGGATTTTTTTTTCTTATTTTACATTTTATTTACATTTTGATAACCTATATGACTTTTAAATCCTTTAATGGGAAGCACATATTCAAACGCGCTTCTGCGACTATCGTGAATTGGGAACTGCATTTGCAGAGTGTCTCATGAAATGAAATGAAATCTTTAAGTTTTACGTCCCACGGTTATACCGGTTAGGCTAAAGGAGACGGTGAAGATGAGAAATGAATGAAATGGTGGAATGAAGAAAGTGGGAGGAAACGGGAGAACCCCGAGAAAACCCACGAGCACGATGTTTGTCCATCACGAAGTCCACACGGCGCGAGCTGGGATCGAACCAGGGACCCCAAGCACCGGAGGTGAACGCTCTACCACTGAGCCACCGTGCCCCCCTAGAGAGTCTCATATAAAGAATTTTTTCATGGAATGCGTCTATAGACATAGTTCCAGTCTTCTCCACGGTTCTGCCGATTTTTAAAACTCTGTGTTCACAGAGGAAGAAGTACGGGCATGCTACACTTGAGGGAAACATTATGATAATTTCAAGATCAAAGAATCCCTAATGGCATGGTAGCCGGCTGAGGAACAAGGAAGGACAGTTTCCAGCCCACTAGATTTTCGAAAGAGTGCATGCCAAAACATACTATTTTCCCCCTCATATAGTACTATACTATTGTCCTATATAATATATATCCCTCATATACTATATACTATACTATAGTACTATAATGTATTTATATCAAATACTATAGCACTATAGCGTTTATTCACTACAGTCAATAATAATAATCATCATCATAGGTATTCTGCCTTCATTGGCAGGTCACTTGCCGCAGCTGAGAAGCTTCCATGCTCCACGGTCCTCCGCTAACTTCTTCGTCTTTGAGTATGATCTTTCTGTTTTTATATCATCCATTAATTGTAGTCTCCTTCGCCCCCTCCCTCTCTTTCCCGACACCATAACCTTAGGACGTCCCTCATGATACAATCTCTTCTTAGGCAATGTCCCAACCAGTTTCTCTTCCTCTTCCTAATAATATCTAAAAGTGTTCTTTTCTCGCCCACTATTTCTAACACTCTCTCATTCGTTTTGCGCTCGACTCAACTAATTCTTTCCATTCTTCTCCACACCCACATTTCGAAGGTTTCCAGTCGATTTTCGTCACCTTTACGTAATGTCCACGTTTCCGCCCCATACAGTACAACACTCCACACGAAGCATTTTATGAGTCTTTTTCTCAACTCACAGTCAATAATGATATAGGTAAATAATTGTTATTTTTTGATGTGTTATGTGCACTATTAAATAGTATTTGTGAAAGGCTACATTGTATATTAAACATTTTGGATATCACATAACTACTTCAGTTCTTAAAGCAAGTTGATTGATTTAAGCTTTGCGTCCCTTTCAGCGCCGAGCCTATATGAGACCTGAACGTACAGCTTATAACTTAGGATCTGAAACCACATGAGCTTCTATCGGGAATCAAACCAGGCTCTCCCATGCAAAAAAAATACTCTTAAGGGAATGAGATTGGATGTCTCAATCAGAGCCGTAGTTAAGGGGGGGCGAGCGGGGCGCCCGCCCCGGGCGCTAATAGCAAGGGGGCGCCGAACGAGCAAGGAGAGGGAAAAAGTGCTGGAAATGAGTAAATGACGCGTCGTCCCCAGAAAGTATTAGCGCCCTATTGGAACAATATTGTTGTCGGTTTTCAATTAAATACGTAGATTTGTTAAAAAATTTCTTGCTCGCTTCGCTCGCAATCCAAGAGTTTAAATAAGAGTCATAACAAATTGTTTACTTATTACTTAATGGACATTATTATAATATAAAATTTCCTGACGTTGTAATATCGTCTCCAGAGAACCAGAGGAACGTAACTCCATTTTCATAGGTTTACAGGAGAGAGGAAAATAAGTGATTTTAAAAGAAATATTTAAAAAAAATAATAAGATGGTAAAAATATTATTGAATAGTAATCAAGGCATTACAAAATGGGTTTCAATACTTCACAAATGACAGGATAGGTAACTAAAATAGTAATTCAGTTTTGTGCTACACACTATTGAAATGAGATACGTTCCTCTGACTCTGAGGAGATTGTTTTAAAGGAATTGTTCTTGTGAACATACGTTTAGCAAATTATAATAGCCTTCAGTTTTCTTATTACGAGCTCTAACTAGAAACACTAAACATTGACATCTAAATGTTAGAATAGCACCACTAAACACTAAAATACCATTTAATCACTATCACCATCATCATCACTACTACAGCGGTGCACGCGCTGCAAAAAATGGAACGATCTACTGACCCACCACTCATCAGACTCACGACCCACTTGACCTACTTTGACTCATCATGACCCACTCTGGCCTACCACCAACCATGATTCATATGACCCACCACCCACCGAAACCCATAGTCATCAATTCTGACCCATGATCCACACCCTCCTCTCCACTGACTAAAGAGTTTACATCTGTAATTAAAAAAAGGCTGTGAAATTATTACTAATCGCGGTTTGAATTTCTACGGTCAATCGCTCAAGCATCGCTCTGTTACAATACCGGTGGACCTGACCTTTATGATATAAAATGATAAAGTGTTTGTCATGGGTCAAATTACCATGAATTTCAACTTAATTAGCATATATAATTACTTCCTTGTTGAATTACAGATACCTTTCAGTGGAAAATAGGTTGAAATTTGAAAGTCTCAAAAATCAAAGTAGGCCAACGTAAAGTCAAAAAACTGTAAAATTTTCCATATAATTAAGCAAACCGTACACACTTAAAATTTCCATGTAACCTTACAATATAAATTGTATGTCTATTTTTCTCACAACTCTATGGCTCGATTGCCTCGTGCTCTGAACGCTCCATGTAATAAACACAAGCTTCAGCAATTGTTATAATAGAAAGCAGTTAAAATACAAACCATTGTAGTTTTTGCTTCTCAATTCTATTTCAAATGTGGCTGACCTGGACCACTAAACTTAGTTATCCATTTAATTTGTAAATGATATTTCAGATCAGCATACGAAACTGAAGTATTCATCAATAAATTCTTAGAATTCTGACCAATATTTTAAAAATGATACAAATTTTTCCAGAGTTCAATTCAGGATGTTTATTGCTAAACATTAAGGATAACTAAGAATAGTAATAAAATAAATTAGTTATTAGATAAAAATACTAACTTCCTACCATAAGTACTAGATAATTTTGAAAAATATTTCTGCATTTCGATCACATTAATTTTGGAAAACATTTCAAAGCCATATGTTTCCCATAAAGAAAATGCATTTCAGTTACAGAAATCTTGTTTTGTGTGAGTTGCGTCTTAAAACTTTGTGAAAATTCAATCACGTTGACCACGATGGATCTATTTACTTTATACATTCTTAATCTAATTTCAATGGGTATTAGGACATGATCCAATCACCTTTCTGTACTTCAAATATCCTTAAGTATTACTAACTTTCAAACTAGGAGGAAAATAATTAAAAGTTTCAAGAAAATAGGCAAATGGATTATAAGACTCAGAAGATAGGATTATCAATAGTTTCCATATACCCTACGCTTAATAGAAACTAATTTAGGTGTTCAACTGATTACACTTTCTAATCTATTCCATTCCTTATTCATGGTGTGAACAAAGTGTGCGTGAAAGGTGATTCTACGTATAAAAACATCCAGAAAACGTTCCTATTCAGAGATAAAGAATTACTGAAATTATTGGAATCATTGCTGACATTTTTCGGATAAATTGCCTCATCAGTTCCCTGAGTCGTTGTTTTGGTAATAAAGTGCTTCAAACTAGAAGCCCTGTTCTGGATTTTGTTACATGAGCTTTCCTGTTTCCTTTCATGCGTAGAAATACTTAATACAGCCACGTACTCTATCTACACTTTTACAAACAAACAATCTTCAAGAATTTCAATAACAAAGTCATTTTTGTAACACTTTTTAAATGACAGCAGTCAGACACGCACCCAGAAATTCATTTCGAGGAAGGTTCAAGGTTTTTGCGGATGCCCAAATTCAGAATGAGTGTAAATTTCACACGTGTCGACAATTTTGCGTAAAATTGTAGTACCGGTAAGGCTATATTTAAAAAAAAATATCGGAATTTCAAAGAGGGGTTTGACAGCAATTATGATTAACCTAGTTTCGTAATTTCTCTTACCTGTTCCTCCTGGTATTGTCACCTTTAGATTAGCTGCCCTTCTTTTCAACAAACAAGTTTTGAGACAGAAGAACTTAGTGGCTGGTACGCTCCTCTGGCTCTAAGATCAATTCGTAAATGAGAGAACGTTCCTGACTTTTAATGGTAAGGGGAAGAGATGGAGTTACGTCAATTTGTCACCAAGTGGACCTTTCAAAATTATATAGATATATAAAGAAAAACGAAAATGCGTTTTTTGGAGTTACGTCCTTCTGGTTCTCACGTAATGTGCCAAGTAATGACTTCTAGTTTACACAGGAATATTTTCAAAATCAGAAACGGTCAAAGTCTAAAATTAGGGTCCGGCGCTTTGATGGTGATGAGCTTGCTTAGTTAATCACGCTTTTCTACACAATCGGATTAATCACGACGGTAAGAATGAAGGTATGAGAAGAGTGAAGAGACACACGCAAGCCACTGCTTGGGCGGGAATATTAAAAATCAAAGTAGACAAGGGGAATAATAAAAATCAAAGTAAACAAGGGGAATAATACAAATCAAAATAGACGAGGGGAATAATAAAAATCAAAATAGACAATGGGAATAATAAAAATCCAAGTAGACAAGGGGAATATTAAAAATCAAAGTAGACAAGGGGAATAATAAAAAAAATCAAAGTAGACAAAGGGAATAATAAAAATCAAAGTAGACAAGGGGAATATTAAAAATCAAAGTAGACGAAGGGAATAATAAAAATCAAAGTAGACAAGGGGAATAATAAAAATCAAAGTAGACAAGGGGAATATTAAAAATCAAAGTAGACAAGGGGAATAATAAAAATCAAAATAAACAATGGGAATAATAAAAATCAAAATAGACAATGAGAATAATAAAAATCAAAGTAGATAAGGGGAATATTAAAAATCAAAGTAGACAAGGGGAATAAAAATCAAAGTAGACAAGGGGAATAATAAAAATCAAAGTAGACGAGGGGAATAATAAAAATCAAAGTAGAAAAGGGAAATATTAAAAAGCAAAATAGACAATGGGAATAATAAAAATCAAAGTAGACAATGGGAATAATAAAAATCAAAGTAGACAAGGGGAATATTAAAAATCAAAGTAGACAAGGGGAATAATAAAAATCAAAGTAGACAAGGGGAATAATAACATTTTCCAACTTGAAGCAGTTGTAGAATAGGGTCTTAAGGGGTTAGAGCTTAACCCAATGAATTTCGACTTTTTAAAACACTGATCACTATCAATGATTTATTTTTAAATTCAATTGACATAGGAAATGCTTCCAATTTGAAGAAATTTATTGGGATCATTCTTTCATCAACTTTTTGTATTGCCAGGATATTTTTTGTGCATAAGTATCTAGTTGTGCGATATTTTTATCTATCTGCATACCGTACAAACAATATACGGTACGCACATTCTTTATATACATGCGTGTTAATGTATTTTAATATGTTAATTAATAATAAGTACCTTAAATTCAGAACTTTCATTCGTTAAGAAACTAAGTAATTGCTATAATTTCAAACATATATTGTAGCCCAAACTATATTTTGACTTTTAAGTACAAACATTAAACATATTCTTCATCTCCATTGATCAGTATTGAGAAAATCGCAAGGTAGGCTCCTTCCGAAATTCCGCCACATTTCACAAAATATTTTTTACCGTGAAAAACCCGAAATTAAAATGCTATTGATGTGGTTACATACAGAATAAAATTACAAAAGTTTACAATTTATCACTGGAAATTAATGCTGTCACCCATTTTGAACAATTTAAAAGCACATAGTTTCTAATGTATTGAAATTTCTTTCCTTATCGATAGTATGAAACGTTGTAAATAGTAGTAAATTTCCATAACTCTTCTCCAAGTTGATTTGTATACAACCAAAGGTAGTTTTGTCAAGTTTAACAGAAGTCCAAAATAAGACTTTTGAAAACAGCTCTTATTTGTAAAAGAATACATACTGATCGTTTTTGGTTATTGCAATGGTCTTTCCAAGCAGATTAATAAACATTCAACGTAGCATAACAACAAAAGCTGTCTTTTTTAATAAGATGATTGTAGGGGGCGCTGAATTCTACTTTTCCCCGGGCGCCGAAATCTCTAGCTACGGCTGTGGTCTCGATTAAGAAAAGGTTGACATGTTTGTTTTCTTGTAGACATGTCATTTAAAACATGATAAAATTTGCTCATACAAGAGAGTGTATTTTTTTTTTTTTTTTTTAGCTGATTAGATTACTATAGCACCACTTGATAAAATTCAAAACATTAAAAATTAACAACACTAATTTTAAATCTGACTGACTATTTCATTGGAGGGGACAACGTGTTCTAATGGTAAGAGCATTGAATTCATGTCTGCGTGGTCCCGGGTTCAATTCCCAGTCGGTGCTTCTAGAATTTTTCGGCATTCACCCAGCGTCGTGAAGCAAAACTGGGGAGTCACGTGAATAAAAGACGTGAACGTAGTGGCTCCTGATTCGCTGGTTAGCAACAGGGTGACGCGGCGCTATAACCACGCGTTTCTCGCTAGGTTGGACCATTTCCACCATGGGTTGGACGTAGTTCCGTTTTGGCGTGAAGCGTCTCAGACCCACAAATCGGGCCGTTACTCCAAGTGGTTTTGGCTTTGGATTATCTCACTGGACTCTTAGTATAATTGAATAGTGATTGAACCTCCAATCCATAAAGTAATGATATAGACCTAGTGTAAGAGGTTTCAGCTGCTCTTCCGGCTGAAACTGTGGAGACTGTGGCGCCACCACTCAAAGAAATTGGGTAGTACAAACTACTAAAAACAAGAACGAATCAAATCATTTAGAGCGCGTCAGTCCAGTGTTGCCAGAGCTACTGATTTTGCAAGAGATCTGCTTTTTCTACGTTCTACTGATCTACTGCGAAAGAAAATGAAAAGTGAACAATCTCCTGCTTTTTCTCTACTTCGAGAAGTTAAAGAAACATATTATTATTAATATTGAATTTTCATGTTTTTCCTTACATAAAAAAGGAAATTTATCTGTATGCATACACAAAACTTCGTAGAGCATATACTTCTAGAGGTTTGCTGTATATAATATGAATACAAGGATACAACTGTAGGTCATCTTCTATGTGCATGATGGTTGGCGATCTTTATGACTTACTGTAAGATTTACGAGTATGTGTTGTTTTGGATTGGGACTTGGGTTGGAAGATAGCTTACATCACCTCTCCACGATCGTCAGCGAAAAATCGTCTTACGTCACGATCAGCTGCGAGTGTATCATATAGCTATACTATCGCTAGGTGCATGATAAGACATTTTCCCGTCTTACTTCACACACGTATGTATCAAACATTATTAATGTAAAGAGGGCATGAGGGTCTTTCTACCTCCAAAAGATTACCTAATCGTCGTATAAAATTTTCTTTATGAAACTTATCTTGAAGTAATTAAAATTAAAATTTATGTTTAGTATGTATTGTTTTATTTTGAAACGAAAGTAATAATAACTTTTGGACTGCTTGATTGTCCACAGTCTAATTAAGAATGGCAAATGTTTTTGTTCCCCCCTGGATTTGCACTCAAATTCCGCCACTTTATGTGTCTACTGCTTTCTCCTGTTTTTTTTTTTTTTTTTTTTTTTTTTTATCTTCGAGTCTTCTGCTTTTCTAACTGATCGGTCTGGCAACAGTGCGTCAGTGTGATATAATTAGCCAATGATACGCTTAGCTACTGCCAGTAGCAGACGATACAATTAGTTACAACTCTGGCCGGTAGTATCGCAGAGTCACTTTTGTTGCATTCTGGGAACGATTTGGATTTCCATTAGGAATATAGGGAGAGTTCATCCAGGGTAATCAGTGCCCCAATCTATGTTAGAATGCCTGCATTTTGTCAAGAATGATGAATTATGATAATGAGCGGAAACCGTCACTAACTCATACAGCATTTTAATTTGTTCATAGTATTTTATTTATATATTTCACTGTTGTGTAAGAACATTTCTATTATATAACCTCTTCGTACTCTTCTTCACAGGGGCATTGTAAATTACTCACTGTACAAGAGTTCTTCTGAAACCATTGGACTTAGCGATGACAGTCCACTAATCTGCTCTTATTATTTTATTCAGTTCTTTGGTACTATACTGCTATGTTTTAAACGAAAGATAACAATAACTTAAAATTTGTAACTTTCAAAGGCAGCACTATCTCTTATACGTTGTTTTAACTAATAGATTAACGCTCTTCAAGCTAACATTGTATTCTAATTTCCATTTTATTACTTTAACATTACGTTAACATGTTTTCGTATTGTGATAAATAAGCATTACTCGAGCAGACGCTTCTACCAAATTTTGACATATTTCTTACATTTTCAGGTTAGGTTAGACAGGCATGCAGCCAAGGGGGATCCGGGGGTTCCCGGATCCCCCTTCGAAACCAGAAATGAAAAAAAAATAAAGAAGGATGAAACAAAAAGAAACGAGAAAAAGAAGAATCAGCGTTAAAAATAAAAAGCAACAGCAAGCTCTTTGGTTACTCTTTCTTATGAGGAGATTTTTATTACTTGCAATACATGGTGGCGAATGAACGGGATATCCTGGAAAAGTCAAGGAATTTGAAATTTCTACAGAAGTTACGGAATTCTCAGAATTTCTGCTACTAGTCATTGAAATTTCAAGCTTTCGAAAACATAGTGCGGGTCTGTAATAGTCGACAATTTTATCATAATTTTTCGTCATCACTTCTCTGCAGTATCAAACATGTTATCTCAGACACAGTTTTCTACTGCTCCTTTAACCTGTCTTTTGGAACAGACAGTAGTTGACGGAATAATAAAAACAAAAAGTTATGTGGAAAGAAAGTTCTGTGAACATTTGATTCAACAGAGAAAGGAAATCAGATATCGAAAATTATTTTAGAAGACATTATTGGATATATACTCTTTTATAATAGTGTATATGTACTTTTTATAATAGTTGCGGTCATACTGAAAGGAAAATTGTTATATTTGAACGAACAAAGAAAGGAACGTAAATATTGTAAAAAAAATCTTTTTTAATACTTTTTGGGTATGTCCATGGTAACTCACGTTACGTAATGACGTATATTTTGAAGAATACTAACCACAAATAAGCTTAAAAGCTCCGCTTTCTCTTAAAAAAAGGAAAGCCGTCATATTTGTACACATAATTACCAAATATCGTCATTTTATATGATACAGCAAACCAAGGAGAAAAGAAAATACTATAGTAACTCACGTTACAAATTTTTTCCCTACATTCAGAACCTGTGATTTTTCAGTACATTTTCTTTTGTCCCGGCATAGTTATGTGCATGAAATTACTATGTAAGATAGGGACACACAATTTAATTATGACAAAAATATTAAATTTTTATTTACATTTTATGACTACTTATTTTAGTGGAATATGCACAGAGTCGGGTAACTCACGTTACATTTATCAACGGTCTTTTATTATTAAGTATAAGCAACATACATTTATAATAACTTGAAATAAGCACAGTTTAATTAAGTTAAACATTGAACTTTACATTAAGAAAAGGTTTCATCAATTATATGAAATTTTATTTGGGACACCGACAGAAAAAAAATAAGACCTATGTAATAATAAATAAAGCTAGTATAGCATAATCAACATTAAAACTTAGTAGATTAAAGGTAACCTACGGACGAAATAAGAAAATAGTAATTCTCTGAAAAAAAATTAATGATGCCAGCTACATACAATTATATTTTTTATCAAAAGAACAACTTGACAAAATTATAACTATATTTCTTTCATGAATTTTTGTCCCTATTTCCGTGGACATGCCCTTTTTTAAATTCGTTTACTCGAGATTTCTTCACAGTTTGTTATTAAAATACTTACTAACATATCCTCATTCTATTGTCCTAACAAACCAATATATGTTCCCAGTAAAATAGCTTAGATTGGTCGAGCTCCTGGTGTGATAACCACAGTATTTCAGTCACTCCCCCCTTCCATTACGAAATCCTGACTAAACGAACCAATATAGTATGTTGTTAGTATAATAGTTTAGAATGATCGAGCCCCTGGTGTGATGGCCACAGTATTTCATGTCACGTACCCCCTTCCCCTTTACGAAATCCTGGCTACGTGCGTGGCTTGGACATTTTTTTAAATTTCTTTTAGCAGAGCAGGCACTAAATAAGGAGCTCCATTACTACTTGCAGACAGATTTCAGGAGGGCTCAGTATAAATATAGTGTGGATCTATGGCATAAAAACTAGTGCATAAAACACTATCCAACTTGTCCTAGGTGGTCACTAAAAATCACGAATGCTATCTAACCGAGTCAGAGCAGAAGCACACCATGGGCCCCGAGCGAAAGCGATGGGGTGCGTCAGAGACGGAACGTATAAGCATAAACGGAGATAGTCTAAGAGCACACTTACATATACAATACTTTCACTATCACTCAAAATTCGTTTCAATATGCTGTGCACTGACAGTAATTACTTATATTCACACTCTCATTGTTTCACAAAAATTTTTCACATCATATTTTACCTTAAATTTTATATTTTGTAGAACCGTCTGCTCGAGTGAACCCGATAAACAACTATCGAAAATATGTATAAATTTATAATACATATCTAATAGTACATGTTAGAAAATACACGCTAAACTTTAGTTGAGTTTAGAATTGACCATAGGAGAAAATAACCTCGAAGCCACGGGGATAGGCATCCCCAAGAGCCAACTGATAACTTCCAATTTTATTTAGTAGATGAAAATAATGTAATAAGTTTACCTCAATTTACGCAAAACCGTTTTAGTGGCATTTGCATTCGTTATATTTAATAGTGACAACTTCGTCCACCAATCGATTTTTTAAATATTGTAAAAAGAATTTCCCTTTGAAGGTGTAGGTAGAGGTAGATCGAGTAAATCAGAGTCCGGAATCGACTCCCACTACCAATTTATTATTAAAAAATCCTTTAATATAATACAACACTCTTTACAGAAATACTACAATATAACTTTCCGTAATGCGAGGTAGAAAAAGAAGTAGCCTAAGACCGCAGCCTTGAAGCAGGATCTCTACAGAGCTCCGGTCAAGCTAAGCAGAGTGATGTAGGAAACCCCAGTGCTCCGAAGCAAGCAGTGAGAGGTTTAAGAGTCACAGAGCCTTAAAGCAGACTAAGCAATTGAGGGTGGGTTCCCGACAGAACTCCGAGCAAGCTAAGCCAGATGGAAGGGAAGCCTAGAGTTCGCAACAAACTAGAGGGTTTCTCCTAGTGCTCCAGGCAAGCTAGAGGAGGAGTGACCACTCGCAGATTGGTGCCTGTCCGTTGAATCGTGTTCATTATATAGGGGCTCCGGTCGGCAGTGGCTCTGTTGCTCTCATGTCGTCATGTAATTTCTAGATGTTGCTGGTGGTCCGTAGTCTGCTTCTGTAGTAATCCAACGTGAGGTGCAGTACTCGAAAGTAAATACATATCATTGATGTTTCACAATAGGAGCACGTGTCATGGTTTATAAACACAGGCACGCGATACATTACAATATAGTCATTCTGTCTGGATGAAACAAAAGTAGCTGAACCACTGTGATAGTGGGGAGAATAACGGAGTAGCGCTACACACGCTTTTCATGTGAATAACTTCATCAATATTCAGCATTTTTGTATTGTTTCAAGAAATTAACGTTCTTAACGAGATACACTTTGTTATTGTTTATATATATATATATATATATATATATATATATATATATATATATATATATATATATATATATATATATATATATATATATATATATATATATATATATATATATATATGGCTCGAAGTAGAACAATAAATAATTTCTTTAGGTCTTCGCTAAACTTAGCATAACTTTTTTGAATTTTAATGAGAAGCTAAAAAAATGTAGAATGTGAGCTAGACAGTTTCTACAAAAGCTATTAAATAAACTAATTATTGTTCTCAAGATCTTTCGTCTGTTGCATAAATTTTTAAAAAATGAAATGAAATCTTTAAGTTTAACGTCCCACGGTTATGCCGGTTAGGCTAAAGGAGACGGTGATAATGAGAAATGAGTAAAATGGTGGAATGAAGGAAGTGGGAGGAAACGTGAGAACCCCGAGAAAACCCACGAGCACGGTGTTTGTCCACCACAAAGTCCACACGGCTGAGATCGAACCAGAGACCCCAAGCACCAGAGGTGAACGCTCTACCACTGAGCCACCGCGCTTGCTGCATAAATTTGAGTGTCCAACTAGATTATTATGACGTTGCCAAATTTCTGGTCTGTAAACAAAAGTTTAGAAACAGTTATTACATTATTCAATAGCGTTTCGTGGATATTACTTATTATATTTTTGACATTCTTCATTGTTTCTGATTTGTTTTACAAAAATTCCAAACTGTGGAGTTGAGCTAGCGAAAAAAAAAATGAGCTGGCTATCTTAACGAAATGTTTTCTGTATGTGATAACCAAGGTTTTGTCTAAGCATTTCACATTGGTCGTATATTTTTAACGGAATATGTAACCCATGGGCACGTCGGTTTCTATCTTGGAAGACATTGCAGTTTGAAACTTACACAGTACGTGCCCTTCATGAAATAAAAATGTATTAATAATTTAGTAGCCTGGCTATTAACAAAGCTAGCACGTAGGTAGCTCTTTCCCATAATGTAGCCACATAACATAGATAGCTCCCTTAACACTATAAGACGTACACAGTTGCACGTTCTACCTACATTGAAATTTTCGATACGAATTTTGTATGCCGCATATAACCAACAAGACTTACAGCGCTGCTAAATTCTGTAGGCAAAGGAACGATTTCCTGAGGTAGCTGTAAACAGGCAAGGCATGCTGCAACCTTGGGTGACCCTTGCTTCTTCTGATGAGATCATAAAAGCGACCCTACGAACAGGTCAGTGTTCATTGATTCTCTTCGCTTGTTTCCTTGCTCAACTTAATATAAACTCCTTGGCAGGAGTTTGCTTGTTGCTTTGCGTGACACACGAATACCCGCCGAGAAAATCACTTTTGCATAATTCGGGGAACGAAGAAATAGAATATTGTAGCGCATACAAGGGAAGGCGTAGAATAATCTACAGGTCTCTTGTGGCTATCGATAGAAATAGAGATATTGTGGTAACTGGGCGTCGAACACGAGAACATATTGTTCATTTTCTGTAAGAAATAGGCAACCAATGTTTTTGCCTATGTTTCAGTGTTCTGAAGTTTTAGTCCATTTACCATAACACTGAGATGTCCAAACTCTCGAAAATATGTGTAAGAATGAGAGGGGGTCCCAAGGAGGTTATTCAGCACGATTCAAATGAGGTAAATGAGCGAGGGTGAGAATCTTCCATGCTCTACTGTCTTCGGTTAACCTCTTCGTCTTCACGTACAATTTTCCTGTTTTAATATCATCCATTAATTGTACTCTCCTTCGCCCCCTTCCCTTTCTTTCCTGCCACCATACTCTCTACCACGTCCCCCATGATACAGCTTCTTCTTAGCCAATATCCCAACAAGTTTATCTTCCTCTTCTTAATAATATCTAAAATTGTTCTTTTCTCCCCTAACCATTTCTAATATCCTCACATTCGGTTTCCTCTCGTCCCAACAAGTTCGCTCCATTCTTTTCCACATCCACATTTTGAAAGCTTCCAGACATTTTTCATAAGTTTTGCGTAATGTCTATGTTTTTACCCTACACAGCACAATACTCCACACAAAGCATTTTATAAGTCTTTTTCCCAACTCTATTCAAGGTCCCACAAAATAGTATTTTCTTCATCGTAAAGGCTTCTTTCGCCATTCCTATCCTTGCTTCTATTTCACTTTCACATTTCATATCATTACTAATAATACTACCCAGGTGTCGAAAATTAGTAACCTGTTCTATTTTCTCCCCTCCTACTTCTATATTTGACACCGTCCGCTTTGTTCTAATCACCATGGCTTTTGTCTTACTAACATTTATTTTCATTCTATATTCTTCACAGTCCTTCCTCACGTTTTCTAATATCTTACTGATTTTCTTTTCAGATTCTGCAACAGGCGCCATATCATCTTCAAACCGTATACACCTAATCATTCTATCTTCTACTGAAATGCCGTCGTCATTTTGCAAGTTCTTTTTCACTATCTCTTCGAGATAGATATTAAATAATGTGGGCGAGAGTCAACATTCCTGTCGACCTCTCCTTGCAATTCTACTCTCCTTCGTCATCTTATCTCCTATTCTAACACTTACTTGTTGGTTCATATATAAGTTTCTTATGAGTCTTCGAATCTTCCATTCCAACATAATCTTCCTTAGAATTTTCAACAATGATTTCGAATTCACGTGTTCAAAAGCCTTCTCTAGATCAATAAATACCACATACATCTCTTTCCCTTTTTTCTATAAACCTTTTGGCGATCACCCTTAATAATCCAATTGCATCTCTTGTGCTCTTACCTCTCCTCCAATAATAAATATGGTTTAAATGTTGTGATATAACACCCTTCTTGAATCTCACATAGTCCCGAGGATAGTGCTAATTCTAGATGAAATAAAGAAAAAGCAGGGCATAAATTTCGTATAAAACGAAACTAGAAACATTTCTAGACGAGACTGTGATATGCCACCTTTTACGACATTGCGCACTCGGGATACCTCAGAAAAAAAATTACTGAAAAATGACAGTCATTTTATTAGCAAGATTTTAATTTTATTAATAATTCATTACCACTTTATTTACTGTTGCAAGAGCACACTCGTGGCTAAGCTGTTAGCGTACGCGCCTTTAGCGTGGGAGACCCGGGTTTCGATTTCCGGCAGAAGCTCATGTGCTCTGGATCCCACGTTAAGCTCGTCTCATATAGCCTCACTGCTGAAAGAAATACTAAAGCTAAACTCTCAAAATCAAATGAAATCAAATTTACTCTTGCTTATAATATTTTTTTTTTATCGTTAACTGTTCTGATTTTCCAAACTGGGCAGAATGTGCTTTGAGTAATAGTCACTAGCCGTATCTGAAAGATAATGGAAAATAAAGCTACGGGTTTGTATATATAAAATTAGATTCTCGATTAATAAACAGGTCATGAATGTTACAAAAGTAAGTACCGGTATGCAATAGATGTTAAATACTATTAATAAATAATTAACAATTACTATGGGGGCACGGTGGCTCAGTGGTAAAGTATTTACCTTTGAAGCATGGGAGATCTGGTTCGACCCCCGGACAAGTAAGTATGCGGTGGACAACATCGTGTCCGTGGCTTTTTTCGGAGTACTCCCGTTTCCTCCCAAGTTATCATTCCACCAATTCTTCCATTATCATTCACTTGCTTTGATTATCGTCTCCCTTAGCCTAACGGGCATAAAGGTGGGACGTTAAACTAAAAGATTGCATGTGAACAGGTGATCTCGGGCTAGCAGCCAGGTAAATACTGTTATATCTTGCGACGTTTCGAGGGCTGACATCGTCCTCATCTTCAGGCGAGTATGATGGTGCACTAGAGTGTATGGAATATATATATATATACTCATGTATGTATGATTGGACCCTTCTGATTGGTGGTTGCAATGGCGGCTTCTGATTGGTGCTTGAAATGGCGGGATATGATTGGTGTCCATGTTTTACTCAGTTGGAATCCTGTGTCTCTGTTAAGGTTCGTTTTTTCTTGTGTGATATGCAACGGCTTCTTTTATCCTCCTCAATCAAGCTTCAATAGATACTTTAAAAGATTGCATTTTATTTCAATTAATAATTACGCTTTGGAAGAGTGTACAGCGTTCTGTTCCGTAAGAAATAGTTGTAAGCTTACTTGAAATAACAATTGTACAGTCGAGAGAAGTTATCTTCAGTTGGATTTCTGACTTCTTTAGCAAATATTTTACTCTGGATAAATTGATATTAATAATTGTTTGCTTTAATTCGGAGTTGTAATATATTCTATCACGATGCATTAATTTAATTATGAGCCCAGGAAAGAAGTTAACTTTTCTAGGTTACCATAACTCGATCCCCCTACATGGAATTTCAATAAACAAATCATAATAAACATAGCCAAATATCGACATTCATAAGCAAAAAATGAACTGAAATCTCTAAGTTTTACGTCCCACGGTTATGCCGGTTAGGATGACTAAAGGAGACGGTGATGATGAGAGATGAGGGAAAATGGTGGAATGAAGAAAGTGGGAGGAAACGGGAGAACCCCGAGAAAACCCACGAGCACGGTGTTTGTCCACCACAAAGTCCACGCGGCGCGAGCTGGGATCGAACCAGGGAGCCCAAGCACCGGAGGTGAACGCTCTACCACTGAGCCACCGCGTCCCCGACGTTCATAAGCCATTACTAACTACGTACTTAGATATATATTGAAATAATGTTGTGTGGGCTATGTACCTTGATGGAGTTATAGTTCACACATGCAAAGCACATACGTTGGAGTTGTTCCATACTTATGGGATCATGTAATAAATAATTTAAGTTGTTAGTAGGAAGGAACACATTTAGGAATTCATTATCAAAACAACGAAATATTGAAGTAAACATAATAAATTTGCATAAAATAAATGTACCCAGACGCATTTAAGTACCGGTAATATAAATATAAAGT
This sequence comes from Thermobia domestica, assembly GCF_964235325.1. Classification (NCBI taxonomy): domain Eukaryota; kingdom Metazoa; phylum Arthropoda; class Insecta; order Zygentoma; family Lepismatidae; genus Thermobia; species Thermobia domestica. The sequence goes on along the minus strand of NC_137460.1, from coordinate 6,794,543 downwards.
AGTTCAATTAATCCTATGGTAATTTCATTACAAGAGTAATGAAATTAGTATATGCTGAGTAAGCTAGGCATATTGTCGGAGCGACAATATGAAAATGAAATATTTCAGTTTGGCGTTCCACGATTACGCCCTTAAGACTAAGGGAGACGATGATTAAAACAAAGGAGTGATGACGGTAGAATCGGTGGAATGAGAAAGTGGGAGGAAACAGGAGCACACCCTAGAAAATCCACGGACACGATGTTGTTCACTACGAACTAAATTGGCCGGGAGTCGAACCAGAGACTGCAAGTATCAGAGGTAAGCGCTCTAGCATTGAGTAACCGTACCCTCTCTGAGGGACAACAGTAGCATCGTCTATTATTCGGCTATTAAAGCCTTCCTATTCCACACACTCGTTTATCAAACAATCATTTTATATATATAGTTCTGAAAGAGTACGCAGTACTGTATACATATACGTAACGTCACGGAATGAAGCTACAACATATAGTTACATGCATACAACGAATCAGGCACGTACGCACAAATTTATTTCGGGGAGGCGGTTCATCCAAAGTTGTTGAAACGACAAATTCAAAATGAGGATAAATCACTATAAAATGTGTCAAATCACCCTTACAATGAGACAAAATTTACAGAAAAGTGAGTTCTTTTGGGGTAGGGTTACTTCTTGCTACGAATAATAATTTATATCTACAGTTATATTAAATACATCCTAACTATATAGAGGCCCAAAAGTAGCTATACAGACCAGCATCGATCAAGTATGGCATTGTAATTTATTAAGATAACGAATTTATTTGCTTCGGTTTGCTCCGAGCTTAAGGTATAAGTGAAAAGAAATTAAGAACAGATAAGGAAGAAATTAAGTCAATACCTGTGTGGATAACAATAAGTAAATGATATAAAATGTCATGACCGATCAGTACGGGACTGTATACCTACTTTTGGGCCATTCTGTATACAAAACCACATGAACTCACTCACAAAATAACGGGTACTTCCGGTTGACGTGAAAATTTAAAATTTAGCATGAGTATAGCTTTTCGGGACTAACCTATAGGAAAATTGCCAAAAGTGAATATTTTTAGTTTTTAGTGGTCTAAAGGGGGTGCAGAAATCTTCCATGTTATTTAAATAGACGTTTCCTTGGGATACAAAATGTTATCTTTTAGGTAGTTAAAATAGGAAAAGAAACATGAAATTCGGTAGAATTATGGGTTTAGGAGATGCGAGGCCGTAGGCCAAGTAAACGTGGGGTTTAGAGATGACGTTCCCAGCTGGTCAAATTCAGGAAATATTAAGAGCAAATGCACGAAATTCTTTCTTCATGCAACGGCTGATACATAAGAGATGCGAGGTCGTAGGCTGAGCGAATGCGGGTATCTAGGGACGGGGTCACCAGCTGGTCGATTAAGAACAGATAAGGAAGAAACGCTTGTTCTAGATGTATAGCTACATTCTACAGCTACAGTGTACTCTAGCTCTACAGTCTATAACTATCCCTACAGCTTGTTCTAGATGTATAGCTACATTCTACAGCTACAGTGTACTCTAGCTCTACAGTCTATAACTATCACTGCAGCTTGTTCTAGATGTATAGCTACATTCTACAGCTACAGTGTACTCTAGCTCTACAGTCTATAACTATCACTACAGCCTACATCTAAGATCTAGAATCTACCGCTACAACTAAAGCAAATTCTACAGTTACATGTAAATTTACATTTGCAACTATATAGGAATAGCAAAGACAACACATATCACAGTTCGCTGCAATATCTCTTTTGAAGTATAAATTATTCGGCGTGTAGTTTTTGTTTAACGTCCCACGACTATGTTGCGAGACTAAGGGAGGCGGTGATAATGAGAACGAAGAAAGTGGAAGTTAACGGGAGAACCACGAAAAAATCCACACGTACAGTTTTCGTTCACCACAAAGCCCACTCGGAGCAAAGTGGGATCGAACCAGGGTCCCTGCGCATCAGAGGTGAGTACTTTAATTCTGAGGCACCCTGCCCCAAAGTACAGTAGTTTGGCTTGCAATCCTAATGTCACCGACTTCAACCAGGAATTGAACCCGGATGTTTCATGGGGGCACTGTGGCTCAGTGGTAGAGCACTTACGTCTGGTGTATGGGGTCCCTGGTTCGATACCCGGCCAGGTAAGTTTGTGGCTTACAACATCGTGCTCATGGGTTTTCTCGAGATACTCCCGTCTCCCCACTTTTCACTCCACCAATTCTTCCATCATCATTAACTGGCTTTAATCATCATTGTTTCTCTCTCAGCCTAACAGACATATTCGTGGGTCATTAAACTGAAATATTTTATTTCTGGGTATTGCATGCAAGTCTTGAACATTAAAAATACTGAACTTGCTTTATAATAAAATACTTACAATATTTTACAAATAAAACATAAAATAATAAAATATCAACCATTTTATTTGCACTAAGTTTCTTCAGTTTTGTTTGTGTTTTATGTGCGAGAGTGAGAAAATGTGGACGATGTAGTTAACTCTTTTTTTTAACGTTGCTTTTACTATTTCGTAGAAACTCCCAACAGAAATAGATATGAATTGTTTAATTCCTCTTCATAATCTGTTATTTAAAACTTGTTTTGACATTCTAGTGCAGCGTACAATCGTGGAAATGGTTCAATTACTCGCAACATCAAAACTAACACAATGTTATAAAAAGCAGGAAAACAACATGAAAATCATATTTAGACAGAGAGTGCGAGGAAGGAAATATCTCGAGGGAATCTAAAAGTTAACATGTTCAGAAGCTAAATAATTCTAACTTTCCCTGTGAGAAGTTTGTTAGATAAAATGTTCATCTGTGGATTTCTAACACAAATTGCTACATTTCCCTTTATTAGGATGACGCTAGAGGGCCTTAAAAGATTGTGATGTTAATATATCTGTGCGTCCGTTACTCCACGAATAACTCTTGAACGAAATCGAATTATTATTATTATTATTATTATTATTATTATTATTATTATTATTATTATTATTATTATTATTATTATTATTATTATTATTATTATTATTATTATTCCAATATAGTGATGTGAGGTGGAAAATTTTCCGTTCTAAACAAATATCAGTGATCAAATAAGAATTCCTCATTAACCATTAAGTTGATTGAATTTATGTATAGAAATATTTTTTTTTCAAAAAAGTGAAAAATCATTTTAAAAATCTGAAAAATTTTCATGGATCGGAAAATTTTCAGTGCTATGTAGAAATAAGTGAAACAATTTTTCATGAATCGAAAAATTTTTTGTTGTGTATGGAAAACTTGAAAAACTTTTTATGAGTCGGAAAATTTTCATCACTTTGAAGCAAAAAGTAAAACATTTTTTTATGAATCGGAAATTCTTATTGTTCTGTAGAAACAAGTAAAAGGAATTCTCATGGATCGGAAATTTTTTCATTATATTTAACTGCACATTGAGATATAAAATTGAATTCTTGTAGAGAAAAGTTAGTAACCAACAAATAATAATTTTCCAATTAGCATTCGGGAACTGGAAAATTTTCTAATATTTCGAGTTGGTAAGTAAAAATTTATATAGTGTTTCTCTCTCTCTCTCTCTCTCTCAATCTATGTGTGTGTGTGTGTGTGTGCGTGTGTGTGTAAAGTGCAGAGAACATAAATCGAGATTTTAGAGTACAAATAACCTATCCCATTGTTTAAAATGTAACGAAAGCGAAAATAAACCTTTGTAAATTTATCAAAAACAGGAACAGAAAATGTCACTATTCTTCTACATATAGGCCTGCCTATGTAAAGAAATAACTACATAAAATTTCCTTATGAAGATAATTTTTGTAACAGAAAATAAAAAGAAATACTTTGATTTTATTGTGTTTGAAGCTACGAGAAAACTTCGTCTTAAACGTATTAAACTGACGAAATATGATTTTGTAAGATCAAAAGTGAAATGAAATGAAATGAAATTTTTGAGTTTTACGTCCTACGGTTATGCCGGCTAGGCTAAAGGAGACGGTGATAATGAGAAATGAATGAAATGGTGGAATGAAGAAAGTGGGAGGAAACGGGAGAACCCCGAGGAAACCCACGCACACGGTGTTTGTTCACCACAAAGTTCACTTGACGGGGGCTGGGATCGAACTCGGGGAGATCAAAACTGAGTTCTGAGTGAAGAATACATTGAAGTTTTTGAAACATTTTTTGCAGAAATGAAGAATCGTTAGATGTTCACTTCATGAAACTTTTTTCAGACAATATTTATTACAAATAAATTTTACGGCTAAACAATGATGTAGGAATAAGTGGAGTATGCTATTATGAATCGGCAAAGTTTTTCGGAAAATTTTCCGTTTCAAAATTTTCCGGAACATTTTTATCACTGTTGCAATAGGCAGGTAGAACGATTATCTCCACCAAATTCGTTGATTTAATTAATTCATTAAAGTCTTTATGGGTAACGATGGCTATCCATATCCCATGTCTCATACGTGAAAATATGTACTGAGGTTAGAATAGGATTGCCAACTCTGGACAATAAAAAAGCCGGCACATGCTCAAAATTCCCTATGATATAGGTCTAAGTGTGAAGTATCTCTGTTCGGACCCATCCATCGGAAGGAAATGTACTATCGTGAACAAAAGTGCATTAGCATCTGTATTCTGCATATCCTTAGTACATTCATTAATAGGCTTAATAGACACATTGTGCTATAAATGAGACTCTGAAGTCGGTATTGATAATTTGATTGTATTTACCAGTAACTGCATTTCTTTAAAATTATCGAAATAGGTGAACAAAAGTATATTAATCTTTACGTCACAATTTTGCATATGGAAAATGATATTTATTCTTTCAAGTTAAACTTCATCTACAGAAAATTGCTTTAAGAAGTTCTTTTTCACTCTTAATAAATATATAACCTTTCTTTAATTTTGCCTGATAAATTTCAAATTTTCTCTGATATAATCCCTGTCATCTCTTTTAAAATATCTAAACAGATGAACAAATTATATTAATCGTTGATAGATGGTGAAAGGTGTAAGTTTTAGATTTACAGAATGTAAGTTGCTTTTTAAATCTACACTTCGATCTAGATGAAATTGCTTCGAACTACATAGATACAAATTTTAAAAATCCAGTCATAAAGGGGCTGGTAAGAAGTTTGTACCGGTCACCGGCTTTAATCAAAATAACAGCAATATTTCCGGTCAGGCAGGTGAGAAACCGGCCAGTTGGCAACCCTAGATTAGAATCTTTGTCTTTAGTAGGGGTTCGGCTCTTGGGTCTAGCCTAGAAGGAGTTGAGCGATTGGAACGAAACTTGAAGGATTCATAGATCTTCAACCTACGACAAAAAATGCGAATAAATTCCATTTGCACATACAAAGAGGGATGGGTGGCAGGACCCTAAAAGTTGCCCAAATCGGATAATCTCACAGTGAGAAAAAAAATTGTAGGTGGCGTACTTAAAAAGATAGGTTACATGCGTAATTCCTGTAGTTTTTGGACTTAACGTACAGCAGACGTATAACGGAAAACGCATGTTTTATAATACTTATCGCTTCAGTGTTCCATCTATACTTACTTTCCATATGAAACAATATAGACGGTCAGGATCTCACATACAAATTGTCGTATATAACATATAGCTAACGAATGTAACATAAGTATATGCATGTGATATACGGAAAACTGTTAGATGTCAGACATCCTGCAACGGCATGATATAACATCTAAGGGCAGTGCCTATGTAGCATACGGATAACGTATGCTCCATACTGATTTCTGTAGTAAGCAAGAGGATACCGTATATTGCTACAATATACCGGTATCCGGAGAACGGATTTTTCTTTGTGCACAAATTTTAATGTGTAACATTTTGAGAATAAAAATAATTTTATTTTTTATTCCTATTTCGAAGGAGCACCGTGCCATGTGGGGGGCGAGCGGAGCGATGGCCCCGTGCGCCGAAGTAAGAAAATAAAGGAAATCGGGAAAATAAAGGAAAAAAGAAAGGAAAAGTTACTTGGAATATATGTACGGGGACGCCGTCGCATACTCTTGCCCCGGGCCATGATTTTAAACGGCACATCACTGAGGAGCATATTCTCCCCAAAAAAAAAAAAAAAAATCCTACGGAGGAATATGCCCTATTTCCTTAAAATTTTAATAGAAAAAAAATAAAAAAATTTTCTGTTCTCAGGGCGTTACCCAGATTAAAATTTGTAAATTTTATCCCATTTGGACATTTCTTTAGGGTCATGTCCCTGTCCCCCCTTTGTATGTGCAAATGGAGAACTTTTTTTTTTCTTCTCATTTTTATCTCAGGTTGAAGGTCTCTCAATCTTCCAAGTTTCGTTCCAATTGCTCAACCCCTTCTAGGCTAGACCCAAGAGCTGAATCCTTACGAAATCTTTTGAGTTTCTAAGCTAAAAACATTATTGAGCTTTAAAGTGTTTTAAGGTATGTGACGGTAGATAATACTGACCGGTTTTGCTCCCAGAACAGATTCATTTATATTTGCGTAAGCTTCTATACTATCGTTATCAAAGTACATCTTCCACCTTTAAAACACTGGTAATCACGTTTAGTATAAAAATCTAAACTTAATGAGCAAAGTACAAACATACAAATATTTCTCAGATAACAAAATATGTTCACAGGAATCCTGTTGAATGTCCTGAAGGTCCTTATCTGCTCCGAGATATTTAATCTCTCAGCAAAAGCTTAAAGCATAAGCAAAATATTCAAGAAATTTAGAAAAAAATTAATGGAATGTAAATAGTAGAAATTAAAGAAAACACAACAAATAGGAAGCATTAAAGGAGTTGTGGATAATAAATCCCACAATGCACATGACAACTACGTGACATCCTTTGGGCTCCTATAGAAAACACCGAAACATTAAGGCTTTCAGTAGTAACTTTTTAGATAATGGAAATATCGACGGGATTTCCATTGAATTTCAATGGAATGTACCTGTCAAGGGCACCGATTTCTCTGTAAATTTGGGGGGGGGGGGAATTCTGATGCAGAAGGTATATATATGTGAAGATTTTAAGGCAAATTGCACTCAAATTATGTCAAATATTGCATATTCATAAATACAATAGGGGGCGCACATGAGCTATAGAGGTGGGGCGGGCCCCCTCGGACCCCGCAGGATCGGCGCCTGTTATGGGGCATTCAGGCTCTCAGTAGAAACTTAAAGGATATTGACAAAATCCCAAAGATTTCCTTTGGATTTGAATGGAATGTGGTTGTCACAGCCAGTGCTGGATTTAGGTTTTATGGGGCTCTAAGCTATTGACAGGGTCCCTTTATACATCAAGCTTTCTTTTTCATCGACAAAATGGCGCTGCTTTTAGGTTTTAATATATCCTATATGCTAATTTATGGACCTGATGGATATCTAAATGGGAACAAGGGCCTATTAGAAGGATGTGTGGGAAACGGGGGCTCCATTATAAGCGGGTCTGGATAACAGGGGCATCATTAGAAGTGGGGGGTGAGAAATAGAGCTCTATTACATTCATCATAAAAGCCTAGTACATAACAATACAAAACACCACTGTTGTATGTGTGGTTTATCTTATTTGCTTTTTCTTGTTATTTGGAAATTACATCACAATCTTTCTTCTTTAAATCTTTTGGACCCCCAAGCGAGTGGGGCCATAAGCTTTAGCTTGTTTTAGCTTATACGTAAATCCGGTGCTGGTCATGGCACAGTATTTGGTTGTTCAAAATCACTCCCTGTATACTCTAGAGCCTCATAAATATCCTGGGACATCCAGGCTTTCAATACAAACTTAGTAGATAATGGAAATATCCATTTGGTTTTCTATGAATTTAATTGGGATGTGCTTAGCACAGTAGAAAATTTAAGGGTAATAGAAATATCGGGTCTACAAGGGATTCCCGTCGGATTTCAATAAGAAGAGCCTGTCACGGGACGATATTTGAATGTTCAAAAGACACCCTTTACACTCTTCATAAGTCTCATATTACGTCTGTGAAGTGGTCTCGCCCACCTAACGAATTTTTCTTTTTCTTATCTACATCGTTAGTTTATCGTTAGTTTACGTTAGTTTTGCTTAAATTATCGTTAGTTTCGAAAAAATAAAATTTTTATTCAAATAATAAATGGGCAGGCCAACTTCACCGTTCCCACCCACAAACGAATTTCGAAATTTTTTTACATCACATCGTTAGTTTATCGTTACTTTACGTTAGTTTTGTTAAAATTACCGTTTGTTTTGCAAAAACAACGATTTTATTCTAGAAATAAAGGTTCCCGCCAAATGTAAAGTTAGCCCGCCCATAAAGAATTATAATAAATTTCCATCTCACATCGTTAGTTTACGTTAGTTTTACTAAAACTATCGTTAATTACGCAAAAATAACGATTTTATCCGAGAAATAAATGGGCAGGACAACTCCACGGTTTCCCCCCCACAAATGAATTTTTCAAAACTTTTTTTCTATCACATTGTTACTTTATCGTTAGTTTACGTTAGTTTTGCTGAAACTATTGTTAGTTTCGAAAAATAACGATTTTATTCTAGAAATAAAGTTTCCCATCAACTGTGAATTAGAGCGCCGATATTGAATTCTCATAAAATTCCAACTCATATCGTTAATTTATCGTTATTTTACGTTAGTTTTGCAAAAAGAATGATTTTATTCGAGAAATAAATGGGCAGGACAACTTCACGGTTCCCCGCCACACATGAATTTCAAAACTTTTTTCTATTACATTGTTAGTTTATCGTTAACTTACGTTAGTTTTGCTAAAACTATCGTAAGTTTCGCAAAAATAACGATTTTATTCGAGAAATAAATGGGCAGGACAACTCCACGGTTTCCCCCCACAAATGAATTTTTCAAAACTTTTTTTCTATCACATTGTTACTTTATCGTTAGTTTACGTTAGTTTTGCTGAAACTATTGTTAGTTTCGAAAAATAACGATTTTATTCTAGAAATAAAGTTTCCCATCAACTGTGAATTAGAGCGCCGATATTGAATTCTCATAAAATTCCAACTCATATCGTTAATTTATCGTTATTTTACGTTAGTTTTGCAAAAAGAATGATTTTATTCGAGAAATAAATGGGCAGGACAACTTCACGGTTCCCCGCCACACATGAATTTCAAAACTTTTTTCTATTACATTGTTAGTTTATCGTTAACTTACGTTAGTTTTGCTAAAACTATCGTAAGTTTCGCAAAAATAACGATTTTATTCGAGAAATAAATGGGCAGGACAACTCCACGGTTTCCCCCCACAATTGAATTTTTCAAAACTTTTTTTCTATCACATTGTTACTTTATCGTTAGTTTACGTTAGTTTTGCTGAAACTATTGTTAGTTTCGAAAAATAACGATTTTATTCTAGAAATAAAGTTTCCCATCAACTGTGAATTAGAGCGCCGATATTGAATTCTCATAAAATTCCAACTCATATCGTTAATTTACCGTTATTTTATGTTAGTTTTGCAAAAACAACGATTTTATTCGAGAAACAAAGATTTCCGCCAAATGTAAAGTTAGCCGCCCCTAAAGAATCTTCATAAACTTCCACTTCATATGGGCGGGCTAATTCACGGTTTGCGGGAAACTTTATTTCTATACTAAAATCATTATTTTTGCGAAACTAACGATAGTTTTAGCAAAACTAACGTAAACTAACGATAAACTATCGATGTGATGCAAAAAAGCTTTGGAATTCAATTGTGGGTGGAGAACCATGAAGTTGGCCTGCCCATTTATTTCTTGAATAAAATCGTTATGTTTGCGTAATTAATGATAGCTTTAGTAAAACTAATGTAAACTAACGATAAACTATCGATGTGATGGAATTTTTTTTTTTAATTCAATTGCGGTTGGAGAACCGTGAAGTTGTCCTGCCCATTTATTTCTCGAATAAAATCGTTATGTTTGCGTAATTAACGATAGCTTTAGTAAAACTAATGTAAACTAACGATGTGAGATGAAAGTCTATGATAATTCTTTATGGGCGGGCTAACTTTACATTTGGCGGGAACCTTTATTTCTCCAATAAAATCGTTATTTTTTCAAAACAAACGTTAATTTTAGCAAAACTAACGTAAACTAACGATAAACTAACGATATGAGTTGGAAGTTTATGAGAATTCAATATGGGCGGGCTAATTCACAGTTGGCGGGAAACTTTATTTCTAGAATAAAATCGTTTTTTTTTCGAAACTAACAATAGTTTTAGCAAAACTAACGTAAACTAACGATAAACTATCGATGTGATGGAAAAATTTTTTTAAATTCAATTGCGGTTGGAGAACCGTGAAGTTGTCCTGCCCATTTATTTCTCGAATAAAATCGTTATGTTTGCGTAATTAACGATAGTTTTAGTAAAACTAATGTAAACTAACGATGTGAGATGAAAATCTATGATAATCCTTTATGGACGGGCTAACTTTACATTTGGCGGGAACCTTTATTTCAAGAATAAATTCGTTGTTTTTGCAAAACTTACGATAGTTTTAGCAAAACTAACGTAAGTTAACGATAAACTAACAATGTAGTAGAAAAAAGTTTTGAAATTCATGTGTGGCGGGGAACCGTGAAGTTGTCCTGCCAATTTATTTCTCGAATAAAATCGTTCTTTTTGCAAAACTAACTTAAAATAACGATAAATTAACGATATGAGTTGGAATTTTATGAGAATTTAATATCGGCGCTCTAATTCACAGTTGACGGGAAACTTTATTTTTAGAATAAAATCGTTATTTTTCGAAAGTAACGATAGTTTTAGCAAACCTAACGTAAACTAAGGATAAAGTAACAATATGATAGAAAAAAAGTTTTGAAAAATTCATTTGTGGGGGGAAACCGTGGAGTTGTCCTGCCCATTTATTTCTCGAATAAAATCGTTATTTTTCAAAGCAAACGTTAATTTTAGCAAAACTAACGTAAACTAACGATAAACTAACGATATGAGTTGGAAGTTTATGAGAATTCATTATGGGCGGGCTAATTCACAGTTTGCGGGGAACTTCATTTCTAAAATGAAATTGTTATTTTTGCGAAACTAACGATAGTTTTAGCAAAACTAACGTAAACTAACGATGTGATGTGAAAAAAATTTGAAATTCGTTTGTGGGTGGGGAACCGTGAAGTTGACCTGCCCATTTATTTTTTGAATAAAAATTTTATTTTTTCGAAACTAACGATAATTTAAGCACAAGTAACATAAACTAACGATAAACTAACGACGTAGATAACAAAAAAGGAAAATTCGTTTGGTGGGCGAGACAACTTCACAGACGTGTCTCATGTCTGTCCCGGAACATTCAGGCTCTCAGTACAAGCTTTAAGGATAACGGAATTTGCTTGAAGTTTAATGGGAAGTGGCTGTCACGGGAATTATTTGGATATCGAAAATTTTTTCTGCTATATCCTGCCAAGAATCCAAAGAAAATTCTAAAGAAATCTCGCACGAGACCACATTTTCGGGACTCATCGAAACATCTGGATTTTCCTAGAATATCCCTCGCACGTCCCTGTCAGAATTGGGATGTCCCAGACACTTTACGATGTCTCTTGTTCTTTTGAGGGTACTCAATGTAAATCGGACTATCCCTGTCAAGTTTGATTAGGAAAAATTAAAATGTGTTCAATCTGATAAATATTAAATGTATGAGTAATTTTTTGACAAGCGTTCCTCAAGAGCGTGCCCAGTAATCATCTTATAATCATCTTATTTCAAGATCATTTACCTGTTCATTTGTCACTGGTCAGAGTTTTCCGAGTCAAATCAAATCTCTCAAATTAATCTAAGCAGAAAAGATTGGCAATGTGTTTAATACTGAGTGAATAAAATAGTTCTTTTTTTGTACAACTTGTCAAAGTAAAGCATCCGTCACGACAATCTTGCTTTACAACCACCTACATTATTACTATAATTAATCGAAGTATGAAGTTTACCTAACCTACCTTAAAGAGCATTGAAGTAATCAATATTTATGGCACAGCTGTCCAGTCTTTATTGTTCAAATATTCGATCAAAATCATTGAATTTATGGCACAGCTGTCAATATTTATGGCACAGCTGTCCAGTGTTTATTGTTCAAATGATCGATCAAAATCATTGAATTTATGGCACAGCTGTCAATATTTATGGCACAGCTGTCCAGTGTTTATTGTTCAAATAATCGATCAAAATCGTTGAATTTATGGCACAGTTGTCAATATTTATGGTACAACTGTCCAGTCTTTATTGTTCAAATGATCGATCAAAATCGTTGAATTTATGGCACACCTGTCAATATTTATGGCACAGCTGTACAGTCTTTATTGTTCAAATGATCGATCGAAATCATTGAATTTATGGCACAGCTGTCAATATTTATGGCACAGCTGTCCAGTGTTTATTGTTCAAATGATCGATCAAAATCATTGAATTTATGGCAGAGCTGTCAATATTTATGGCACAGCTGTCCAGTGTTTATTGTTCAAATGATCGATCAAAATCGTTGAATTTATGGCACAGCTGTCAATATTTATGGCACAGCTGTACAGTCTTTATTGTTCAAATGATCGATCGAAATCATTGAATTTATGGCACAGCTGTCCAGTGTTTATTGTTCAAATGATCGATCAAAATCGTTGAATTTATGGCACAGCTGTCAATATTTATGGCACAGCTGTCCAGTGTTTATTGTTCAAATGATCGATCAAAATCGTTGAATTTATGGCACAGCTGTCAATATTTATGGCACAGCTGTCCAGTGTTTATTGTTCAAATGATCGATCGAAATCATTGAATTTATGGCACAGCTGTCAATATTTATGGCACAGCTGTCCAGTGTTTATTGTTCAAATGATCGATCAAAATCGTTGAATTTATGGCACAGCTGTCAATATTTATGGCACAGCTGTCCAGTGTTTATTGTTCAAATGATCAATCAAAATCGTTGAATTTATGGCACAGCTGTCAATATTTATGGCACAGCTGTCCAGTGTTTATTGTTTAAATGATCGATCAAAATCGTTGAATTTATGGCACAGTTGTCAATATTTATTGTACAACTGTCCAGTCTTTATTGTTCAAATGATCGATCAAAATCATTGAATTTATGGCACAGCTGTCAATATTTATGGCACAGCTGTCCAGTGTTTATTGTTCAAATGATCGATCAAAATCATTGAATTTATGGCACAGCTGTCAATATTTATGGCACAGCTGTCAATATTTATGGCACAGCTGTCCAGTGTTTATTGTTCAAATGATCGATCAAAATCATTGAATTTATGGCACAGCTGTCCAGTGTTTATTGTTCAAATGATCGATCAAAATCGTTGAATTTATGGCACAGCTGTCAATATTTATGGCACAGCTGTCCAGTCTTTATTGTTCAAATGATCGATCAAAATCATTGAATTTTAAAAGCATCTACGATGATAAATTTAAACGTGTAACTTTAATTTATAAGTGTAATCTATTTACTGCTAGCTTTTATTAGAATAGAAGGGTAGCTAGTCCTAACAAATTAAGCAGATATTTTACTATCTCAACTATTACTTCGGATTCATCTGCACTATGATCCCTATTATTGTTCGAAAATTAATTATTCTACTTACAAGGAACGGACATGAACCTGTCATTCGGACATCCGAATCAAACCTACTCTATTTGATAAACATAACGAAACTATGTCCATGCACAAAAACTTAGGTCCCATGGACAGCAGAGTAACTTCCTAGGGCCCATTAACCCTGTTAGTGTAAAGAAAATCGTACACTTGCACTGAAATAGCTATTGCATCAAGGCTGTTCATTGGAAATTCATGGTTTATAGTTCGTTTCTTTTGCGCATGAAACAAGCTTTCTAGAGGTACTACGTATTGGGGTCATAACGTACTTGAACAGGGAAAATTGGGAGAATATCGGAAACAATCCCTCCAGAAATCCCTCCCATCAACTTTCGCCCTCTTTGGAGTGGCCCCGGATAAAATCACACAAGCTAAATGCATCTCGAAAAATATTATAGGGAATAAGAAATATGTGTACCAAGTTTTGTATTTATAAATAGAATAAATATGAGGGAAAAGCTTGTACAAAAAACGGGGCAAGTATGGGCAGTTGATGTTTCACAATAAACAGGAAACGTGTTTTGCTATACAATCACGCCAAAGTTGAGGCAAAGAATGCAGGACAGGTTTTGTAGCGCATATGTAAGTTTTATGATACGAACAGATTGCAATCACAGACAATAATTATTTTACTACCAACTCCCTCCCCTGCCCCCGAGGAGATACGCGGGGATCAGCATTTGTTTTATATCGTTGAAAAGCTTCATCGACTATACTTGATCTCGTATGAATGGGGCCTGTAGGGTTACGTTGCGATTATTTGCAGATACCATCTGAAGATCTGAACAAAAGTGCGCGTTTAAAACATCGTTATGCTTCTATAACTGTCTTTTCCGGTTTCACATTATGCCGTGTACACTTACAAGTAAGTGTTCAAAATGGCCACTCTATCGAGACGAAATCGAGAAGGAGCCCAGGCTCGTCACGATACACATACTGTACTTTTGCACCTTTTGTCCACCATATTGGATGCGTCATATTGCATTTTGCACTTTCAATATTAAATTCGTACTTCATAATCACGAAAACCTCTACCCACCCGCTTTCAGTTGCATAGCAGTATTTTGCATATTGTTCGCCATATTGGATCCGCCATTTTGAATTTTACATTTTGGTATCCGATTCATACATAACGACGTCGAGTGTCCATATATCCAATTACAGATCCATAGCTTGTTTCTTGTAATTTGTGTCCGCCCTGTTGTATCGGCCAATTTGATTTCTAAACATTTCCTATCAGATTCGTATTCAGCTACCTTCCAAATATATATATCACCTCTCAAAACAATTACATCATAGCTTTCTATTTTGACCACGTTTTGTTGTGTTTCGGAGCGTGCCTTGTTCTGATCTTCAAATGGTCGCCACGCCTCCTACAGACCCTATTCAAGCGAGATATTTCACAGGTGAGATATAATTGGTGTGACCTTTTCAACGATATATAGCACATGCAGGTCCCCGCGTACCACTTCATGTACTTCCCTAGTTAGTTTACTTGGAACTCTGTGGGATTCCTAATCTCAGCAACCCAGCTTGCGTGGAGCTTCGTAGACTTGTAACCTCTCTCTGTTAGCGTGAAGCATTGAAGATCCTAAACCCACTCCGCTTAATTCACTTGCAGAAATCTCTGTGGGAATCCTCCCTTGGCTGCTTGGATCTTAGGACACCTTTCTTTTACTTAGTTATTAAAGAGTGTTTTTACAGTATAGTGATTTTGTAATTTATACTATTTATAAAAGGAAGATTTTGTGATAAAACTTGGTAGTGGGAGAAAACTATTCCCGGGTATAATTTGCTCCACCTTTGACCTGCATAAGTAGACCTTTACAATATAGAAAAAGGGTTTTTGTCAAATACCTAAGCGGTATTTTTGTATACCCCACAAAAGAGCCTTTTTCAAATGAATTTTTCCAGAGTCAAAGCACCTCCGTTGTACAAGTTTGTTGTGTAGTTTCGAGGCCGAAGTTAATTTTATTTGCAACTAACTCTCTTAAGATTTCGCATATGCTGTGTGCAAAGATACAGTAAGAAACCAACATTATATTAACCTACAATGAGACAAACCGTACTTCGTCTCTTTATACGGAAATCCTAATCGATCCAGACTTCATTTATGTCCAAAATAGTTTGGACAAATCTGGGAAATATTTATAAAATTCAAGATCAAATATTATATTTTATTCAAGATCCTTCTATCTATCTAGCCTCATTCGTCAACAATTATAAGCAACTCTTATTCCTAAGCCGAAACAGGAAGACAGAACATTAATATTCAACTAGCTGAACCTGCGCTCTCTACACAGCGCATCAGTCTAATATGAACAAAAACCTACTTCCCATTTCCTCACTACATTTGTGCGTGTCCCTTTCCAGACATAAGTGAAGGACTCTTAAAAAGATAGATTTGCTGTAAATAAATATAACGTACCATTTTAATATATACATGCTGAAGTGTTTAATATATTCATATCACTTGGACAAATGATAGTTGAAGGCAAATGGAAATATTTTTTCTTCCTATAAATTGACGTCCGAATACTCCTCATTGCGGCTCTACAGGCCTTGGAAGTTGCCATTTTGCCACAGATACCCAACCAGATTCAAGCAAAGCGCCTGAAATGTCTATCAACCCGCTACACATAGCTCATCTACTGGTTGCCTAACACAAGGATATCAACCTCAATAACGCCCTAGCTACACGTGAAAATGTTAAACGGCTCAAACGAACCCTAAAACGTTAAATAGAACAATAACTACAAATTGCTTGAAGATTCCAATAAGAAGGAGCAAATCTACACAAGATTTGGAATCCACCAACGAAAACAAGATGTTTCTAGAGTTTGGGGTTTCCGACATCTCATTGTCGGAAGAAATTCGCCACAACACAAACATAAATTTTCTTGACCACAAACATAAAAGCTTTTCTTGACCACAAACATATAAACCTTTCGTAGCATTTTAATATATAGAAGATTATTCAAATTCTCATCCCTTCTTAAGCAAGTGATTTCTCTGACACTGACAAACTAGAAAGAGACTTTGTAAACATCCTTCAACAACGGCAGAAGAATATATTTTGATCTTAAAAATAAAAATGTCTTGAGCTTTTAAGGGAATATTCATACAATGGCATACGCTTTCGTTCCATAGTATTAAAACGAAAAAAAAAATAAGAACTTACATATTCCATTTGTGACGAGCAGTCACTTATACTTTGCAAAACATTTCATATCAAATGTTTTTAGTTAGAGAATTGGCAGACTTCCGATATATGGGTTCCAGTCAGACTGACTTCTCAGTGAACAGTGGCGCCAGATGAACATTTTTGTATCCCTCTGTCCCCCGCGTGTACCCCTTTTAACTCATGTCAAACGTAGATTTTTGTATAATGGTTCCTTCTCTCAATATTTTTTTACCCGAATTCACCCTCCCCGGGGGAATCCATTTGTTCCTTCTTCTATTTTCTGTATTTCCTGTTTGAGTACTGATTTTCTATCTTTTTCTTTCTTAGCTTTTCTGTCCTTCCCCTCACTTTTTGTTATCCATAGAATCCTCCTATCCCTGAAGGGTTGCCAGAAAAGTATAAAAGAGAACACCCAACTTAACTTGAAACACAAAAGTTCGCAAACAGAAAAGTGTCGTAGATTTTAAGTTTCCCCGCTTCTGGAACCAACTAACTTTCAGTCCAATAGGCGCCGCCGTCCATCAAGATCACTTTACTTCTGGGGGGAAAATGTGCCTCTTTCTCCTCCACTCGCTGTATTAAACAAAGACCAACCGAAGTTTTCTTTTGCTCTTAAATGCTATTGTGCATGGCTGACTGAAAGAAAATTCTGTGGTTAGTCTTATGACTAGGAAGTATGAAACGATTTTACCACTTTTTTTTTTAAACATTTGTAATATCAACAAAATGAAACATCATATTGTGCAGAATGACTGAAACCCTTCATACATGTAAGTTCGATGGGTTGCATACATAGCAGAGTACAAACAGCCTTCCAAAAAATACTGCTATCAAACTGGATGGAACCCGTTCCTCGCGTGCTTTTGTACTCGGTTACGCTGTTGTGTCTTCTGGATATAATGATTCAAGGATACTTCATCCCTCTTGAATTCTTCAGTTAATGTTTGTTTATTGGAGTTCAGTAGATTCAGCAGCGGGACTATATGAGACTCGTAGTGTAGACCAGGAGACGAGAAATTACTCTTCTAGTCTCGAAAACGAGATGAGAGTCGATGGGAGAACTTTTGAAAATTCTAGACGAAACGAGAAACATTACTTTTTCGTCTCATGTTTCGAGACGAGACGAGACATTTCACTAGTTCACACAAGTCGTACGTCTCAAACACTCTTTTAGTGTTGCCCTTCGGTGCGAGCGGTCCCGGGTTCGATTCCCAATGTGGGCACTCGATCGAAAAAGTGTAATAACGCTTTTTCAGGCCAGCCTGGGTTTCCCTCATTCACACCAGGCAAATGCCGGGGTGATACCTGACTTCCAGGCCCCTTCCTTCCTTCCCTTTCCCCGGATTGTGTTCTCGCCAAGTGACGTCGTCCCTCGAAACGTGAAGGGCTAAATGGCCTCAGATGCCGAAGGCCCAGAAATCTAAAATCCTAAATTCCTAAACTCTTTTAGTGTTGCATAATTTATATTATAGAAATTATAAACTGATAAAAATGAAATGAAATGAAATCTTTGAGTTTTACGTCCCACGATTATGCCGGCTAGGCTAAAGGAGACGATGATGATGAGAGATGAATGAAATGGTGGAATGAAGAAAGTGGGAGGAAACAGGAGAACCCCGAGAAAACCCACGCACACGGTGTTTGTCCACCACAAAGTTCACTTGACGGGAGCAGGGTTTAAACCCTGGACCCCATATAAACTGATAAATTGATTGGACGAACACAATGAAGAGCATTTATCAACGTTTAATGATAAGCAAGTAATTATACAATATATTAAAATAATAAATATTGTTTATCACGCTCGCCGTGGACCTCTCGTGACGTAGAAGGATTCTAATTAACTTCTAGATGCAATTTTAAGTAAAATCAAAGCTTAAATTTTGTACATAAATTTACAAAGGAAAACGAGATAGAAAAGCCTTCTCGAGAATTGTGAGAAGATGCGAAAACCTCAATTCTCGTTTCGAGGGAACACTGACACGTAAACCTACAGTCTAAGGTGGAATCAAAACTATTGTAATACTGTCTTCCTTCAGGAAACGACTCCGGGTCCACAGGCACCAAAGGCGCGCATAGTATCTACTAGATCAGCAGAGTGGGCTGTTCTAGCTGAATTGCAATGGTTGAGCCTGATCAATTTCTGTTTGATATTATAGTAAATTTTAATTCAAGTGTTTCATTCAAAGAATGCTAAACATTAGCTGAGCTAAATATAAAGTAAACAATCATGTAAAACTTACATTTATGAATGATTGGGTCTGCGTTTACGATAAAGGTTAGGAATATCTAAATATTTTCGCTGAGATGTTTATGCAACTCACAACTGTTAACGGGTTTGAGGTTTGGGTAACTAGCGTTACGGAAAACGTACATTTATGAACGAATAGGATCAGAAAAAAACTACAATTAAAGCCTCCGTTACCCGTGAGCATATTAACGGATTGGGCCCACTAACGAATTCACTCGAGATAATTGCTCTAACAATCTATTGCAGAAAACAGAATTCAAATATTTGTTATCGTTCAAGAATTATTGTGTAGAGTAACGGACGGACGTCCTAACGTTACAATTTTATGAGACTCGCAAGCGTTATCCCAATAAAAATGAAATTTGTTTCTATGTAAAGTTAGAAATCAGCTACGGACTGCTACTGAGAAGAAATCGCAAAAAGAGTTGCTTCAGAATGTAATCATAGGAGAATAGCATTGCAAATGGAGCAAAATAGAGCAGCTCTAATTCCAGCAATTTTCCGAAGATCCAGTACTCAGTATTTTTAAATGAAATGAAATATATCAGCTTAACGTCCCACGTTTACCCTTTTTCGGCTAAGGGAGACGGATGATTTAGGTAAGTGAATAATAGTGCAAAAATTAGTGGATTGATTATGTGGGAGGAAACGGAAGTACCCCGAGGAAACTCACGGAGACGATGTTGTCCAGCTTTAACTTACTTCGTCGGGGATAGAACCAAGGACCCCATAAACCAGAGTAGCACTGAGCCATCCTGCTCTTATAATATTTTAAAGTAAGTTATGTAGTTAAAAAGCAATAGAAACGTAACACTGTGTTATGTATAGGTATAAACAGTCGTGACGAAGACAGCTGACCCCCCTTTACCGTGCCATAATCTATCATTTAAAGGTACAAATAGTAATAGGAACTATTCCTCGCGTTCTTCGCATGGGGGGAACAAGTTATGAAAAGTATCTTACCCCTCTTTCCCGCTGCTAGCCCGAGAAGATCTGTTTACAATACACTACGTCGCCAGGAAAGCTTTACTAGATTCTCTATCTCTTTTCTCTTTCCCGCTTAGCTACAGATTTCAATGAAATTGTTGTGATAGTGATCCAGTTGTCCTCTTGTTCAGTTTCAGTTTAAGCCACACAAACTTATTTCTGTTCTCTTTCATTTCTGGATATGAAGTTACCTATCTAATGACTCGATATACCTATTCTTTATACAATTATCTTCTTGTTATTTGCCTACATTTTCTAATCACTCAAGATTAGAATTCACAATCTTTCAATTAAACATAACGTCTTGCATTTAGACACAATCAAAATTCTTGAAGTGCTTACAGACCTGGGAACAAGGTGCAACATCTTCATAGTGACGAAAACAAAGTTTTTTTTTTTTTTTTTTTTTTTTTTTTTTTTTTTTTACATTTTCCGCTCGAACTCCCAACCATTATTGCTTTCTTAGCCTTATAATCTTCTAGTTGCATATTTAAAGGAGAATCCTGATAGGAGTCCTGTATAATGTAATCAGTTGCCTTAAATTCCTAGAAAGTAGTAAAATGATCTCGCGTCTTATCTTAAGTTATCTGACACCAAAATTCTTCTCTTTGCTGACAACTGCAAATTATTTCTGGAAATTAGAACAGCTCAAGATGTGATTGAACTGCAAAAAAACCTCTCAAATCTTCTGGACTCATGTAGCATGTGGAATCTAAAAGTAAATCCCTTAAAATCTTCTACTATTACATTTTCATTAAAGAAAAACAAAATCCCTTCTACCTACTTCATTGGAGATGATCCTATTGCTAAGGTCTCATCTCAGAAGGATCTCGGGGTTGTGTTTGACGAAAGACTTCTGTTTACTGATCACATTGGTGCCATGACTAAGAGTGCTATGCGATTGTTAGGTCTCCTGTACAGGTTTACAGAGATTAAGGATATTACAGCCTTAAGTATATTCTATAAAACGTTTATTTCTACCAAAATAGAGTACTGTTCCAACATTTGGAGTATGGCTAGCGTATCAAATCTCTCTCGCATTGACTCAGTTCTAAATTTCTTTCTTGCCATTGTCAGGAAAAGAATACTTTCTGTTCGCTGTTTAAGTAAACCTGAATTGTTGACTGTTCTTGGCATCCGTACACCTTCATCTCGTCGCATGCTATTTGACATGATGTTTCTTCATAGAATTCTAAATGGGAAACTTAGAACTGAAGAACTAATCTCTAATTTTAATATTCGGGTACCTGCAAGAAGAACTAGAAATAGTGAACTACTTCATTGCAACACGCTTCGATTATCAATTATTCAACGTTCTTTGTTCCATAAACTGGCTTCTGAATTTAACTCCATTGCTTCTGACGTGGATATTTTTAAATCTGAGAATGTATTCCGACGGGAAATTATTTCTACACTTATAGAACCTTAGTATTATTTCAATTTGTTATTTCTATACTTATGGACCTTCATATAGCTTTTTGTTTACACTTGTTATTATTAATTTTATATTCTATGTTATATAGTTTCAGTGTAAAATGGCTGCCTTGCTGTATTTGGAACTTTGGCAAATAAATAAATAAATAAATAAATTTAAATGTGTTTGAAAAGAAAACAAATTGCTATGAAAGTAAAAGAAAGAAAGAATATGAGCCCATTGTTGTTGTTAAATTTTACCCGATATGTTAACATGGAATGCCGTTGTCACATGTTTTCTCCCTCTAAGAAAGCCTGGGGCCGTTGTGGCTCAGTGGTATAGCGTTCAGCGCTGGTGCATGAGGTCCCTGGTTCGATCCCAGTTCGCCCCAAGTGGACTCAGTGATGGACAAACACCGTATGGGTGGGTTTTCTTGGAATTCCCCCGTTTCCTCCCACAGGTATTGTCGGACTATTCCAACTCAAATTGTTGCGTTTATCTCTACATGCTGTTCTAGTTACTAGCGCCCGTTTCTTTAGTGCACACGGACCTCTTTTCAATTCCTAATAGCAGAGTCTTGAAATTTTAACGCATTACAGTGGTTCAGATTGTACATTAAACTGTAGGTCCACGTCTCAGATAGCTTCAGTGCTGAAAAGAGACATTAAATTCCAATGAACCAACCAAATCGAATTACTGAGGTTCTACTGTATTTCTAACATTACTTCCACTTACTTTTAAGTTAAACAGTTTGCATATACCGCAGTATGAGCAAGGATTTGCATGTGTATAAATCCATTGAAATCTAATGTCCAGTGCCGGAATTAGGTATAAGCTAAACAAGCTATAGCTTAGAGCCCCACTCTCTTAGAGGCCCCAAAAATTAAAGGAAAAAAACTTGATGTGCATTTCCAAAATACAAGAAAAAACATAAATAATATAAAATCTACATATAGCAACAGTGCTCGGTGTTGTATAGGCTCCTATAATGTACGTAATGGAGCCCCTTACGCTAGCTTGCTTCCTAAAACATCACTAGCGTCTTCATTTCTGTATATGGGGTGCCAATGTTCATATGGAAACGTAAAGAGCCCCATTACCTTTAATAGCTTAGGGCCCCACCATACCTCAATCCGGCTTTGCTAATGTCACATCTTTGCCTGACTAGTAGTACTGTTTTTTGTCCTGGTAGTAACAACATCCTTAGTAGCAAAAACTTAAAACAAAGATACTTGGTTATATATTTATTATTTATAACCTTCCAGATACAGGCAGGAAGCCAATATACACTGGAATATTGAACGATATTTTTTAGTGTAACGTCTCACGATTACACGCCGAGGTAAAGAAGACGGTGATAATAGTGAAGGAAATTATGGAATAAAGAAAATGGGGAAGAAATAGGAGAACCTCGGAAAAAACCCGCACACGTTTTTGTCTACCACAACCCAGTAAGCGCGAATTAGGATTTAGTTATCACCAAACAACAAAAACACTAATGTTAAATGAAGTTAAAGGAAATCAGCCAGGGTATATATTTAAAGATGTCATTCCGGTGGTAACTAACAAAACATCCTGGGAAAACTCAATCGAAATGACCAATTACTTGTTTCAAACCTGGGATATCCCGATTGCGAAATAAGAACGCTAATCACTAGCCCACGACAGATAAAAGAACTAGAAAGCATTTTGTAATTGTGGTCCAGTCCCTTCATTGCTCTATTTACTTTTATCCTCTTCTCTTGTAGCCCGATCTTTGCCAAAAATTGAAAAATTGAAATGAAATGAAATATTTGAGTTTTACGTCCCACGGTTATGCCGGTTAGGCTAAAGGAGACGGTGATGATGAGTAATGAATGAAATGGTGGAATGAAGAAAGTGGAAGGAAACTGGAGAACCCCGAGGAAACCCACGCACGCGGTGTTTGTCCACTACAAAGTTCACTTGGGGGTGGGATCGAACCCAGGACCCCAAGCACCAGAGGTGAACGCTCTACCACTGAGCCACCGCGGCCCCTGCCAAAAATTGAAGTCGAACCTGAGACTTTGATATGGTTCAAGAGCGACCTGTATTTTAACCTTTTCAGGAGCTGAGCTCTAACGAGAATTTGGTTTAGTATTCCGCCCGAAGTAGGTTTTAGCCCTGTTGTCCTAATGTAGCTAGGCGAGGTCACTACACTAGCTAGGCCAGTTTCTTTGCGCTGTAATTTAAAAAGTGACATGGAATACCGGAAATTAAGATCTGGAGAAGAGGAATTGGTAGAAAATTATGATTACAAATCTAGGTCATTATGAGCGGAGTCATTACGAATTCATTACATAGATATTCACCTGTACACATCAATTGATGTTACTCTCAAATAGTGTCATACCCAAGGGGGATACCGTGACATGGGGATACTTTAAATCAGGGTGATACTTTGATCAAAACTTCCAAAATGAATAAAAAATCACCCAACGGTAAAAATACAAAATATAACGTAGTTATTTCTGCGAATGTGGAAGCCCTGAGAATCACGTTACGTACTAATGACACAATTGTCGACCAGTTCGCACGTGTTTCTATGAGGATGTTCTTTATCTGCAGTGAAAATACCTGTAAATTTGTAAGCGTAACTAACGTCTGCAGAACTTCCCACCTACAAGAGTAATGTAAAATATATAACTGAGATTGAACTGAGTATAACTTGTGTTTGGTAGCTCTGGGAGTATAGGAGAAAACATGAATGCAAAATGTATGTGCTTATGTATGTTGTAGAAAAGATTAAAATTGAAGCGGTAACTTTGATCACACCATAGGGACAACGTTGATCAAGCGATGGGATGGATGGATGGAGCTACATTCTATGACTGGTTTAAAACCTTCTTTCTATCATACGCGAAACGTTTAGAAGGTCGAAAGGTGGTAATCGGTGACAATTTGTGGTCGCATTTGGATATTGAAGTGTTGTCATTGTGCATTGAAAATATCATTGATTTTCTTTGCTTGGTTCCTAGCTCCACACATCTTTCCCAGCCACTCGGTGTTGCGTTTTTCAGACCCATGAAGAAAGCCTGGCGCTCATGTCTCACTGATTTCAAAGTACAAAATCCAAGATTAAGCACAGTTCTAAAAAGCATGTTCTCTACTGACGAAAACTCTAAAGAAGATGGACGCAGTAGTAGCACGTGCCAAAACAAACTCACGATCACAACTCCAACATGGCATCAGCAATCAACAGAAATTTGATCAATGGATTCCAAACATGTGGAATATATCCCACTGATCGTGAAAAAGTGTTTAACGGATTGCCCACAGAACAAGCTGCAGAACAACCCATCCATGATGTGGAAGGTGTTTTAGCCACTCTGTTCAAAGATCAGCGATTCAGTACCGGCACGTCAAGCAAACTACCCAGAAAGAAGAGAAGACTGAATGTTGCACTAGTAGTATATCTACGGCTGTAACTACACCTAAAGGAGACACTAACAGCGACGACCCTACTGCTTTGCCTGGAAGAGCGTCCATCATCCGGAGATGCCACACACACAACACTTGTCTCCCAGCAGCCAACAACAGCCACAGATTTACGAAGTTGGTCAGTATATTGTGGCAAAGTTTGCTTTCCAATGAGAGAAAAAAAAGAATTACAAATATTTGTGTCAAATAACAGACACTGAACCAGAAATAATCATCGTACGCCTCAAAAGAATTGGGCCAAATAAAAGAGAGTTTAAGCTCTTTGCTGATGATGTCTGCATCATCCAACCAGACGACATAGTTGAGATCCTTTCGAACCCCTCTCCTGATGTAGACTGCGATGGGAACATATATTATGTCTTTCCTATGGATGTTCAAGTGATTGAAGTTTTTTTTTATTCACTTTTCTCACGTTTTCTTCTTTTGTCTGCCATTTTTGTGTTATGTGCTTTGAGTGAGGAGCCAAATCAGTAGATGGAACTACAAGCTGTGTGAACACCTCATCAGTTTTTTTTCCTCACATGTTTCACTGTTTAGTATCGTTATATGTTTCTAGTCTCGAATCATCCAATGTGCCATATTGTAACTACGTTCTCCCTATAAACAGTTCATACGTATTTGCAATGTCATTTACTTTGATTATTTACTACCTCTATCTCCTACACATGAATCTACGATATACTAACGCACATTTCCTTTCCTTTTTTTAGCTTTTAGGATGGGTTTTCTTTAATATTGCATGACAAAATTAGGAATGATGAAAGTATCCCCACACCAAGTATAACTTTGATCACACACATTTCCTTTCCTTTTCCGGCAAGTAGAAAACAATTTGACTTTACAGTTACAGAATATGTAGATACAGCAAGACTGACTTGCCATGTTTTTTTTATTATTAATTATTTTCTGTGTAGAAAGATACGGAGATATTGATTCTTACAGATGAAATTTGATCAAAGTATTCCCATGTCACGGACTTGATTTTACCTCTTTCCCCCTTTTTGTAAGATTTAGCAAGTTTAACGTTTATCATATTAAAATGTGTATAGGAACACCTGAAATTATATTGTAAGAATCTACACTTTTTAGTGCGCATTATTTCATCGAGCACATGTTATATCTATAAAACATGTGCTATTGTTTATAACTATCAATTCAAGCAGACAACACATGAAGTAAACAGGAAGACACGAAACCAGCACGAAGGAACCCGATGAGGAACGAGCCGCCCAGAAATCACCTATAAAAGGGGACCAGAAGTGGACCGCATTATCAGTTAACCACTGATCGCATAATTTAAACCTGCTCATGAGGTCGACCTGAATGAAGAAAGGAGTATTGCCTTACCTAAAATCCCTGGAGGCTGCTATGAGCTAAGGGAATTCCTAACTACAACCTGAAGCTCTGGAGACTGCCAATAATACCAATAATACCATATCCTAAAGTCGCTATAGACACCCTACATGCTGCTATGAGTTAAAGTGCTTCCGTGCAAAAGTATTTCCTTCCTTCACCTTTTTTACTTAAGATAAGGAAAATACTTTATTATCTTTGTACTTTCAGAGAAGTTTTGTAATATTTTGTAAATACATTTGCTGAAGGATTAAATCCCGGACTATTATTGACTCTACCAAAGATATTACATGTTGGACATCGATCCATTCTGTCAGAGATGTTGGGCATCGATACAAGTAACTTGGGAGGCTTAAATATCCCTCTGACGAAGTTCTGCGTACGTCACTATTCTAACTCTCCCTTTCTATAGTATCAAGGAGCAGAATATTCACAGAGGATTAACGTGAATTTCAGAAGCTAAATTTTGAATATCTTTAAGAAAAATTTATCGATTGCATCGTTCATTTAGTGACCTAAAGAGACAAATTATAAAGCCACCTACATTTAAAGAATACTCTTAAGAGTTTTCTCTTTATTATTAATTGCAAGTAATATGGACGCCACTCTTTGGGCTCTGTCTGTCACCGTCAGAAGAAATCAAACAAAAGCCACAATTTGGTACAACCCGTTTGATTTATCTGTGGTGCGGCGAAGTTGCGAACTAATTTCCATGTTTACAAGTGACGTCAGCTACATAGCAGGGTTACCAGACATATTGTTTTAATTGAGATTTCTTTTATAGATTTTTTTAAAAGAAAATCAAAAGGATATGGTGAACCAAATCAAATGTAATGGAAGCATTTGTTGTGCGTTGAATAAGTAAAACTATTTAGCATGGGATCAAATACTAAAACAGGTAGATGGTTGCAAACTTAATTGCTCTAATAGAACATCAAATAGCATATAATAAGGATATCAAATAAAGTATGGGTATTTAACAAAAAAAAAATTAATATATTCAGTAGTTGCAGGCCCAGAAAAAATATCATGGACCGTCAAAGAAGCGAAGACAAGCGTCAAAGATGATCTTTCTTTTCAACTTGAGGCATTATATTTCTACTTTGAAAAAATGGATTAGTCTAAGCAAATCCACAAATATTTCCGTATCACATTACTAATAACGTAGCTATTTTTTGGAGTATTTCACAGCACTGGCATCATCACTGACGTCTGACAAAAAAATCTTGAAAATGAACGGCACGAATTAATGAATCAACCATCACCTATCATTCATAGAGACCTAATTAACTAAGTTTATTTGTATATACAGGGTGCTTCAAAACAACACCGACAACGTTTGGGAGGTGATTCCTGACACCAAGATTAAGACAAAAAATATAGACCAACCAGGGTGCACAAAAGGTTTCTTTCGTAGTTATAGGCTGCCGAAAACATGAAAAAATGAACTTTAAAGGTCCGTAGCTCCGAAACTACGAAATTTACCGCAATCGGGCCAAGACTTCACTTAGGAACTAATATGTACGCTATCCAAAAACGCATGTTTCAGAATCCCAACATTTTTTTTATAGAGGAAGTTTGGCTACAGGCATATAATTTAAAGTACTCACCAACTGCCTCTATAAAAATTGTTGCGAAAGTACCGGAGGATTCCAAAACTTGGGTATTTGGATACGGTACACACTAGTTGCTAAGTGACGTAGTGACCCGACTACGATAAGCCCCATACTATTGAAGCTACGGACCTTTAAACTTTATTTTTGTCATGTTTTCGGCAGTCTCTAATTCCGAAAGGAACCATTTGTGCACCCTAGTTGGTCTATACTTTTTGTCTTATCTTGGTGTCAGGAATCACCTCCCAAACGTTGTCGTTGTTGTTTTGAAACACCCTGTATAAATGTAATGGCTTTGTTCCTTTGCAGAATATTTAATGCCTATTTGATGTTTATGTTCTTAGAAAAACATTGGTAGAGCCAAGCTTAACCGTCTTCCCGCTAAAGCCCTCTCTGGCTATAATCCATACAATATACTGAAAACATGTATCCTATCGTAGCGGTTATCTTAAAGAAATAGGGAAAAAATAAAACAATACGTTCAAATTTTACTCCTCTAGCAAGCAGTTTACTTATATATATCTTAATTGAACTTGTGGTATTTTAGCGCATCATGCTGTAGCTGTATTATTTTCATTGTCAAGTGTCAAGAAACACATATTTATGTACAAATATTTATGAATTACTATTATTATTTCTTAGGGTGCTCACCTCTGATACGAACGGAAACTTGGTGTGATTCCATGTCATGCGAACTTGTGGTGAACAGCTTTTTGTTCGTGGGTTTTCTTCAGGTTTTTCAGTTTCTTCCCACATTACCATTCCACACATTGTTCTATAATCGTTCACTTTCATTAATTATCCGTTTGCTGTAGCCGAAAAGATAGGATTGCTCACGAGATTAAACGAGACAATGCTCTTCCAATAGAAAGATATACACCCTCCGAGTCGTGACATCACGTTACCTTTCCGAGACGAGACAGAGATCTCTCAGTAGAAACTTATACACTTTCCGAGACGAGATATTATTTTAATATTGCCTTTATGAGACGAGACAATCTCAGCTCTTATCTCGCAGTCAATACTGTACATATGAGTAGAGACAGAGACCTTCCAATAGAAACAGATACACTTTCCAAGAGAAAATAGAGATCTCTCAGTAGAAACATACATTTTCCGAGACGAGATATCACTTTTTGTTACTTTTACGAGACTAGATAGTTTCAGCTCTTATTTCGCAGATACTACTGTACACATGAATGGAGACAGAGATCTTCCAATAGAAATAGGTACATTTTCCCAGACAAGACAGAGATCTCTCAGTAGAAACCTATACACTTTCCGAGACGAGATATTACTTTCATATTGCCTTTATGAGACGATACAATCTCAGCTCTTATCTCTCAAGCAATACTGTACACATGAGTGGGGACAGAGCTCTTCCAACAGAAACATATACTTTTCGAGGCGAGACATCACTTTCCCTACACATTTTTAGAGACGAAATAATTTCAACTCTTATTTCGCAGCAACCCTAATTCACATGAGTGAAAACAAAGATCTTCCAATAGAAACATATATATTTTCCGAGACGAGACAAATCTCTCAGTAGAAATATATACACTTTCCGACACGAGACAGAGATCTCTCAGTGGAAACTTATATTTTTTAAAATGAGACATAACTTTCATATTACTTTTTCGAAACAAGATCACTTCAGCTGTTATCTAGCAGGAAACCTTAGTACACATGAATAGAAACAGAGCTTTTACAATAGAAACAGATATAACGACATAACGTCATAACGACATAACTACGTTTTCTGAGACGAGACATAACTTTACGATACTTTTTGGAGACGAAATAATCTCAACTATTATCTCGGAGGCAACGCTAGTACAGTCAGCGACTGTAAAAAGTGGAGGTTGGATACATAAGAAATGATAGCTTTTTCCAGTAGCAGAAAAGTTTCACTGTATGCCTGATAGTTGGACAACCAACATGACAGCAAATACATGCCCGAATATATAACATGCCAGGATATTCCTCCATTTGGAGGAAAAAGTATTACTATCTGAGAGCATCACTTAGAGAAACAATCACGAGATAAATCTGCAAAAAATCCATTCACTTTAAGATCAAATAGATAGGAATTAATGCAAAGGAAACGAAAAGAATAATACGCATCATGTAGAGACCGAAAAAGTATGTAAAGCTAAACAAAATGAGAAAAGAAGGAAAGGAAAGAGCAAAAGACATGGGAATAAATTAAATTTTAACACTTAAGGATAAACCGTCTCCGTCTTTCCCCCTGCCCCCTGTATTGTCTTGGTTTTTCTCCCTTCATAGCATAAATCTCTTTCAGTATCAAACGCGAACATCAGTTATAGTTTTTAATTCCTTGAAAAAAAATGTAACTCAGTCTAGGCTCAGACTCGAACACAGAATCCTTAGAACGACAGTCACACACGCTACCCACTTATCTACACAGGCTCTATCAACTGCGTTTATAAATAACCCATTACACGCGCTGTTATCAAATGTGTTAAATCAGCCATTGTCGGTGAGTTACCCCAGTTACACTTGAAGTTTGAATTTTATTTACGGCCTTTAGCTATCTACAGCAACAGCCCCCATTTTTTCATTAAAAGCGTTTGTTCTTTTAGATTAAATCAAGAATAAATTAACCTATTATGAATTAATCTCTTGGGTGGACTAACACACACACAAACAACCCACAACAGACACATACACACACACATAATTACATTATATATATACATGGGCGGTGATTAGAGGGTGCAAAGGGGGCAGTTGCCCCCCACTTTTTTGAAGCAACCCATTAATGTATATATCGTAGTTTTATTTGGAAATATAAAGTTCTTGTATGCATTACTGTTTCATAGAAAAATGGTGCTATATAATATTTGCCGGTGCATGAGTACGTATTGGTTGTTTTCCCGTGAAGTTAAGAAAGGTAGAGGAAATTCGTTTTAAGTGCGACGGAAAACAATCCAAAAATTCTAGCATATTTTCAATCCAGAGATATAGAAGCCAAATCTGTTAAATTCATTTTCAGTTTTGTCAGGAAAAGAAAGAAGTGATGCCCTTATGTTTCAGAATTGTTGAACAATTTTCTAGTTTAGTGGTCCCTACTTAATACAAATTAATGAAATCAACCACTAAACAAAAAAAGCTGTTCAACAATTGAAAACATGAGGCATCACTTTTTCTTCGTTATCAGACAAAATTCAAAACTGGATTTAGCAGGTTTTGCTTCTATATCCCCTTCTTATAAGGGCTCGATATGTTAGTCAGCGGCTTTGAAACTAATTGAGAGAACATTTCGCAAAAACAAAAGTATTTCACAAGTTATTCTTTAATTGAACAAAAATTACAATTCTTAAAATGGCTTCTCTTCTTTCTAAAGTAAGGAATATTGATTAAAAAGAGCGTAATAAGAAACAACAACTACCTTTTTCATTATTTTGTAATGTAATATACGAGTGAAGTGGTGTGTGTTTAGGGGTGAAAGTGTATATACAATTAACTTTAGTGAATTCAACATAATTCTAGGTTTTAGGATTATTTTGTATAGCAGGAGTGTGAAGTGATTCTAAGTATTGTGTTTTGATGTGTTCCAAGAAAGTTGAAACTGCACCTAATGGCAACGAACATGTTTCGGGAAGCTGCAAAAGCAAATACTGCTTTAAATGTCGTAGCATATGGTTGTAGTATTTACTGTCTTTCATTTTTTAAGAGTAATAACATACGTTTAATAGCATGTCTGGAATTAAAAATTAAGTTGTTCAATTACCGCTAGTTTCAGTATAACATCTACAAAACAAGACTCGTTATTCATTACTATGATTAATATTATCCTTTCTATTTATTTGATTTGCAAATTTGTAATTAAATAATCTGATTACACAATTTTCAAGACAGAATTTTAAGATGTTCATGAGCAAGGAATCAAATCTCTTCTTACATTTTCGTTATTTAAGAGTACAAAGGTCTAGTACCTATTTGCGCTAGCCTTGTCAATTTACTTAATAAAATATGAAATACGATATATCGTGCTTTAACTGAAAAAATATAGTATCCTATTAGTTATACAACCTTTCGTCAAAATGTTAGAAACAACCAGGGAAACTAAGATTGATATAGAAATATTCAGATCATGTCTTGCCCCCCACTTTTAACGTCCAATTGCCGCCACTGTATATATATATATACATATATATATATATATATATATATATATATATATATATATATATATATATATATATATATATATATATTATTGATTAAGGATTAAATGAGTTATTTCGTAAATTTTTGAAACGGGTCTTGAAGAAAGTCGTCGCAACAGTAATGACATCTCGTAGCATTGTTACGTAACACACGCAATATAAATAAAGCTTCAAAAGCAGAAGTCACAGGTTGAGGCGTGGATAATTCGGTAAGGTGTCTGCTTCTGGAGTGGGCAGCGCGGATTCGAGTCTCGAGTAGACCGATAACTTTTTTTCTTTCAAAATACATTTCTATATTTTTATATATGTTATTAATAATTGGTTTCTTGCATTTTTTGTAAATTATCTTAAACTAGAGGAGTTTAAATAAAGTCAGGAAGGTTAAGACACATATATATGATTGCTTTATCCGTATATGCAGTCCAGAGATGGAGTGGGTCAGTGGGCCACGGGTCAACAGAACGTGACCCACGGCGAACCACCGGGACCTACTCTGGCCCACCGATCCATTCTGACTTAACAACGCATTACAACCCACCGACCCATTCTGCTCAGTGCATTGTAGACAGCTTCTGAACACTGGTGAATTTGTCTACGTTTTACTCTCAAGGCATCCTTTTTCTTCTTTTTTTCATTTGTTTCTATTGAAAAAAGAACTTCAGGCAATCTTAGATATTGATATTTGCAATTATAATAATAGCAATAGGACTTATTAGTTAGCTTTGAGACGCAGCCTGTGACTTTTTAGAGGAGCTAACTACTGAATAAAAAAATGTTTGAACCGTACCATACCGAATGTATATACCGTACTTTGCACATCAGGGGTTACTTTGCACAAAATATGAAAAGAGTTTCACAGTCCTCTGTCGGCAAAACCATGAACAGAAAAGAGGAAGTTTCAACTGGCACCGTAAGATAGAACATCTAACTGTATTTTGGCTATAATGTTGGCGGTTAACATCAGTTCTAATTACCGAGAGGGTTCATTGTTGTAGAGGTATGGAAAGCACTCACTGTAAAGGCCGCCAAAATTTGAAAGATATCACGTACAAGATTTTCCGTCAAAGTTAAGTCAGTTTCGTAGAATACTACTGTGGATAATGGAACTTCGATGCAATCAGGGACGTACGCAGGAATTTATTTCGGGAGGGGTCCAAACCTTTCCGGGGGAGATCCAAACACAATTTCAGGCTAAATTATATTAAAAATTGAAAAATTGCCCCTAAAATTAGACTAAATTTACAAAAAGTAAGGATTTCGGGGGTCCGGACCCCCAGGACCCACCCTCTGTGTACGTCCCTGGATGCAATAGTTGAAATTGAAATGTGAAACGTTTTAAAGTCATAAAAAAGTAAAACTGGGAGAAGGCAGTTTCAGTCTCTACTCGGGGTTCCTTTGCACCGGTCCAAAAATACCGCTTAGATAGGAAATAATTACTACTAGAACCTACTGCATTCTAAATTTAGGTAAATTTCCTATTTAGGAAGATGTTGGAATGAATTTCTTGTTGATAAATAAATTATGAACAGTGGCGGATTCAGAAAAGTAGTTTGAGAGAGTCTTCAGCCACAAATACTTCTTTTTTTTATATATAGAAATGACTAGACTTTTTTGGGGGCGGGGGCTTCCGCTTATACGCATAGGAATGACTAACATTAGATTTTGAAAAGGAAATCATGCAATTTGGGTATTTTCATCCTGAAAGTCCCAAATCCCGTAAATGTCCCACTAATTACGGTTGGGGTGATATTCTTGGACATAAGGAACAACCAAGGAAAATCAGTTCACGGGGATTTTTTTCTGTCCCTGAGTTGGCATTTTTGTGGGACATATGCTAAACTATTACAATACGATTCCTGTGCCGGTAGCAGAAAATACATAATTTTCTTTACAAATATCGATAATTCAAACTAAGTACTAATACCAGTAGCATCATTCTAATATCAATATTTGTAGACTGCATGCAGTTTTGTGTAGAAAGTAAAATGTATAAATGTTGAAGGGAAAACATTGCACGGAAACGTTATGTTCGTATGTCGAACATACTTTTTTGCACGTTGTGCAAAGTAACCCCAGCTATGGGGTTACTTTGCACCAAAGTTTATATTTCAATAGCTATGGTTATACTGAATGTTTACTAATGAACTTGCACTAATGTTTTCCTTATATATCTAGCTATTATATGTTTAAAATACAGTGTTCTAAATAATTACGTTTGTAACTTAAATGCAATTTTCTTTAAAATGGCTTAAATCTTGTGCAAAGTACACAAAGTCTTACGGTACTAAGTTTCATCTCACTAACGCGAAGTACTTTGTTATGTATTTTTAACCCTCTCTCCTCTATTAGGATACGCACTTTAATAAATATGACGTGACAACAACCCAGTTTGAGGTAGGTGTTAACTATGTTAAAAACTTCACACCGAACGGTTCAACCATTTCCTTTACGTTAAACAATGTGTTTTCATTTGTATAATACAGACGTACCCTCATGAAAAAAAAAATGCGCGTATACTGTAACAAACGATTTTTCGCAATTATTCCATTTTCCTTACGTTTATGGGTAAAATTCAGTTATTAGTTAGTGGAGATAATAGAAAGCAATCCATCCAAGAAGATATTTCCAAAAAAGATAATAAAATAATAAAAATATAACAAAAAACAAAATTATGCTCGGTTTTGTGTATACTGGCAATAATGCTTTCGAGAGAATTTTGCAGCAGCAGAGCACGACTGCAGAGCGAATTTCACGATTGATAGTATCGTAGTATCCAGAAGTTGAATCAAGGAAATAGAAAGTGGAGTAAAATGTTGCATTTATTGGTTTTAAACCTAGAGTGTAAATTGTCTACCAAATATAAATTTGCTTCTGTAACCAAGATGTTGAACGGAAATATAGAAACAAATAGGAAAACTGTTTTCTTAAATTTGGAAGTGACATGCTCTATAGCCATGAGATTTATTTGTTAAAAGACAGGCAAAAAACGTAGTATCTGTGGTCAAGTGGATAGAGTGGTTCTTATACTGTTTTGACACCAGATCGAATCCCATCCCATGCCATCCATTTTACTTTTTTTTACAAAACATTATAGAAAGTGTATAATTTTTATGTTAATAGGAACAAAAAGAATATAATAAGGAAATAACTTTGTTTCCTCTAATGGCATATTTATTCAGAATTAGGGTACTGTTAGTAATAGCTATTGTTTTCAGTTTATGGTATGGTATGCCTGTTCCTACCCTCTCCGTTTTTGCATAGCAGAAGAAACTTCAACTCACTTCGAGTCAGGAACAGAAAAAAAATACCCGACCTGCAGCCTGACAGTCACAGCGAAAGAAGAACAATAGCTCATTGTCATAAAAAAAAGCTGATGTTAAATTATTGTTCTAGTGTTTGTGTGTGTGTGTTTCTTTTTAGAGTATTGACTCTCTTTATCTCTCCTTTTTTTCATATCCACAAGTGCAAGAAATGCAATCATAAGTCTGTGTAAGGAATAAAGAATGCTTTCTTTAAACAAAACTAAATTATACAGCTCTATTTGTGAGGAATACGAATGCTTCCAAAATATGCCATGGATATTAACTATAATCATAACGTTCTTCTGAATTATACAGTAGCGTGAAAAACTGATAATAAAATGATGTAACAGGCATAAGTTTTTTTTTCTAGCGTGACAGCACATTAAACATAACAAATTAAATTTTGCGGGTTAAAATTATCACTTTGCGTGTCGGTGTAGGCCTATTCGTTTTCACATTTGAGCGACGAAAGAAGAAAGTGTGGTGATAGTTATAAAAATCGAATACGAGATTTCAATGGATTCAAGTTACATGGCCCCTACATATCGAAAAAAATATTTTTCCATGTCTGCCCATCTATTTGTTTGTCGGTTCGTCACGGTTTTACATGCACTGAATTAGAGGCCATACTGTTCAATGTATCTGGAACGAATTCTAGATATAACGTTTTAATAACATACTATCGTTTCGAATTTTATATCCTTCGACACCTAAAAGTAAGGATAGTTTACTGAAGGATGAACATTTAAAATAATTCAGTTTTCTCAAAAAAAAAAAAAAAAAAAAAAAACCAGCTGTGACGATTATATTTATTTTTATAACTATATATTTTATTAGCAACTCTCCACCGTAGTATCAATCATTTTTCTGAAAAAATACATATGGTGTAATTTATTGTGTAGTATGCGATCTTTTTGCACAATTTTCTCAACCAAATTTCATAAATAAACGTATCATTAATAACCTAACAATATGACAACTCGTTCGTCATGTAAACATTCAAAAGGAGTAGCTTTCTCCTGATGATTTTACCATTGACGCCTCAGGCAATTGTGTTCATATTTCGTAAAGAAATGTTTCATTAATAAACTAACATACAGCATAAATCATGTATCCCGATAACATACAGAAGGAGACGTTTTCTCAAGAATTGACTTCTTTTTTTTTTTACAATTTTCTCAGTAATAACTGAGACAAATTTGTTGTAATTTCAGTTAAAATATATTCTGTAATAATCTCACAGTATGGTATAACTCACTTGTCCCGAAAAGAAAAATCGAAAAGAGATAGTTTACTTTGACAGTGAAATTTTTCCTGACGATTTGCTTAAAAATTACTCAATATACTTGGTCCAGATTATAAATAATTTACAATATGGCATAAATAGTTTATCATCAAAATTACAGATAGAAAAGTTTACATTTGACGGTAAGTTCTTCCCGATGACCTTCCCAAAAAATACTCAGGAGATGTTTGTTGTTCATATTTCATAAATAAATGTTACATAAATAACCTAGCTATATGGTATTATTCCCTCATCCTGAAAATCTAGAGGTGGTATATTACTTTTGACATTAAGTTTTACCCTGCGATTTTCTCAAGGACGACTCACGCGATTGTGTTCGTATTTCATAAATAAATGTTTTATGAAAACACTAACAATATAGCATAGCTCGTTTGTCCTGAAAAGATCCACAAGGGACATTTATTCTTGGGGTGACGTTTTCCATGATTTTCTCAGAAATTACTCAGACGCTTTTACTTATAGTCCACATACAATTATATCCTTAATAATTGTAATATATGGCTTAAGTTATTTCTAACGGAAATATGACCAATGGGTACTTTACTTTTGGGCCTAAAGTTTCTTCTAACAAGTTTTCCAAAACACGTTATTTTATTGGCAATTTCCCAAATAAATGTTTCAATAATAGCTGCAGCCTAATATGAGTCAGTGTAAGAAATTCGAGCGAGAAAGTACAGTGCGTTTGCTCCGTACCATTTCTTGAATATATTTTTAAATGTTTCCTAATCACAATTTTCGAAACAAAATCGAAAATTCCTTTTAAATGTACCTTGTTGTGGTCAAATGGTTCAAGTGCATTGATTCTGGATTTGATTTCCAGTGAGAGCTAGTGTATTTTTGTCCAAGAGATGTGACACGTCGGCGCAGAGAAAAAAGTGTTTAAATAAGCCTGACCAAACTAATCAATAATACAAAGTAATAATACAATGTTACGAAATTATCGAAGAAACGTTGATAATATTAGGTAGGTGCAACTGAAATGTCCAAACGATTATTGTCAATTTCAAAGGTAAAAAAGTGAAACATTCAATGCCAGGTTAATCAATGGCCACTCACTATCCTACGAAGAAGTGATTGAGATATCAAAAATGTTGTAATCGCTAGGAAACGTGTTAAAATAACACAGAGGGCGAGAGAGAGTTTAATACTGCAAATCATGGATAGTGTGCACCTTCGTTTGAGGGCGAGTATTGAAGTCCGTAGGCCTACATAGGTTAACATTGAAATGAACATTGCAACACAATACCTGTTTAATATTGATCGGGGCTTGCTGACATGTTTGCAGGGTATTTGACGGAGTTTGATATTCTAAAGAAAACGATCCTTGTAAACGACTGTGCCTTCCCCACTGTACACTGTAAGTTAAATTCGTGCTTAATTAAAACTATATTTGTTTAAATTTAAAAATGTTGACCGTTATCACCTGTGCATCACGGACAGCAATCCGCCAGTAATTCTTTGTTTCCGCCCGGCGGGAGCTCATGTGGTTCGGATTCCACGTTAATCAGTAGGTCCACGTCTCATATAGCCTCGCTGCTGAAAGAGACGATAAACTCAAAATCACATCACACATCTTTGTTTTCGCATTTGTTTTAGCCCATAAGTGTCTTTGTTCATGAGCTTCTTCGTGGCTAAGCGGTTAGCGGACGCGCCTTTGGCGTGGGAGTCTCGGAGACAGCTCATGTGGTTCGGAGTCCACGTTAATCATTAGGTCGACGTCTCATATAGCTTCGTTGCTGAACGAGATGTTAAACTCAAACTCAATGTTTGTTCATAAGTTCCTTTGTGTGTGGTTTTGCATATACGTGGCGTGGACTTTAAATTTTGATTTCTACGCCATATGTATCTAATTACATACACACTTATAGAACGAACACAACAAACTTGGAATATATTATTTGTGTATAGAAAATCATCACGCGGCGCTGCATGGGAGAGCCGTGTGTATGGAATACCATACACATGGCAATCGTGTTGAAAAATGTATAAATAATAATAATAATAATAATAATAATAATAATAATAATAATAATAATAATAATAATAATAATAAATAGAAAACGAAACGATCACATATAACTGCAATGGACATATACATTTATTAAAGCATATAACTGCAATGGAATTAAGTTGTTTCCTTCTCTCCCTGAACGCAACAGCCCTTATTGTCCCAAGGCGTAGAAGAGAACTTGTGGGACTCACGACTTTGGGGTGGTGTGTGGTCAGAATATCGGATCCCTTTGTTGTTAGTCCTAACTTTCTAGACGGATGCAGTTATTTTCTGCAAAATATACAAGCAAATAGACTTTTCTGTTACTATTAAAGTGAAAAATTATACTCATTCCCTCAATATGATACTTGTGGTTGCTTAACTGTATAC
Organism: Thermobia domestica; assembly: GCF_964235325.1. Classification (NCBI taxonomy): domain Eukaryota; kingdom Metazoa; phylum Arthropoda; class Insecta; order Zygentoma; family Lepismatidae; genus Thermobia; species Thermobia domestica. The sequence goes on along the minus strand of NC_137460.1, from coordinate 6,755,461 downwards.
AGACAGTTGATCCATGGAAGGATAGTTGATAACAACAACAGCAATAATAATAATAATAATAATAATAATAATAATAATAATAATAATAAATACCAGGAACTCGACAAATATTCTTCCAAATAATAGGAACAAGTTTGCGTCACACTGTTCACTTTGCTGGACACACCAGTGTGCCGCGTTATACCGATTGTGGCACACTGGAATATAGGGTATGGCTTTTTATTTTTTCCGAACTATTTCAACTGCTTCAATTGAAACGGATCTATAATAATAAGAGAGTGAATTTAGTCTTTTTACCCTTCGACTCAGAAATTAGGTCAGCGAGAATTTCATTAAAAAGAATAATATACTCAGAATTTTATATAGTAGATTGTTTTATTCGAAATTAATATGTCCTGCAACAGTTTTTTGATTGAAATTATTTGAAATGAAATCTTTAAGTTTTCACGTCCCACGTTGATGCCGGCTAGGTTAAAAGAAACAGTGATGATGAGAAATAAATGAAATGGTCGAATGAGGAAAGTGGGAGAAAACGGGAGAACCCCGAGAAAACCCACGCACACGGTGTTTGTCCAGCACAAGGTTCACTTGACGCGAGCAGGGATCGAACCAAGGACTCTATGCACCAGAGGTGAACTCTCTACTACTGAAACACTGCGGAATCTGAAATTATTTAAAGGAGAAAGTGACTACTTTATGAAAACTTGATGACGAACACATTTGTAAAAAAATATCAGCTTTTCGTGAAATATTGCTTATAGGCAGGGGCGGATTAAGGCTTTTGGGGACCTGGAGCCGACTATTTTAAGGGGGCCCTATGTTAAGAATAGTTTCAGCTCTTAAATTTTCTTTGCTGCCTTCCACTGCCTCATAGGCTTATCGAACCACCGAGAACTATGCTGTAATATTTTAATGTGCTCCGAGTTTACAATAATTGGTTTAGTTACATTAATTATTAACAGTTAAATAATTATATTCATTATTAACAGTTAAATACTGCTGATGGATAGACTTAATTCTAGCAATACCGCGAGCGTAACGAGCCGAAAGAAATTTAGCATAGGTCTGTCTATAATATAAGTTTAATGCTATATTTTAGTATTAAACAAAGGGATTTTAAGGAGCCCCCTGAGTTTGAAGTCTCGGAGCCTGGGATCCATTGACTGCGCCCTTAATGCGTTAATGCTGATAGATTCAAGGGACCGGGCCTGTCCGAGCTACAAACTCCGATCCGTGCAGACTTCTAGCCCCTGTGTATAAGCTATCTTGGGAAATACAGTAGAGTTTCGCTTATCCGACATAAAACAGGCAGGCAGAACGCCGGAATTTATGGATGTGTTAAGAAAAGATCTATTAAATGTCAAACTATGATATAATTTTACATATTGCGCATCCAATAATCATGTTTTGTAAGAAATAAATATAATGCATTGAATCAGGGACGTATCGAGCGTGAGGTCCTGGAAGCTGTCCCCTTCCAAAACTCAAGCACTTGTTGAACCTTTTTTCCTTTTGAGGTTCTTTTATATCAGATTACTTTGGGGCAGTCTCCAAACTGCGGGTAATACATTGTTGTTATGATTCTAAGAACATACCGTAATGCCGTTGTAACTAGGTGGAATTAAAGAACACTTTTAAATGGGAAAAGAAATCTCTAAGTTTTACGTAACACGGTTATGCCGATTAGGTTAAAGAAGACGGTGATGGGGAGAGATGGGTGAAATAGTGGAATGAAGAAAGTGGGAGAAACCCGAGAAAACCCACAAGCACGGTGTTTGTCCACCACAAAGTCCACACGGCGCAAGTTGGGATTGAACCAGGGACCCCAAGCACCGGAGATGAACGCTCTACCACTGAGCCACCGCGCCTCCACTTTTAAATGGGATTACAATTTCGATTCCGGTCTGTTTATAACATTAATGTATTAGAACGATACACTCATTGCCATTTGCTATTTTTGTTATGATAGCCATTTGCCATTTGATATACGTAGCAGACAGTTTTCCTTACATGTGTCTCAAAAATATTTTTTTGATTTCGTTTGTGCTACAATGCAGTTTGTTTGAAGTAAATCGGTTCATAAGTGAAAAGTAAGAAAAAGTTTAAGAGAAATACAGAACTGTTGCATTATTATTATTATTATTATTATTATTATTATTATTATTATTATTATTATTATTATTATTATTATTATTATTATTATTATTATAATATTATTATTATTATTATTATTATTATTATTATTATTATTATTATTATTATTATTATTATTATTATTATTATTGTTATTATAGATAATTTTGAAACATTAGAATTACGTCCTTACGAGGATTCATGTTGGTCCCCTTCTGAAAAGAAAACCTGCATACGTGCCTGCACTGAATGATAGACGTATGAGTCATGGTGTAGACGGGCGTGCTAGGCGATAGAGTCCAGAGCATCAAAAACAGACTAAGGGAGTGTGGTGGCTCCGTGGTAGAGCGTTCACCTCTAGTGCTTGGGGTCTCTGGTTCGATCCCAGTTCGCGCCGTGTGGATTTTGTGGTAGACAAACACCGTGCTCGTGGGTTTTCTCGGGATTCTCCCGTTTCCTCCCACTTCATTCCAACATTTCACTCATTTCCCATCATCACCGCCTCCTTTAGCCTAACGGGCATAACCGTAGGACGTAAAACTTAAAGATTTCATTTCATTTTTCTCAAAACCAGACTAAGACCACAACTTGCAGTTCTTTTTGCCGATTGATCCTACTTTTAACCTGCAATGATATGCCAGATGATACGGTATGTGGAGTAAACGAAGGTCACTAACACGATTTGATTTTTTTTTTAAAGAAATGTGATGATTTGTGTCCGACTGCCACTTCAGTTACATCACCATATAATATACAACAGGTTCACCTCAGAAATCAAATTCATTTACCGTAATATGAGTCTCATCTCCTTCCCTTCAGAATAAGCCTCAAATCTGCCCACCTGAAGACAATTCTGCTCCTTGATCCTCCACAGTGTTGCTTTTCAACTGAAAAATATTTTGAACATCTCTTAAAAAAATACGGGAACGGTCTTACTCGCCCCCCCCCCCCCAATGGTGAAGACAGATTTGCGCCGCTGGTGTAAGGCTCCTCGACCCTAAACTTTTTTTTTTTTTTTTTTTACATTCTGAAACATTGAAATTTGTTATACCAGCACGAATACACGAATACAAATTGCTCATAGATACTTCGAAAACGAAGACATTAATGTCAAGTAATGTTAACGCGACAAGTAAAGTTCGATGTGACTGCACTGGCCCCAGAGAGTACTGACTATTGTGCGGAGCGAGTAAGGCGGCACGTTTAGAGGGTGGCAAACAACTGAAAATAAAAGCTCCTACGAAGTAAAATCCCAAACTGAATTAAAATAGGCCTTCCTAAACGTGTTCAAGATTTCAATACCGACTCACTAAGACTTTTTTTTTAAAAAAAAAATAGTATTCCGTACAACCTACCTTACTCTCTAAAACCGCGAGTCAAGTCAGATCGGCATGTCTACTGCGATACTAGAGTTATTAATAGCACACGACAATTATAATAGTAAATACGATCTTAAGACAGGTTTAAAATGGCGGCATGATTTTCCTAACTTTCACTAATCGTTCCCAAATAGCCCTTTAAGAATGTTTTTGACAGGGAAAGAGTAGAACAAAATGGAACTTGGCATTTTTTAATTACGACCGTATTTACTATTATGATTCGACCTAGTAATAGCGATGCTATGATTGGCTCCAGAGACAATAACAAAAGCGTGATGAAAGAAAATGTTTTGGCCGTCGCGTCGCCAGGTCGTGTAGTGGGTTTAAAAAAATAAAACTACAGAAAGGGTACTGAAAGGGATAGGGAAATGTGCTTCTTAGTTGACCATTGAAAAGTAATCAAATAATGGTATAAGTCGTGAGAGTAATTTTGTGTTTATTGTTCAGCAACATTTTTTTATCCCTATACTGTTTCAAGTGTTCTTTTTTTCTGTCTGATGAGTTAGCCAAGTAGGTAAGCTGCTCGACTTCTAACTGGGTAATGCATGGTCAAATCTCCCTGCAGCTAACTATTTCTCCCACTACCGAAATCAACACTGTGTGCTGTGTTGATTTAAAACAAAAAGTGGTAGTCATGCTGGGTCATCGCACTGTGTTGAACATAGGCGGAGTTAGGAATTGTCTGCTGGGAGGCAGACCTTTTGCTCGGTCTCGGACCTGTGGAATACTTCCTAGAGTGTGGAATTAATATGAATAACTCATTTTTTGTCAAAAAATTGGGAGACAATGCCCCCCATAGCTCCGCCCATGGTGTTGAATCAACACAGCTATTTTTTTACTGTGCAGGACATGCGTTGTAAACTGTAAGGTTAAGGACACATACAAAAGTCATCCAGGGCAGGGGTTTGAATTCACAAAAACGGGAAGAAGTTTCATTTCCTCAGTCAAAATTAAATGTGTTGTAAGGCATCTTTACTATTGACAATAAAATGCAATGGAACCAAAATTAAATTTCAATTATAAATGCCGGACTCAAATTACTGTAGGAAATTAAGTAGTATATACCAGAAACAGCCGAAAAATTAAACATGAAGAAATAATTTAATAAAAACAAGCTAACAAGTCTATTACACTTAACTTTATTTTAAAAAAGAAAAAAAACGCAGAGCAAACGCAACGGTTCAATGTTCTAACATCTTAATGTGTCATCCGATTAACATCGAAAATGTTACGTTTACTGTGTGTGTTTTAAATTCAAAAACTGTGTTTGCAATTTCGAGACACGAGACGAGACGAGACATTTCATGAGACGTCTCGTCTCGTCTCGTGTCCCATCTCGAAAACGAGACGAGACAAGTAGACTGTCTAGTCTCGCATCTCATTTTAAAGAGTTCTGTCTAGTCTAGTGGCAACACTGGAAATAGCTAATTTGAACCACTTCCGGCTTGAATATGGAGTTAACGGATGAGATGGAACCTATTCTTTGGATGCAGAATCAATGGCAGAAAGTCACTTTTCGATATCACTTACTTTCTTTGCTCTGGTATCTGTCACACACGGATGAAACCACTCTATAAGACTTCCGACTTTTATGCACGGCATAGTTTGGAAGTTTAAAACCTGACTAGTTCCATAAATATTATTAACACTAACATATCAATGATTATTATGTTATTATGTAAATATGTTAATATGTAAATTTAATAGGGGATGATAGGAGAACAGTAGAAATAAATGCAGAGATCTTATTAAACGCTTGCAGGGACATGGGTTTAGAAGTAAATGAAGAGAAAACTAAATACATGGAAGTGCGTCGGGACCGTAATACGGCAAATTGTGGAGGCGTTAAAATATTATTTGGTCTAGGAATTAATTCGTGCGGGTGGACAAGAGATGGCGCAACGAACGGAGCGTCCCACAGTTCCGTGTATCCACACATGTGTTGCAAACCCCTGTCATCGCGTATCGTTCGTAGTATAGGGCAGTGGATTAAAGCGTCAACAACACCAGTTTATAGTTAAGCGAACATGGCGCAATTTGTGCCTGATGAAGTGGTTTTGCGGGGTGTCCTGCTGCATTACTTTAACATGCAGAAAAGTGCGACTGAAAGTCATCGTATTTTGGTGGAAGTGTATGGTGACCATGCTCTAGCTGAGCGAACGTGTCAGAAGTAGTTTGCACGGTTTAGAAGTGGTGATTTCGGCTTGGCAGACCAAGAGCGAGCTGGACAGCCAAAAAAATTTCAAGACGAAGAATTGACAGCATTGCTCGAGCAGGATTCGTGTCAAACGCAGGAACAACTTGCAGCAGCATTAGGCGTTGATCAAACAACAGTCTCCAAACGCTTGAAAGCCATGGGAATGATTCAAAAGATGTCACATTGGGTTCCACATGAATTGAAAGACAGAGACGTTGAAAGACGAAAAAACATTTGCGAATTGCTGCTTCAACGACAGAGCAGAAAGGGGTTTCTGCATCGAATTATTACGGGTGATGAGAAGTGGATCCATTACGAGAACCCTAAACGAAAAAAGGCATGAGTGAAACCAGGTGAACCAGGTCCATCACAACCAAAACGAGATATTCACTGTGCAAAGGTTATGCTGTGCATATGGTGGGATATGAAAGGTGTGGTGTACTATGAGCTGCTGCAACCGGGTGAAACTATGAATGGAGAACGTTATCGACGACAATTAATGCGTTTGAAGCAAGCTCTGGCCAGAACACGACCAGAATGGGAGAACAGACATGATAAACTTATTGTTCAACATGATAACGCTCGCCCACATGTCGCAAAACCGGTCAAAACCTATTTAGAAAATGTCGGATGGGAAGTTTTACCCCACCCGCCGTATTCACCAGACGTTGCTCCTTCGGACTACTACTTGTTCGATTGCATGAACAACGATTTGATTGGACAGCGGTTTACTTCTTCAGAAGATATCGAAACATGGGTCTCTGATTGGATCGCTTCCAAGGATGAAGACTTCTTTCGCCACGGAATCCGTACATTGCCTGACAGATGGGCGAAAGTGGTGGCTAGCGATGGACAATATTTTTCTTAAGGTATTTATGTATTTTGTGTTTGTACTACAGCTTCAATGTGTGCGTACCAACCGCACGAATTAATTCCTAGACCAAATATATAATGCTTTTGATAAAGTAGATACTTTCAAATATTTAGGATCAATATTAACAGACGAAAATCATATTCACGAAGAAATTAAATGTCGACTAAAAGCAGGGAATTCGTGTTACTACTCGGTTCAAAATCTCTTGTCGTCGCGAATTCTGTCGAGGAATTTGAAGCTTAAAATACATAAAACGATAATCATGCCTGTTGTTCTGTATGGTTGCGAAACATGGTCGCTTACTCTGAGGGAGGAACATAAACTGAAAGTATTTGAGAACAAGATCATGAGAAGAATATTCGGACCCAAGAGGAACGAGAATGGGGAATGGCGGAAGCTTCATAACGAGGAACTACATAGTTTATACGGTTTACCCAACATTGTTAGGGTCGTCAAGTCTAGGAGGCTTAGGTGGGCAGGTCATGTAGCTAGAATGGAAGAAAGTAGAAACGCTTTCAAAGTCTTGGCTGGTAGACCCATAGGAAAACGACCATTAGGAAGATCTAGGCGCGGATGGGAGGATAATATTAAGATGGATCTCGCAGAGATAGGAATACAAAGTAGAAACTGGATGCAATTAGCTAAGGATAGAAGTCAGTGGAGAGCTTTTGTGAACGTGGCACTGAATCTCCGGGTTCCATAGGCCATAGAGTTAGTTAGTTAGTTAACATATCAATGATACTCTTGTATATAATTCAAAAAGTTAGCCGTGAAATTTAATCCAGATTGGAAGTAGTTGTGGAAAGGCCTCTTGCTATAACAGATTTGTGGGTGTTCAAATAAAATCAACATAATCTTTCTATTTCACAACGGGTGAGTAATGCATAGGTCATTTCTACTGTATATCAACTTCACGGACCAAAGCGACTTGTGACTTCATGAAAATCCATTTGTTGGTTCTTCAAGGTCAATACATAAACAAAATAGCTGACCCATTACTTCGATAGATAGAAGAGGAAAATACAACAGACGTGTTTAGGTATAAAAGACTAACGCCTCAGGCACTTAGTTGAAGGCTTAACTGGGTGGAAGCAACATAGTAACGTTCTATGGCAAAGAACGCTGTGCTGTGTAAAAAAAAAAAAATGCTCTGGGTTGTTGTGTCAGTTGTGTGTATGAAATAAGAGTTTGTTTGTGTGTTTGTCTGTGTGCGGCCTGGGAATCAGACGAGTTGACGGAAAGTTACTAAATTTTGGTCACGGATACCTTTATTCAGGCTCCAGACCAGGACAAAGCGTTTTTTTTTCAATTCGAACCAGTTTCTCAGGGGAAGGGAGCGTTTACCGGGACATGTAAAAATATTAGAAAATGACCGATATTTGTGTTGAATTCATAGTTATCGCGGTCGCTGAGATCAATGTGACACTTCCATTAGCGATGACTTTGGCTACCATTGTATGCGGGTCCGTGTCACCCGGGGATGGGGTACCGAAATATATAAAAATATTTCAAAATAGCCAATATTAGTTGAGCTGATTTTGAGTTTAACATCCCTTTTCAGCATCGAGGCTATATGAGACGTGGACCTACTGATTAACGTGGAATTCGAATCACACGAGCTCCCGCTGGGAATTGAAGCCGGGCCTCCTACGCCAAAGGCGCTTACGCTAACCGCTTAGCCACGGAGGAGCCCTTGGTCAATATTAGTGTAAATCCTTAGTTTTCACGGTAGCTGAGATGAAAGGTGATTCTTCCAGAGGCGCTGACTTCCAAATACAGCCCAATCGCCTGCGGGAGACAGGCGTTCTTTTAAATTTCGAACCAGGGGGTCTCAGGGGGCATTTACCGGGATATGTAAAAGTAGTAGAAAATGACCGATATCTTCTCGTTTCGTTGTTCAGTTTGTTTACATGGATATTTTATCTGACCCATGCGAAAAGTGGGTATTTCAGCTTGTTATTAATAAATGCAAGAAATAAATTATTAGTAATATACAAGGTGGCCCAAAAATAAGTATACAGTACCGTACTGATCAGCTCATTCCATTTTATAAAATTTCTTATTTCTATCCATCAGGTAGACTTAGTTTATTATTTGTTTTTAATATGTTTTTACTTACATCTTAAGCTCAGAAGAGCCGAAGCAAATAAACTCATAAACTAGAATGTTATAGTTGATCAATACAAAAGTGTATGCCTATTTTTGGACTACGTGAACAGATAGGAAGGTATTTTGAAAGAAAGAAACGAAAGTGTAAACATACATAACCGTATTTGACTTTATATAATCTATCCTAAACAGCGGTCACTAATCTAAGATAGGCTAATGTAGGAAAAAATGCAAGAAAGTAATTAATAATAATAAATATGAGCATATAAAATACATTTTGAAGGAAAAAAGGTCCCCTGGCAGAACGTGTTAGCCTCAAATGTCGAAGCGTTAATCAGAGTTGGAGTTGGTCAGTGGTTCAACAGTATGTGACCCACTGCGACCCACCACTCACTATGACCCACTCTGAACCTTTGTGACCAACTCCGACCCACCAAAACCCATCGTCATAAACTCTGACCCATGATCCACACTCTCTTCAAAACAGAATAAAATTTACAATTGTAATAAAACAAGGTTGTGAAATTATCAATTATCGGAGTTTGAATTTCTACGGTTCAACGCTCAAGCACCGCTCTGTTACAATACCGGTGGATTTGATCTTTACGATATACAATGATAAAGTGTTTGTCATGGGCCAAATTGCGATGAATTTAAATTTAATTATCATATATAATTATTTCTTTGTTGACTTACAGACATTTTCAGTGGAAAATAGGATGAAAATTGAAAGTCTCAAATCAAGGTAAAGTAGACCAAAGTAAAGAGAAGTCTAAAATTGGCCATATAATTAAGCATCCCGTACAAATTTAAAATTCTCACGTAATTAAGCTTACAGTACAAATTTTATGTCCATTTTCCTCACAACTTTATCACGTGATACCCTTATGCTGTGAACGCTCCATATATAAACACAAGTTTCAGCAGTTGTTATAATAAAAACCAGTAGATGTAAAATGCGTAAAACTGTAGTTTTTATTTCTCAATAATTGCTTTCCAATTTGTTTCTAAACTAATATCGATCGTTTTCGATTATTTTTAGAAATCAACCCTATATATAGAAAATGTCCCCCCTCCCCCAATAAAAGAGTTTTAAAAAATGATATTGAGATCAGAGCCAAACTATGTATATGCCAAATGTCATTTCAGTTGACTTTGCAATATGATCATGATGATCACACACACATAGTTATATTCAATTTTTTTATATAATAATTCATACATTACAGGTGATTCACAATTTTTTCCAGTAGTTAGCTCTTCTAAAAGCTCACAGAATGTGTTTGAAAAGTCAAGTCCTATTGCTATTATTACAAATCCAAATATGGTCAATTGCCTGGAGTTCTGCAAGAGTGCCTGAAGTTCTTTCTTAAATAGAAACAAATGAAAAAACAACAAAAAGGGAGGCCTTGAAAGTAAAAGGTAGAGAAATTCACCAGTGCTCAGAAGAAGCTGTCTTCTATGCACTGAGCAGAATGGGTTGGTGAGTCAGAGTGGATCAGTGGGTCAGCGTGGGTCAGAATAGGTTTTTGGCTTAGAGTGAGTCACAGTGAGTCACATCCTATTGACCCACGACCCACTTACAAATCTTGACAAATTGACTCACTGACTCACTCCATCTCTGGAGTGCACACACGTATAAAGCAGTCATATATTTATCTTAACCTTCCTGACTTTACTTAACCTCCAAAAATTTAAGTTAATTTACAAAAAATTCAATAAAGCAAATATTAGTGACAAATACAAAACATACATGAATGTATTTTGAGAGAAAGAAAATTGAAAGTGCACCAGCCAAGATTTGAACCCGCGTTGCTCCACGCAAGAAGCAGACATCCTTGCGACTTAGCCACGGCAGAACTTATAACTTCCGGTTTTGAAGCTTTATTTATATTGCGTGTGTTACGTAACAATGCTACGAGGTGTCATTACTGTTGCGACGACCTCCTTCAAGACCCGTTTCGTAAATTTACGAAATAACTCATTTCATCCTTAATCAATAACATTATATATATATATATATATATATATATATATATATATATATATATATATATATATATATATATATATATATATATATATAACTCTATGGCCTATGGAACCCGGAGGTTCAGTGCCGCGTTCACAAAAGCTCTCCACTGACTTCTATCCTTAGCTAATTGCATCCAGTTTCTACTTTGTATTCCTATCTCTGCGAGATCCATCTTAATATTGTCCTCCCATCTGCGCCTAGGTCTTCCTAATGGTCGTTTTCCTATGGGTCTACCAGCCAAGACTTTGAAAGCGTTTCTACTTTCTTCCATTCTAGCTACATGACCTGCCCACCTAAGCCTCCTAGACTTGACGACCCTAACAATGTTGGGTAAACCGTATAAACTATGTAGTTCCTCGTTATGAAGCTTCCGCCATTCCCCATTCTCGTTCCTCTTGGGTCCGAATATTCTTCTCAGGATCCTGTTCTCAAATACTTTCAGTCTATGTTCTTCCCTCAGAGTAAGCGACCATGTTTCACAACCATACAGAACAACAGGCATGATTATCGTTTTATATATTTTAAGCTTCAAATTCCTCGACAGAATTCGCGACGACAAGAGATTTTGAACCGAATAGTAACACGAATTCCCTGCTTTTAGTCGACATTTAATTTCTTCGTGAATATGATTTTCGTCTGTTAATATTGATCCTAAATATTTGAAAGTATCCACTTTATCAAAAGTATTATTTAATATTTTAACGCCTCCACAATTTGCCGTATTACGATCCCGACGCACTTCCATGTATTTAGTTTTCTCTGCATTTACTTCTAAACCCATGTCCCTGCAAGCGTTTAATAAGATCTCTGCATTTATTTCTACTGTTCTCCTATCATCCCCTATTAAATTTACATCATCAGCATATGCCATAACCTGGTGAATGCCGTTCAACTCTAGGCCCTGGTTGCTATCTTTGATTTTCCTTATGGCGTATTCCAGCACAAAGTTAAATAATAATGGCGACAACGCATCTCCTTGTTTCAGGCCATTTTTGACGTGGAAGCTCGTGGACAAAAATTTTCCTACCCGGACTTTACTTTGGGATTCACTTAAACATATCTTAATTAATCTAATTAGCTTTCTCGGTATTCCAAGTTCTGTAAGAACGTTGTATAATGTTTCTCTCCTAACCGAGTCGTAAGCCTTTCTAAAATCAATAAATAGTTGATGTACCGGGGTATTGTATTCCCACTTCTTTTCGAGTATTTGGCGAATGGTAAATATTTGGTCGATAGTTGATCGATTTCGTCTAAATCCGCACTGATAATCTCCAATAATTTCATCAGCGTATGGGGTCAATCTTGCTAACAGAATATTATAGGATGTTGACAGAAGAGAAATGCCTCGATAATTATTACAGTCAGTTTTGTCGCCTTTCTTGTGAATTGGAACAATGATTGATTCTTTCCACTCTTGTGGCAATTCTTCCTTGTTCCAGATAAGGAGAATGAGTTTGTGTATCTTGTTCCACAATTTTTCGCCTCCAGCTAAAATTAACTCAGCCGGAATTTCATCTACACCCGGAGATTTGTGTTTCTTCAATTTCTTTATAGCGGCTTCCACTTCTATTCGATTGGGTTCTGGAATATACGGTTCTGCGGTGTGTATCTCCTTTTCTCCACGCACATTAGTTTTTGGCTGCGTGTTCAGCAAATCGTCAAAGAAATCTTTCCATCTATTTAAGAGGCTATCCGTATCGGTGAGAACTGTTCCGTCAGATTTCTTTAATATATAAGCACGAGGTTGATAGCCTTTCTTAAATTCGCTGATCCCCTTATACATGTCCCGAATATTTTTATTTTTACTATTATCTTCAAGTTCCTTAATTTTACCTTTCAAAAAATCCCGTTTCTTTGTTCTAAAAGTTTTGGAAGTTTCCCGCCTGATATCTGCGAAATTTTGTGTAGTTGTTTCATTCGGATTTTGTAGCCACCGTAATTTTGCCTGTTTTCTCTTTTCTGCTAGTTTAATGCATTCTTGGTCGAACCATGGTTTGTTCCTACGTATTTCCGCGTGTCCCAATTTTTCTATTGCTGAACTTTTAATGCTATCTCTAATTTCAATCCAAGTATCCTCTACACTAGTGCACTCCGAGTCTTCTAAAACCTCGAATCTATTCGAAACTTCAATCTGGTATTCCTCTCTTACCTGGCTCTCTTCTAATTTCTTTAGATTAAATCTCTCCGTTTTCGGACATTGAATATTACCTTTATTCAACGATAATCTCTCCCGTATTATCGCTACTACCAGGTAGTGATCAGTGTCACAATCAGCCCCTCTAAACGACCGGACGTCAATTATGCTAGATTGTCTTCTTCTATCTACTAAAACGTGATCAATTTGATTATGTGTTTTTCCGTCTGGTGATGTCCAAGTGTATTTATGAACGTCGCGATGTGGGAATTTTGTACTCTTCACGATTAGGTTTTTGGATGTTGCAAAGTTCACGAGTCTAACACCGTTGTCATTACTTTCCTTATGCAAACTTTCGTTCCCTCTAATCGGTTTGAAAATATCCTCTCGTCCTACCTTCGCATTGAAATCCCCTAATAGAATTTTTATCTGGTATCGCGGGAGTTGGTCAAATATCCGTTCCACTTCTTCGTAAAAACTATCTTTTATATCGTCACCCTTATCTTCAGTTGGAGCATGTACATTTAAAACAATAATATCACACCACCGTCCCTTAAGAGTAATAAAAGAAAGTCTGTCAGTAACAAATTCAACCCGTTTAATATCTGGTAATATTCGTTTGTGAACGAAAAACCCTGTTCCTAACTGGTGATTTTTATTTCCTTCCCCGTAAAAGAACGTAAAATTTCCGGAATTCTCAGATCCATTTCCTTCCCACCTAACTTCCTGAACTCCTACTAAGTCCATCCTGTATTTCTCTAACTCACTCGTTACATATTTTAACGCGCCTGCCCTATAAAGACTTCTAATATTCCATGTTCCAAATCTCATGTCCATTTTCTTTTGCTGATGTCGTGCCAAGTTATCAGTCCTTGTCCGAGGCTTTTGTGAATGTTTCTGAACAAGTACCTTTTTTTACAGGAAGAGGGTGTTAGCCTTACCCAAACCCCCAAGCTGGAGGACCACTCCTAGTCGTCTGTCCGCGACTGCTTATTCAGTATATTCGCAGCTAACCTCTATATCTAGAGGCCTTCTCCTCGATCCGCAACCTGAGGACGCGCCATGCCGTGGTGACAGGAACCCACGTTAATATATATATATATATATAATGTATGTGTGTGTGTGTTGGTGCACCCAAGAAATTAATTCATAATAGATTGATATATTCTTGATTTTAATCTACAGAACAAATGCTTTTAATGAAAACATGGGGCCTGCTGCCGTAGATGGCTAAAGGCCGTAAATAAAATTCAAACTTCATGTGTAACTGGAGTAACTCACCGACAATGGCTGATTTAACACGTTTGATAACAGCGCGTGTAATGGGTTATTTATAAAGGCAGTTGATAGAGCCTGTGTAGATAAGTGGGTATCGTGTGTTACTGTCGTTCTAAGGATTCTGTGTTCGAGTCTGAGCCTAGACTGAGTTACATTTTTTTTTCAAGGAATTAAAAACTATAACTGATGTTCGCGTTTGATACTGAAAGAGATTTATCCTATGAAGGGAGAAAAACCAAGACAATACAGGGGGCAGGGGGAAAGACGGAGACGGTTTATCCTTAAGTGTTAAAATTTAATTTATTCCCATGTCTTTTGCTCTTTCCTTTCCCTCTTTCCTTCTTTTCTCATTTTGTTTAGCTTTACATACTTTTTCGGTCTCTACATGATGCGTATTATTCTTTTCGTTTCCTTTGCATTAATTCCTATCTCTTTGATCTTAAAGTGAATGGAATTTTTGCAGATTTATCTCGTGATTGTTTCTCTAAGTGATGCTCTCAGATAGTAATACTTTTTCCTCCAAATGGAGGAATATCCTGGCATGTTATATATTCGGGCATGTATTTGCTGTCATGTTGGTTGTCCAACTATCAGGCATACAGTGAAACTTTTCTGCTACTGGAAAAAGCTATCATTTCTTATGTATCCAACCTCCACTTTTTACAGTCGCTGACTGTACACATGAGAGGGGACAGAGATCTTCCAATACAAATACATTTTTTCGAGACGACAAAGCACTTTCAATAGAAATAAATACGTTTTTCGAGACTAGACCGATTTCACTACACTTTTACGAGACAATATAGCCTCTACTCTCCTCTCGTAGCGAAACCCTTACTGTATGGCAGTGATTCTGTACCTAATTCCTATCATGACCTCTATTTTATCACATCCTCTTGCCAGCGACTCCCTTATAATTTTTAGTTTGTAATAAACTTGTATAGGATTTTTAATATACCCATTGCGGAGATCTCACGATATTCATCTATTTCTATAATAGTAGAATTCATATAATAACTTCCACTATATCCGTATTGTATATAGTGGATATAATAACTTCCCTAAAAGCGAACGGATTAAAATGAAATTTGGTCAGCTCATTCATATTACAAATATCGAATACGATCTGCCATACTGTTTCAAAATAGAGGGCGTTTGACAATTTTAAAACTTCATAACTTCCTTAATTTTGGGTCACATGATAAAAAAATAAAGTGATTAGCTAATAGAATTATCATGCGACAAGTCGTTGCAACTGATTTTCTGTAACGAAGACTTGGACAAGTTCTGGCTGAAGGGGAGAGAAGAATATCCTGGTCTGGTATCTGCTGCTTTAAAAGTAAATAATTCTATTTGCTGCACCGTAACTATGCGAAAGTGTTTTTTCTTTCATGGTAAGCATTAAAAGAAAGATAATAAATCGCTTATCAATTGAAAATGACTTGATAAATAAAGATTGAACCGGACATTGCCGCACTAGTGAAATCACACTATGCTCAGGTATCTCATTAGCTTTCAATTTTAATTGTATTTCAATATGCAGGTTTTGTAGTATTTGTATTTTTCTGGAATTTCAATATGCAGTTCTCATTAGTTTCATATCGTATCTCTTTCATTTAAATTGATTTTTAAACAACCCTGCACTGTTGAAAATGTTTAGTAGACCTATTTTTGTTGTTCTTAGCAGTATGTATAAAAAATATGCCTATCAGAACAAAAATTCAAAATAATAATTAAAAACAATTTCCGGTATTAGATTCTAATCATATTTATCTCTTCCGCTTCTTTTCAGGACCCCCACTATGAAACTTTCTCGTGACCTATCTAGGGGTCGTGACCCCCAGATTGAGAAAACCTGCTGTAGGGCATAACTGTGGAATATTAATTTAAGATTTCAATTCATTTTTGATGAATAAGCAATTTTTGTAAGAGGGTAGGTGGCAGCTTTTCAAGTTACTTTTTTTTATTGCAGGTTATGTTTTGAAAGCATATTGTACTTTCAGGGACCAGCAGCTTATCTACTGATAAATGATAGGAACCCAGAATATTTATGATACTTTCTGAATACGTAAATAAATAACAACAACCTTGATGTCGCAGGTAGATTACTTTGTATTTTTTTTTTAAATCTAACAATAGGTGCTTGCATGCTCTGCATTCTCCTTCCGGGTTTCCCACACACGTTGTAAAGTTTCCTGAAGACTGTAAGTTAGATGTTGTCTGCCTTAGTGGAAAGTGCATGGAATACAAATCGCCCACTCAGAACACAATTTCCACTTTTCCCTTGAAAGATACAAATGAAACAAATTCACTTAAGAGAATTGTCTCATATACTTAGGTCTTAGCCGAAGCGAAGCAATACACGTAATGCACACGTTACTTTATTGTTATTTCTGTTTTTTCTTTTTAAATATACAAATTATTTTTTTAATCTAACCTGAATAGAAATAAACGCAAGGATGACCAAAGAAGCCTTCAGAAAAAAAAGGAAAAAGTATTTTGCGAGGTCCGTGAATTTAACCCGATAACTTGAAGCACTAGTTTGATTTCTTGATTTGGAATTTAGTGTCCCATTTAACACCAAGCCTACATGAGACGTGAATGTACAACTGGGCTCTTGACGATAGTAAAGATGAAATCGATGAATAAAAATCTGCATCCCTTGACTCGGGGCTATTCATACAAACAATATATTAAAAGTTGTTATCTGTTTACAGTTGTTTTAAATTACTAATGTTATAAAGTTGATAAGTCCTTCATAGTAGCTGACATTTTGAAATTTAATCCTTAGTCTTCAACAAGCTTCTTCTCCTTTCTTGATAAGGTTTTTTCTTTTTTTTATTATAGTAAATATTGTTGATGATATTTTAATTAATTGTGTTAATGTTTATCGTTAATGAGATTGATTAGGTTAGAATTGAATTAGGAAAATTATTAGAAACCATGATTGGAACAAAGCCGTTGGTGTCAAATATAGAATTAGAAGGGGAAAAACAGAACAGATGACTACTTTTAGATACCTCAGTAGTATTATCAGTGGTAATATGAAGTGAGAACGTCAAATAGAAACAAAGATAGGAATTACGAAAGAAGCATTTAGAAGGAAGAAGTGGGACCTTGAATAAAGAGTTGAGAAAAAGACTCATAAAATGCTTCCTGTACAGTATATGTACTGTATGGACATTACGCAAGAATTATGAGAAGCAACTGGAAGCTTTTAAAATGTGGGTGTGGAGAAGAATGGAGAGAATTAGCTGGGCCGAGCGCAAAACAAATGAAAGGGTGTTAGAAATAGTGGGAAGGAAAGGACAATTTTAGATATTATTCAGAAGAGGAACAGAAACTGGGTGAAACATTGGCTAAGAAGGAACTGTATCATGAGGGACGTCCTAGAGAGTATGGTGGCAGGAAAGAGAGGGACTGGGCGAAAGAGGCTAAAGATATACCACATTGACTTGACACCTAGTCTTCCCTTCCGAGCGCTGCTGTCGGCTGAAGGAATTCCACTCCCTTTCGCTAAGGATCTCTCGCTTAGCAACAACTGAATCCTTATTGGCTAAACGCGTGGGTGCGTCGAGGGTGTGAGCTTTAGTTCGAATTTTTGCCATGGCTCAAGACATTTTGGCAGCACTATACAACTGATGGATGATATGAAAACAAAAAAATCGTATGTGAAGGCGAAGAGGTTAACGAAAGTCCGTGGAGCATGGAAGCTGCTCGGTTGCAGTAAACGACCTGCCACTAACGGTAGAATACCTATGATAATAATGTAAAAGTACTTTTGAAAAACACGCACTCAGTTTACAAAGTCTATCATTACACCATCTTGTAATCTCGACTCCTGAGACGAACTTGTTGTCCTAGAAGAATAAACTACAGATGGATTTAAAAACGGCTTGCGCTGCAAGATGCCACTAGTGTCGATAGAATGCTTAAATAGTCCGGCGTATGTGTTCCTGGTCTATTCCATGATAGCCATTACTAAAAACTACAGGACCCCTCTTTCATGTATTTTCTATTTAAACATAATCATCTACAAAACACTTTAAGCAAAATTCATATCCATATTATTACAATTCCCAAGACTTAATATTGCAATGTTCTTAAGGTGTAGTCAAAATAATTTACACGAGAATTTAACCTTTCACCTTTTTATTATAAAAATGTCTTATATAAACTATTGTACAAAGTATATAAGAGGTTTTCTCTAAGTTTTTGATCATTCTCTCAAGTGCTCCCAGTATAGGTTATGAGCATTTCTCTTTCGCATACAATGTTGCGTTCGAGTAGAAGGAATGTTTGTCTTTGCTCACAGCGACCTCAGAAGAAATAGGTTTTGCAGTCATACTACGCATAGTATGAGCTATGTATAATAGCTCATAGCAGCCCTGGGAGCAGCCATTACAGATAGTAGATATTGCACGTGAGCGATCAGCACTGACACTGGCAACTTCTTTGTCCCGTCGTTCCCTTATATAGCCATCCGTTTGGAAGGAGAACCTGTGGAGGGGTCGTCGGATTTTTTCGTGCCTTTCCGTTTCCTCTTCGTTTCTTCCTTAAAGTGTAGTTTCCTTCTGTCGTCTGCCACTGTTTGTTTATAATCGTAAAAATATGTTTTTATAGTGATAATATGTGCCTTAGAATACGTGTGGGTATATGAATCCTTGCAATATTGTGTGTTATTCTTAAAGCATTACTGCATGCTTTATTGGTTAGATGCTTGGATTGGAATTTAGCGATCATTTGAGCACCAAGTCTATATAAGACGTGAATGTGAACCTACTTTTTAAGGTGCAACCCGAACCTCCATAATGCGTTCAAATACCAGCACGAATCAAATCCGGGTTCCTGTGTACCACAAATGCGCACGCTAACCACTAGACCAACAGAAAGCATTATTCAGTTTATTCGGGAGAAGAAACCCTACCACAGACCCCCCCCCACAGACGCTACGCCCCTGAAGAAAATGTATGATGGCACGCAGATTCTTTAAACGTCCATTGACGTAGCTACTGCGTTAAGGCTTTGAACCTCAATAGCTTAGCCTCTAATTAAGCTAGAAAAATAATTTTGGCATCAATGTGTTTCTGAAGGATGAAGCTTTCCGCTTATATGCATTTTATGTATGTGAGGGTACACAGCGGAAGGGGAGGCTTAAGTTAATGTTTTTGATTTTTGCATCAACATAGTTTTGGGAAACTATTCTCTCTCTCCTTGGGGGTACACTCATATAAATTGATATATGAAGCAATGAAGTAGTCCACTACATGGTAATACGCTGTATGTGTACTTGTTGCTTATATGGCAGGAGGAGGGGTGGCAAAGTTTGCCAATTTTTTGAGTCTCAGTTTTTTTTTTGACGTAAATTACATTTATTATCAGGTAGGTTCCATACAAAATAAGATATTCGAAGGGGGAATTATACAAATGTTACCTCATTTGAATCTACGTTTCATAAGATTTCCAATGATGTATGAATCATGAATTTGTGATAATTAGCGGGGTCACCAGGGCCGCCAGCTCGAAGGTCTGCAACAGCGCTTCGAAAATGATATGAAGCGCGTTTTCATCGAAATTTCGTTCTGAATTTTATCTCGCTTTGTGTTGCATCAGTGGCTATCATTTTTTAATATTAAAGTCACAAGTATATTGCCTACACATTAGTTTCATTTCGTCAGCGTAGGGTGACTGTAAGGGTTGACAGGGCCCCCCAAATTCAATTTTTTTTTTCATATTTTTTAAAGGATTTTTGTTTCTTCTACGAATAGGGCGTTATCTTGTTGGAATCTGTGTTCCATGAGCTTTCCATACTCTGTGATGATTAGAGGGGGTCTCACAAGGGCAGCCAGCGCGAAGGTCTGCAACAGCCCTTCGAAAATGATAGGCAGAGCGTTCTTATAGAAATTTCGTTCTGATTTTTTTTTATCTCGCTATGTATTGCAGCAAAGGCTAGCATTTATTATAGTAGTGTCACAAATGTGTTGCCTACACTTTAGCATCATTTTATCAGTGAAAGGGTTGCCAGAGCCCGCAAATTATATTTTCATATTTTGTAGGACTTTTCTTCTTCTTCCTCTACGAATAGGGCGGGAATTCCACAAATATTACCTCGTTGGAATCAGTGTTCCATAAGCTTTCCAACGATGTATCAATCATGAATCTGTGATAATTAGGGGGTGACCAGTGCCCCAACATGAGAGTCTACGATTTTCTTCAAATGCTTGGCGGGCATAGAAAGTTCAATCAATATGCTATTAAGTATATTTCATTTTTCTTATAGTATTTCTAATAATCTTTCATCTGATTATTTCTTCATCCTCCTAATTTTCACCCTTCCTTCTATTACTTTGTTCCTAGGAAAAAAACAGGAATAAAATACGAGATAATAAATAATACATGGGAGAAAGGTCCCTAAAAACAAAGAAAGAAAGACAAAAATAAGAGATATTTGGTAGGAAGAAATAATGTAGTGTCTTCGCGTATATAATCTCCCATATCTCACTGGCTTAGAAGCTTGTTTCCTTCTGTCAAAGTAAGTGTGCTTTGCGGGGAACAGATGTAGCAAGATGCAATCTCAACTCAACATTGTTTGTCTTATTCTCAGAGCAAACGAATACAAACTCTCTTGTTTTCCAACAGAAATAGAGAGAGACAGAGACAAAAATATAGTGCTTCTTCTTCCCCTTCCTCTTTTACTCCCCCTGTAACAGACTGCTTTCTCACAAGGATTATCCTTTAAGTGATACCAAGATAAAACCCGCAGCACAACATAAAAGAGCTCTGTGACTGCATTCACATGGCAAGTCACGTCGCGTGAAACATAGGCAAGCTTTTTGATTGCACTCTTTCCTATTACTTCAGCGAGTGAGTCGCATATCGTAAAACAATGGAAAAGATGGTAATGACAATAAATGTAAGCATAATTGAATGTAAGTGAAGTTGTAACAACGTTAACTTCACTAACTGAATACTAACAAAAGTTTCTACATCGATAGCATGCTGCTTGCTGCAGTACTTTCATTTTAGATTTGACTAGAAGGATAGGCGGGCAAGATTCATCATTCATATGAGTTTCGTGTTTTTAGATCAAAAGATCCAATATCTTTCAATCAAAAAACTTTTTGTAGGCCTTATATCTGGAAAGTACCTACAGCGTAGCGAAACCCAAACTATCACTTAACTCTGTATGATGTGCTTATTCCGCAGAAATTACGAAAACTCGATTTATTGGCCCAAAAGATCCAATGATTTCTGTCAAAAATTTTCTTGTAAGCTTTATATCTGGAAACCTGCATATAGTGTAGCCAAACTCAAACTAACAGTGCTCGTGGGTTTTCTCGGGGTTCTCCCATTTCCTCCCACTTTCTTCATTCCACCATATCACTCATCTCTCATCATCACCGTCTCCTTTAGCCTAACCGGCATAACCGTGGGACGTAAAACTTAAAGATTTCATTTCATTTTTTCAAACTAACAGTTAACTCAGTAAGATGTGCTTATTCCGTAGAAATTACGAAAACTCAATTTAGGGGCCGTTCAAAAATTTTGTGGCCCCTGATCCAAAAACTAATTATTGACAAAGATCGCAATCTTTTGATCCATTTTTAGTTTTCCTAAAATTCTTTTTTATTGGTATATTACTATACAATTGACTAAAATATATGTAGTTCTCAAATTCAGATTGGAGTAATTGCTTCACTTGCCCTCCCCAAAATGACACCACTATACTAAAGTTATGCCACATTGACTTGATCCCTAGTCTTCCGTTGCAAGCGCTGCTATCGGCTGAAGGAATTCCACTCGCTTTCTCTCGCTTAGCAACAGCTGAACCCTTTATTGGCTCAACGCATGGGTGTGTGAGGGTGTGAGCTTTAGTTCACATTTTTGCCACGCCTCAAGACATTTTGGCAGCACAATAGTAGTGTGCAGCGTCCTCGTGACTGAATCAGAAAAACCCAGACGTTTTGAACAATTTCAAAAGTCAAAACAAATATTTAAAAGCGCTTGAATGGATGATTTTTTTTTAAATGTCAAGCCTGCTCAGTAGAAATTCTAAGTATGAAATGGGTCAGCGTTTTGTGCGATGACCGAGAAGTTGAAAAAAAGAACTGAAATGAAATCTTTAAGTTTTACGTCCCACGATTATGCCGGCTAGTCTAAAGGATACGGTGATGATGAGAAATTAATGAAATGATGGAATGTAGAAAGTGGGAGAAAACGGGTGAAGGGAAGAAAAATTTGTATTATTATTATTATTATTATTATTATTATTATTATTATTATTATTATTATTATTATTATTATTATTATTATTATTATCATTATTATTATCATTATTATTACAACGG